>NW_027140379.1:0-319535 GCF_036365525.1 Heterodontus francisci
TAGTTGGGGAGGGTAGTTGGGGAGGTTAGTGGGGGAGGGTAGTGAGGGAGGGGAGTGTGGAAGGGGAGTGGTGGAGGGGAGTGCGGTCGTGGAATGCGGTAGGGGAGTGCGGTAGGGGAGTGCGGTAGGGGAGTGGGGGTGTGGAGTGGAGTAGGGGCGTTGTGTAGGGGAGGGCAGTGAGGATTTGGAGGGAAGGGGAGTGGGATAGCGTATTGGGGGAGGGGAGTGGGCGAGGGGTGTGTGTTATGTGAGTGAGGTAGGGGAGTCTGGTAGGGGAGTGGGGAGGGGAGTGAGGTAGGGTAATCGGGGTAGGGGAGTGGATGATGTGCGTGGGGTGGGGGAGGGGAGTGGGGGAGTGGAGTGAGTTAGGGGAGTGGGGGTGGGGAGTGGGGGATGGGAATGGTGGAGCGGAGTGGGGAAGGGGAGTGCGGTAGGGGAGTGCGGTAACGAGTGGGATAGGGGAGTGGGGTAGGGGTGTGGTGATTTGGAATGGGGTAGTGGAGTTGTTGTGAGAAATGGGGGAGTGGAGTGCGGTAGGAGAGTGCGTGAGGGTAGTGGGTGATGGGAGTGTGGCAGGAGAGGGCTGTGAAGAGTTGCAGGGAAGCGCAGAGGTGGACTGGAGTAAGGGGAGGGGAGTGTGGGGGGGTGGGGTGTGTGGGAGGGGGTGGCTAGGGGAGGGGGTAGGGGAATGTGGGAGGGGAGTGGGGTAGTGGAGTTCGGGAGCGGAGTGAGTTAGGGGAGTGGGGTAGGGATGTGGGAAAGTGGAGTGGGATAGGGGAGTGGCATAGGGGAGTGGGATAGGGGAGTGGGGGAGGTGTGTGGGGTAGGGGAGTTGGCGAGTGGAGTGGGGGATGGGAGTGTTGTAGGGGAGGGCAGTGAGGAGGTGCAGGGAAGCGGAGTGGTGGACGGGAGGGGAGTGGGGTAGTGGAGAGGGGCAGGCGAGAGGGGGGGAGTCGGGAGGGGATTGGGGAGGAGAGTTGGGGAGGGGAGTGGGTGGGGGAGTGGAGTGGGGGAGTGGGGTGGGGGAGTGGATTGGGGGAGTGGGGTGGGGGAGTGGAGTGGGGGAGTGGAGTGGAGTGGGGGAGTGGGGTGTGGGGAGGGGGGTGAGGGGAGTGTGGGGAGGGGAGTTGGGGGAGGGGTGTGGGGGAGGGGAGTGGGGGAGGGGAGGTGGGAGGGGAGTGGGGAGGGATGTGAGGGTAGTTCGTGGGGGAGGGGAGTGGGTGAGGGGAGTGGGGAGGGGAGTGGGTGAGGGGAGCGGGGGAGGGGAGCGGGGGAGGGGAGCGGGGGAGGGGAGAGCGGGAGGGGTGTGCGGGAGGGGAGTGGGATAGGGGAGTGAGGAATGGGAGTGAGGGAGGGGAGTGGGGGAAGGGGAGATGGTGAGGGTAGTTGGGGAGGTGACCTGGGAAGGGGACCTGGGGAGGGGACTTGGGGAGGGTACTTGGGGTAGAGGAGTGGGGTAGAGGAGTGCGGTAGAGGAGTGGGGAAGGAGTTTTGCAGAGATGAGAGGGGGAGGAGAAAGGGGAGGAGAGAGGGGGAGGGGAGTGGGGGAGGTATGTAGGGTAGGGGAGTTGGGGACTGGAGCAAAGTGAGGATGTGGAGAGAGGTGGAGTGAGGGAGGGGCTGGGGGAGGTGTGTGGGGTAGGGGAGATGGGGACTGGAGTGCAGTGAGGAGGTGGAGGTAAGGGGAGTGGGGAAGGGGAGTGGGGAAGGGGAGTGGGGAAGGGGAGTGGGAAGGGGAGGTGGGTAGGGGAGTATGGGAGGGGAGTGAGGTAGGTAATTGGGGATGGGAGTGGGGTAGCGGAGTGGGGTAGTGGAGTGGGGTAGCGGAGTGGGGTAGTGGAGTGGGGTAGGGGTGTGGGTCAGGGGTGTGGGGCACGGGTGTGGGGGAGGGGAGTGGGGGAGGGGAGTGGCGGAGGGTAGTGGGGGAGGGGAGGGGGAAGGGGAGATGTTTAGGGGAGTGAGAGACGGGAGTTGAGGCAGGGAGTGTGGGAGAGGAGTGGGGAAGGGGAGATGCGGAGAGGAGAGGAGAGGGGGAGGGGAGTCGGGTGGAGGAGTGGGAGAGGGGAGTGGGGTTTGTGAGTGCGGTAGGGGTGTGTGGGAGGGGAGTGGGGGCAGTGAATGGGATAGGGGAGTGGCGTAAGTGAGTGGGGGCAGGGAGAGGGGAGGGGAGTGGAGGGAATGGGAGTTGGGGAGTGGAGTGGGGGGAGGTGTGTGGGTTAGGAGTGTTGGGTAGTGGAGGGCAGTGAGGAGGTGGAGGGGAGGGGAGTGGGGTATGAAAGTTGGGGAGCGGACTGCGGTAGGGATGTGGTGTCAGGGAGTGGGGTAGCGGAGTGGGGTAGCGGAGTGGGGTAAGGGTGTGGTGACGGGGAGTGGGGTAGGGGAGTGGAGTAGGGGAGTTGTGGAGGGGAGTGCGGTGGGGGAGTGGGGGTGTAGAGTGGGGTAGGGGAGTGGTGTAGGGGAGGGCAGTGAGGATTTGGAGGAAGGGGAGTAGAATGGGGTAGGGGAGTGGGGGAGGGGTGTGTGTTATGTGAGTGGGGTTGGGGAGAGGGGAGGGGAGTGAGGTAGGGGAATCGGGGAGGGGACTGGGGGAGGAGAGTGGGGGAGGGGAGTGGGGGAGGGGAGTGGGGAGGGGAGTGGAGTGGGGGAGGGGAGTGTGGTGGAGAGTCGTGTGGGGGAGGGTCGTGTGGGGTAGGGGAGTGTGGGGTAGGGGAGTGTGGGGTAGGGGAGTGTGTTAGGGGAGTAGGTTAGGGGAGTGGGTTAGGGGAGTGGGGGAGGGGAGTGGGACAGGGGAGTGGGACAGGGCAGGGCAGTGAGGAGGTGGAGGGAATGAGAGTGGGGAGGGGAGTTTGGGAGGGAAGTGTGGTAGGGGTGTGGGGTCGGGAAGTGTGGTAGGGGTGTGGGGTCGGGAAGTGGGGTCGGGAAGTGAGGGAGGGGAGTGGGAAAGGGGAGTGGGAAAGGGGAGTGGGAAAGGGGAGTGGGGGTAGGGGAGTAGGGGTAGGGGAGTGGGGGTAGGGGAGTGGGGGTAGGGGAGTGGGGGAAGCGAGTGGGGGAAGCGAGTGGGGGAAGGGAGTGGGGGAAGGGAGTGGGTTAGGAGAGTGGAGTGGTGTAGGGGATTGGGGTAGGGGTGTGATGTCGTGGAGTGGAGTAGGGGAGTGGGGTATGGGAGATTGTGAGGGAAGTGCGGGAGGAGTGTTCGGGGAGGGGAGTTGGGGAGGGGAGTGGGGTAGAGGAGTGGGGTAGTACAGTGGGCGAGGGGAGTTGCGGCAGGGGTTGGGGAGCGGAGTTGTTGAGGGGAGTTGCGGAGAGGAGATGGGGAGGGGAGTGGGGTACAGGAGTGGGGGAGGGCAGTGGGTACGAATGTGGGAGAGGAGTTGGGGAGGGGACTTGGGGAGGGGCGTGGGGGATGGGGTGGGGGAGGGGAGTGGGGGAGGGGATTTGGCTACTGGAGTGGGGAGGGGAGTGTGGGAGGTGATTGGGGTTGTGGAGTTGGGGAGGTGAGTGGGGAGGGGGGGAGGTTGGGACTGGAGTGGGGGTGAGAGGTGGGGTAGGGGAGTGAGTGAGGGTTGTTGTGGAGGTGAGCGGGGGAGGGGAGTGAGGGAGGGGAGTTGAGGTAGTGTGTGAGGAAGGGGAGTGCGGTAGGGGAGTGGGGGGAGGGGAGTTACATAGAGGAGGGGGAGGGGAGTGGGTTGGGGAGTGGGGGAGGGGCGTTGGGGAGGGGAGTTGGGGAGGGTAGTAGTGGAGGGGATTGGATGTGAGGAGTGGGGTAGGGGAGTGGGGATTTGTTGTGAAGTAGGGGAGTGGGAGATGGGAGTGGGGAGGAGAGCGAGGTAGGGGAGGGGCAGGGGAGGGGGCAGGGGAGTTGTTAGAGGTAAGTGCGGGAGGGGAGCGGGGGAGTGGATTGGGGGAGGGGAGTTGGGGAGTGGAGTGCGGTAGGGGAGTTGGGGTGGGGAGTTGGGGAGGGGAGTAGTGTAGGGGCATGAGGGAGGCGAGTTGGGGAGGGGAGTTGGGGAGGGGAGTTGGGGAGCGGAGTGCGGCAGGGGATTTGGGGTGGGGAGTTGGGGAGGGGAGTTGGGGAGGTGAGTGGAGGTGGGGAGTGGGGGAGGGGAGTGAGTGAGGGGAGTGGGGTAGGGGAGTGAGGGAGGGGAGTTGAAGAGGGGTGTGGGGGAGGGGAGTTAGGGACTGGAGTGGGGGAGGGGAGTGTGGGAGTGGAGTGGGGGATGGGAGTCCGGTACCGGAGTTGGGGAGGGGAGCTGGGGAGGGGAGTGGGGGAGGGGAGTGAGGGCGGGGTGTTGGTGAGGAAAGTGAGGTAGGGGAGTGGGGGAGGGGAGTGGGGGAGGGGAGCAGGGTATGGTAGTTGGTGCGGGCAGTGGGGGAGCAGCGTTGGGGTGGGGAGTGGGGAGGGGAGTGAGTGAGGGAGGGGAGTTGAGAAGGGGTGTGGGGGAGGGAAGTGTTGTGGTAAGTCGGGCAGGGGAGTTGGGTATGGGAGTTGGTGAGGGGAGTGGGGAGGAGATTTGGGGGTGGGAGTTGGGAAGGGGAGTTGGGGAGGGGAGAGCCGTAGGGGAGTAGGGGAAGGTGTGGGGGAGAGGAGTGGGGAGAGGAGTGGTTGCGGGGAGTTGCGGAGAGGAGAGGGGGAGGGGAGTGTAGTGGGGTGCAGGTATGGGGTAGGGGAGTGGGGAAGGCTTGTTGGGTATGGGAGTGGGTGTGAGGAGTGGGGTATGGGTGTGCGGTAGTGGAGTGGGGAAGGGGACTGGGGGAGGGGAATGAGGGAGGGGAGTGGGGGACTGGGAGTGGGGTAGGGGAGTGGCAAAGGTCCGTGGGGGAGGGGAGAAGGGAGTGGAATGGGGGAGGGGCGTGGTGAGGGGAGTGGGGTGGGGAGTGGGGTGGGATGTGGAGCATGGGAGTTGGGTATGGGAGTTGGTGAGGGGGGTGGGGTTGGAGAGTTCGGGAGAGGAGTGGGTGAGCGGAGTGGGGCAGGGAGTGAGTGAGGGGAGTGGGGGTGGGGGAATTGGGGATGGGAGTGGGGGTGGGGTGTGGGGTAGGGGTGTGGGGTAGGGGAGTGGGGTACGGGATTGGGTAGGGGAGTGGGGTAGGGGAGTGGGGGAGGGGAAAGAGGGAGGGGATTGAGGGAGGGGAGTGAGGGAGGGGAGATGGGGAGGATGTGAGAAGGGGAGTGAAGGAGGGGAGTGGAGTAGGGGAGTCGGGTATGGAAGTTAGTGCGGGCAGTTGAGGAGGACAGTGGGGGAGTGTAGTACGGGAGGGGAGTTGGGGAGTGGAGTTGGGGAGGGGAGTGAGGGAGGGGTGTTGAGAAGGGTGTGGGGGAAGGGAGTGGGGTAGTAAGTGGTGCAGGGGAGTTGGGTATGGGAATTGGTGGGGGAGTGAGGGAGGAGAGTTGGGGATGGTAGTTGGGAAGGGGAGTTGGGGAGGGTTGGATAGGGGACTGCGGTAGGGGAGTGGGGGAAGTGAGTGGGGGAGGGGCGTGGGGAGAGGTGGTTGCGGGGAGTTGCGGAGAGGAGAGGGGGAGGGGAGTGTGTGAGAGGAGTGGGTGAGGGTAGTGGGGTGTGGGAGTGGGGTAGGGGAGTGGGGAGGGGAGTTGGGGATGGGAGTGGGGGTGGAGAGTGGGGTAGGGGTGTGGGGTAGGGGAGTGGGGTATGGAGTGTGGGAGGGGAGGGAGGGGAGTGGGGGAGAGGGAGTGGGGTAGGGGAGTGGCATAGGGCCGTGGGGGTGGGGTGAGGGGAGTGGAGTAGGGGAGGGGAGTGGGGTAGAATAGTGGTGGATGGGAATGGGGAGGGGAGTTGGGGCGGGGAGTGGGGTAGAGGAGTGGGGGAAGGGAGTGGGGGAGGGGAGTTGGGGAGGGGAGTCGGGGAGGGGAGTGGGGTAGAATAGTGGTGGATGGGAATGGGGAGGAGAGTTGGGGCGGGGAGTGGGGGAGGGGAGTAAGGCAGGGGTGTGGGGTAGGGGACTACGTTAGGGGAGTGGGAGCGGGGAGTGGGAGAGGGGAGTGGGGGACAAGGGGTGGGGTAGGGGTGTGATGTAGGGGAGTTGGGGAGGGCAGTGGGGTAGAATAGTGGTGCATGGGAATGGGGAGGGGAGTTGGGGCGGGGAGTGGGGGAGGGGAGTATAGAGAGTGGTGTATTGGAGTTGTTGAGGAGAGTGGGGGAGGGGAGTGAGGCAGGGGAGTTGGGCAGGGGAGTGGGGTAGAATAGTGGTGGATGGGAATGGGGAGGGGAGTTGGGGCGGGGAGTGGGGGAGGGGAGTAAGGCAGGGGTGTGGGGTCGGAGACTATGTTAGGGGAGTGGGAGCGGGGAGTGGGAGAGGGGAGTGGGGGACAAGGAGTGGGGTAGGGGAGTGATGTAGAGGAGTGGGTGAGGGGAGTTTGTGAGGGGAGTGGGGGAGGGGAGTGGGGGAGGGGAGTGGGAGAGGGGAGTGGGGGAGGGGAGTGAGGTAGGGGAGTGGGAAAGGCGACTGCGTTAGGGGAGTGGCAGAGGGGAGTGGGAGAGGGGAAGTGGGCGACAAGGAATGGGGTAGGGGAGTGATGTAGGGAGTGGGTGAGGGGAGTTGGTGAGGGGAGTGGGGGAGGGGAGTGGGGGAGGGGAGTGATGTAGGGAGTGGGAAAGGGGCGTGGGATAGGGGAGCGCAGTGAGGAGGTGGAGGGAAGGGGAGTGGGGAGGGGAGTGAGGATGTGTGTAGGGTCGAGGTGTTGGGTAGTGGAGGGCAGTGAGGAGGTGGAGGGAAGGGGAGTGGGGAAGGGGTGTGGTAGGAGATGTGGGTACGGGGGTAGGGGAGGGTAGTGAGGTATGGGGGTGGTTGAGGGGAGTGGGGTAGGGGAGTGTGGTAGGGGATTGGGGTAGGGGAGTGGGGTAGGGCAGTGTGGTAGGGGAGTGGGGTAGGGGAGTTGTAGAGGGAGTGCAGTAGGGGAATGGGGGAGGGGAGTGGGGTTGGGGATTGGGGGAGTGTACTGGGGATGGGAGTGTGGTTGGGCAGGGCAGTGAAGAGGTGGAGGGAACTGAGTGGTGGAGGGGAGTGGGTGAGGTGATTGGAGGAGGGGGTGTGGTAAGGGTGTGAGGTAGGGGAGTGAGGTAGGAGAATTGGGTAGGGATGTGGTCAGGGAGTTTGGAGGGGAGTGGGGGAGGGGAGTGGGGGAGGGGGGTGATGTAGGGAGTGGGAAAGGGGCGTGGGATAGGTGTGCGCAGTGAGGAGGTGGAGGGAAGGGGAGTGGGGAGGGGAGTGAGGATGTGTGTAGGGTCGAGGTGTTGGGTAGTGGAGGGCAGTGAGGAAGTGGAGGGAAGGGGAGTGGGGAAGGGATGTGGTAGGAGATGTGGGTATGGGAGTAGAGGAGGATAGTGAGGTATGGAGTGGTGGAGGGGAGTGAGGTAGGGGAGTGTGGTAGGGGATTGGGGTAGGGGAGTTGAAGAGGGAGTGCAGTAGGGGAATGGGGGAGGGGGGTGGGGTTGGGGATTGGGGGAGTGTACTGGGGGATGGGAGTGTGGTTGGGCAGGGCAGTGAAGAGGTGGAGGGAACTGAGTGGTGGAGGGTTGTGGGTGAGGTGATTGGAGGAGGGTGTGTGGTAAGGGTGTGAGGTAGGGGATTGAGGTAGGAGAATTGGGTAGGGGATGTGGTCAGGGAGTTTGGGAGGGGAGTTGGGGAGGGGAGTGGGGGAGGGGGGTGATGTAGGGAGTGGGAAAGGGGCGTGGGATAGGTGAGCGCAGTGAGGAGGTGGAGGGAAGGGGAGTGGGGAGGGGAGTGAGGATGTGTGTAGGGTCGAGGTGTTGGGTAGTGGAGGGCAGTGAGGAAGTGGAGGGAAGGGGAGTGGGGAAGGGGTGTGGTAGGAGATGTGGGTACGTGCGTAGGAGAGGGTAGTGAGGTATGGGAGTGGTGGAGGGGAGTGGGGTAGGGGAGTGTGGTAGGGGATTGGGGTAGGGGAGTGGGGTAGGGCAGTGTGGTAGGGGAGTGGGTAGGGGAGTTGTACAGGGAGTGCAGTAGGGGAGTGGGGGAGGGGAGTGGGGTTGGGGATTGGGGGAGTGTACTGGGGGATGGGAGTGTGGTTGGGCAGGGCAGTGAAGTGGTGGAGGGAAGCTGAGTGGTGGAGGGGATGTGGTAAGGGAGTGAGTTAGGGGAGTGGGGTAGGAGAATGGGGTAGGGGATGGGGTCAGGGAGTTTGGGAGGGGAGTGGGGAGGAGAGATAGGCCGGGGAGTGGGGGAGTGGGGGAGGAAAGTTGGGAGGATTTGGGGAGGGGAGTGGGGAAAGGAAGTGAGGCAGGGGAGTTGGGGAGGGGAGTGGGGGATGTGAGTGGTAGAGGGGAGTGGGGTATGGGAGTTTGTGAGGGGAGTTGCGGGGGCGCTGTGGAGGGGAGTGGGATAGGGGAGTTGGGGAGGGGACTTGGGGAGGGGAGTGGGGTAGAGGAGTGTGAGATGGAAGTGGGGTGGGGAGTGGGATAGGGGAGTGGGGGATTGGAGTTGGGGAGGGGAGTGGGGGACAGGGCGCGGGGTAGGGGAGTGATGTAGGGGAGTGGGGGAGGCGAGTGGGGGATGGGAGTGTGGTAGGGGAGTGGGAATGGGATAGTGGAGTGGGGTAGGGGCGTTGGGTATTGGAGGGCAGTGAGGAGGTGGAGAGAAGGTGAGTGGGGGATGGGGTGGGGTAGGAGAGGTGGGTAGGGGTGTGGGGGAGGGGAGTGAGGTAGGGGAGTGGGGAGGGGTGTGGAGGAGGGGAATGGGGTAGGGGAGTGGGGTAGGGGAGTTGTGGAGGGGAGTGCGGTAGGGGAGTAGGGTCGGGGAGTGGCATAGGGGAGTGTGGTAGGGGAGTGGGGTAGGGGAGTGGGGTAGGGGAGTTGTGGAGGGCACTGCGGTCGGGGTGTGGGGTCGGGGAGTGGGGCAGGGGAGTGGGGAGGGTAGTGGAGGATGGGATTGTCTTAGGTGAGGGCAGTGAAGAGGTGGAGGGAAGCGGAGTGGTGGATCGGAGTAGGGGAGGGGATTGGTGGTGGGGTGTGGTAAGGGAGTGGGTTCAGCGAATGGGGTAGGGGAGTGTGGTAGCAGAGTTGGGGAGGCTAGTTGGGGAGGGGAGTGGGGAGGAGAGTGGGGGAAGTTAATGTGGGAGGGGAGTGGACGAGAGGAGCTGGGGCGGGGAGAGGGGGAGGGGAGTGGGGAGAGGAGTTGGGGAGGGGAGTGGGGGAGGGGTGTGGGGAGGGAGGTGGGGGAGGGAAGTGGGGGAGGGCTGTTGGGGGGAGTTGGGGAGGGGTGTTCTGGAGGGAAGTGAGGGAGGGGAGTTGTGGAGGGGAGTGGGGGAGGTGAGTATGGGAGGGGAGTGGAGTAGGTGTGGGTGGTAAGGGAGTTGGTGAGGGAAGTGGGGTAGGGGAGTGGGGTAATGAGTTGGGTGGGGAGTGGGGGAGGGGAGGGGGGAGGGGAGTTGGGGAGGGGAGTTGGGGAGGGGAGTTGGGTAGAGGAGTGGGGGGTAAGGAGTGGGGTGCAGGAGTGGAGTAGGGGAGTGGGGGAGGTGAGTTGTGGAGGGGAGTGGGGGACAGGGAATGGGGACAGGGGGAGTGGGGTAGGGGAGTGATATAGGGGAGTGGGTTAGGGGAGTGGTCGAGGGGAGTGGGGTAGGGGAGTGGGGTAGGGGAGTGGGGGAGGGGAGTGGGGGACAGGGAGTGGGGGATAGGTAGTGGGGTAGGGGAGTGATATAGGGGAGTGGGGGAGGGGAGTGGGGGAGTGGAGTGGATGAAGGGAGTGGGAGAGGGGAGTGGGGGACAGGAAGTGGTGTAGGGGAGTGCGGTAGGTGAGTTGGGGTGGGGGGAGGGGAGTGGGGGAGGGGAGTGTGGTAGGGGAGTGTAGTCGGGGAGTATGGGAGGGGAGTTCGGTAGGGGGAGTGTGGGAAGGGAGTAGGGAAGGGGAGTGTTGTAAGGGAGTGGGGGATGGGAGTGGGGTAGGGGAGTGGGGTAGGGCAGTGATGTAGGGGTGTGTGGGAGGGGAGTGGAAAGGGGACTGGCGAGGGGAGTGGGGTAAGGGAGTGGGGCAGTGAGACGGGTGTGGAGTAGGGGAGGGGAGTGGGGGAGGGGAGTGGCGGCAGGAATGGGGTAGGGGAGTGCGGGAGGGATGTGAGCTGGGGAGTGAGGGAGGGTAGAGTGGGAGGGGAGCGGAGAGGGGAGTAGGGGCGTGGAGTTGGGGAGGGGAGTGGGGAGGGGTCTGGGGGAGTGGATTGGTGGAGGGGATTGGTGGAGGGGAGTTGGGGAAGGGAGTGGGAGAGAGGAGATGCTTGTGGAGTTGGGGAGTGGAGCGGTTGAGGGGAGTTGGGGAGGGGAGTGTGGCGGGGAGTGGGGGAGGAGTGTGGGGTAGGAGAGTGGGGAGGGGAGTGGGGGAGGGGAGTGGGGGACAGGGAGTGGGGGACAGGGAGTGGGGGAACAGGGATTGGGGACAGAGGGTGTGGTAGGGGAGTGTTAAAGGGGAGTGGGGTAGGGGAGTGGGTTAGGGGAGTGGGGGAGGGGAGTGGGGGACAGGGAGTGGGGGAGGGGAGTGGGGTATGGGAGTGGGGTAGGGGAGTGGGTGAAGGGAGTGGGAGTGGGCAGTGGGGGACAGGAAGTGGGGTAGGGGAGTGCGGTAGGTGAGTCAGGGCTGGGAGAGGGGTGTGGGGGAGGGGAGCGTGGTAGGGGAGTGTGGTCGGGGAGTGTGGGAGGGGAGTTCGGTAGGGGGAGTGTGGGAAGGGAGTAGGGAAGGGGAGTGTGGTAGAGGAGTGGGGGATGGGAGTGGTGTAAGGGAGTGGGGTAGGGGAATGATGTAGGGGAGTGTGGGAGTGGAGTGGTAAGGGGACTGGGGAGGGGAGTGCGGTAGGGGAGTGGAGGCATTGAGAGGGGAGTGGAGTGGGGAAGGGGAGCAGGGTAGGGGAGTGGCAGCTGGAATGGGGTAGGGGAGTGGGGGAGGGAAGTGGGCTGGGGAGTGTGGGAGGGTAGTGTGGGAGGGGAGGGAAGAGGTGTGTAGGGGAGCGGAGTTGGGGAGGGGAGTGTGGAGGGGAGTGGGGGAGCGGATTGGCGGAAGGGATTGGCGGAGGGGAGTGGGGGAGGGGAGTGGGGGAGGGGCGATAGTGATGGAGTTGGGGAGTGGAGCGGTTGAGGGGAGTTGGGGAGGGTAGTGGGGGAGGGGAGTGGGGGAGGGGTGTGGGGTAGGAGAGTGAGGGAGGGCAGTGGGGGAAGCAGTGGGATAGGGGAGTGTGTTTGGGGGTGGGGTTGGGGAGTGGGGGAGGGGAATGAAGGAGGGAAGTTGGGAGGGGAGTGGGGAAGGGGAGTGGGCGAGGGGTGGCTGGGTGGGATGTGGGGTATGGGAGTGAGGGAGGGGTGTTAGGGGGTAGTGGTATCGGGGAATGGTGTATGGGAGTGGGGGATGGGATTTGGGGAACAAAGTGATGAGCTCAAAGGAGGAGAAGGTGCAAGAGGAGTTGTGGGGGGAGAGAGAGAGTAAAATGTGAAAGGGGCGATTTGGCTAGTGTGGAATATTAACACACTGACAGAGAACACAGATTAATATTAACACACTCACTGACACACTGTGTATATCATGACCCACAGTCAGATACACCCTGTGAAGTGTAAAACACCCCCACTGTCCTCAGTAATATTAACACACTGACAGAGAACACAGATTAATATTAACACACTCACTGACACACTGTGTACATCATGACCCACAGTCAGATACACCCTGTGAAGTGTAAAACACCCCCACTGTCCTCAGCAATATTAACACACTGACAGAGAACACAGATTAATATTAACACACTCACTGACACACTGTGTATATCATGACCCACAGTCAGATACACCCTGTGAAGTGTAAAACACCCCCACTGTCCTCAGGAATATTAACACACTGACAGAGAACACAGATTAATATTAACACACTCACTGACACACTGTGTATATCATGACCCACAGTCAGATACATCCTGTGAAGTGTAAAACACCCCCACTGTCCTCAGTAATATTAACACACTGACAGAGAACACAGATTAATATTAACACACTCACTGACACACTGTGTATATCATGACCCACAGTCAGATACATCCTGTGAAGTGTAAAACACCCCCACTGTCTTCAGCAATATTAACACACTGACAGAGAACACAGATTAATATTAACACACTCACTGACACACTGTGTATATCATGACCCACAGTCAGATACATCCTGTGAAGTGTAAAACACCCCCACTGTCCTCAGTAATATTAACACACTGACAGAGAACACAGATTAATATTAACACACTCACTGACACACTGTGTATATCATGACCCACAGTCAGATACACCCTGTGAAGTGTAAAACATCCCCACTGTCCTCAGTAATATTAACACACTGACAGAGAACACAGATTAATATTAACACACTCACTGACACACTGTGTATATCATGACCCACAGTCAGATACACCCTGTGAAGTGTAAAACACCCCCACTGTCCTCAGTAATATTAACACACTGACAGAGAACACAGATTAATATTAACACACTCACTGACACACTGTGTATATCATGACCCACAGTCAGATACACCCTGTGAAGTGTAAAACACCCCCACTGTCCTCAGGAATATTAACACACTGACAGAGAACACAGATTAATATTAACACACTCACTGACACACTGTGTATATCATGACCCACAGTCAGATACATCCTGTGAAGTGTAAAACACCCCCACTGTCTTCAGCAATATTAACACACTGACAGAGAACACAGATTAATATTAACACACTCACTGACACACTGTGTATATCATGACCCACAGTCAGATACATCCTGTGAAGTGTAAAACACCCCCACTGTCCTCAGTAATATTAACACACTGACAGAGAACACAGATTAATATTAACACACTCACTGACACACTGTGTATATCATGACCCACAGTCAGATACACCCTGTGAAGTGTAAAACATCCCCACTGTCCTCAGTAATATTAACACACTGACAGAGAACACAGATTAATATTAACACACTCACTGACACACTGTGTATATCATGACCCACAGTCAGATACACCCTGTGAAGTGTAAAACACCCCCACTGTCCTCAGTAATATTAACACACTGACAGAGAACACAGATTAATATTAACACACTCACTGACACACTGTGTATATCATGACCCACAGTCAGATACACCCTGTGAAGTGTAAAACACCCCCACTGTCCTCAGGAATATTAACACACTGACAGAGAACACAGATTAATATTAACACACTCACTGACACACGGTGTATATCATGACCCACAGTCAGATACACCCTGTGAAGTGTAAAACACCCCCACTGTCCTCAGTAATATTAACACACTGACAGAGAACACAGATTAATATTAACACACTCACTGACACACGGTGTATATCATGACCCACAGTCAGATACACCCTGTGAAGTGTAAAACACCCCCACTGTCCTCAGTAATATTAACACACTGACAGAGAACACAGATTAATATTAACACACTCACTGACACACGGTGTATATCATGACCCACAGTCAGATACACCCTGTGAAGTGTAAAACACCCCCACTGTCCTCAGTAATATTAACACACTGACAGAGAACACAGATTAATATTAACACACTCACTGACACACGGTGTATATCATGACCCACAGTCAGATACACCCTGTGAAGTGTAAAACACCCCCACTGTCCTCAGTAATATTAACACACTGACAGAGAACACAGATTAATATTAACACACTCACTGACACACTGTGTATATCATGACCCACAGTCAGATACACCCTGTGAAGTGTAAAACACCCCCACTGTCCTCAGGAATATTAACACACTGACAGAGAACACAGATTAATATTAACACACTCACTGACACACTGTGTACATCATGACCCACAGTCAGATACACCCTGTGAAGTGTAAAACACCCCCACTGTCCTCAGTAATATTAACACACTGACAGAGAACACAGATTAATATTAACACACTCACTGACACACTGTGTATATCATGACCCACAGTCAGATACACCGTGTGAAGTGTAAAACATCCCCACTGTCCTCAGGAATATTAACACACTGACAGAGAACACAGATTAATATTAACACACTCACTGACACACTGTGTATATCATGACCCACAGTCAGATAAACCCTGTGAAGTGTAAAACACCCCCACTGTCCTCAGCAATATTAACAAACTGACAGAGAACAAAGATTAATATTAACACACTCAATGACACACTGTGTATATCATGACCCACAGTCAGATACACAATGTGAGGTGTAAAACACCCCCACTGTCCTCAGCAATATTAACACACTGACAGAGAACACAGATTAATATTAACACACTCACTGACAGACTGTGTACATCATGACTCACAGTCAGATACACCCTGTGAAGTGTAAAACACACCCACTGTCCTCAGTAAATATAACACACTGACAGAGAACACAGATTAATATTAACACACTCACTGACACACTGTGCATATCATGACCCACAGTCAGTTACACCCCCTGAAGTGCAAAACACCCCCACTGTCCTCAGTAATATTAACACACTGACAGAGAACACAGATTAATATTAACACACTCACTGACACACTGTGTACATCATGACCCACAGCCAGATACACCCTGTGAAGTGTAAAACACCCCCACTGTCCTCAGGAATATTAACACACTGACAGAGAACACACATTAATATTAACACACTCACTGACACACTGTGTAAATCATGACCCACAGTCAGATACACCCTGTGAAGTGTAAAACACCCCCACTGTCCTCAGTAATATTAACACACTGACAGAAAACACAGATTAATATTAACACACTCACTGACACACTGTGTCCATCATGACCCACAGTCAGATACACCCTGTGAAGTGTAAAACACCCCCGCTGTCCTCAGGAATATTAACACACTGACAGAGAACACAGATTAATATTAACACACTCACTGACACACTGTGTACATCATGACTCACAGCCAGATACACCCGGTGAAGTGTAAAACACCCCCACTGTCCTCAGCAATATTAACACACTGAGAGAGAACACAGATTAATATTAACACACTCACTGACACACTGTGTATATCATGACCCACAGTCAGATACACCCTGTGAAGTGTAAAACACCCCCACTGTCCTCAGGAATATTAACACACTGACAGAGAACACAGATTAATATTAACACACTCACTGACACACTGTGTATATCATGACCCACAGTCAGATACACCCTGTGAAGTGTAAAACACCCCCACTGTCCTCAGTAATATTAACACACTGACAGAGAACACAGATTAATATTAACACACTCACTGACACACTGTGTACATCATGACCCAGAGTCAGATACACCCGGTGAAGTGTAAAACACCCCCGCTGTCCTCAGGAATATTAACACACTGACAGAGAACACAGATTAATATTAACACACTCACTGACACACTGTGTATAACATGACCCACAGTCAGATACACCCTGTGAAGTGTAAAACACCCCCACTGTCCTCAGCAATATTAACACACTGAGAGAGAACACAGATTAATATTAACACACTCACTGACACACTGTGTATATCATGACCCACAGTCAGATACACAATGTGAGGTGTAAAACACCCCCACTGTCCTCAGCAATATTAACACACTGACAGAGAACACAGATTAATATTAACACACTCACTGACACACTGTGCATATCATGACCCACAGTCAGTTACACACTCTGAAGTGCAAAACACCCCCACTGTCCTCAGTAATATTAACACACTGACAGAGAACACAGATTAATATTAACACACTCACTGACACACTGTGTACATCATGACCCACAGCCAGATAAACCCTGTGAAGTGTAAAACACCCCCACTGTCCTCAGGAATATTAACACACTGACAGAGAACACAGATTAATATTAACACACTCACTGACACACTGTGTACATCATGACCCAGAGTCAGATACACCCTGTGAGGTGTAAAACACCCCCGCTGTCCTCAGGAATATTAACACACTGACAGAGAACACAGATTAAAATTAACACACTCACTGGCACACTGTGTATATCATGACCCACAGTCAGATAAACCCTGTGAAGTGTAAAACACTCCCACTGTCCTCAGGAATATTAACACACTGACAGAGAGCACAGATTAATATTAACACACTCACTGACACACTGTGTCCATCATGACCCACAGTCAGATACACCCTGTGAAGTGTAAAACACCCCCACTGTCCTCAGTAATATTAACACACTGACAGAGAACACAGATTAATATTAACACACTCACTGACACACTGTGTACATCATGACCCACAGTCAGATACACCCTGTGAAGTGCAAAACACCCCCACTGTCCTCAGGAATATTAACACACTGACAGAGAACACAGATTAATATTAACACACTCACTGACACACTGTGTAAATCATGACCCACAGTCAGATACACAATGTGAGGTGTAAAACACCCCCACTGTCCTCAGCAATATTAACACACTGACAGAGAACACAGATTAATATTAACACACTCACTGACACACTGTGTATATCATGACCCACAGTCAGATACACCCTGTGAAGTGTAAAACACCCCCACTGTCCTCAGTAATATTAACACACTGACAGAGAACACAGATTAATATTAACACACTCACTGACACACTGTGTATATCATGACCCACAGTCAGATACACAATGTGAGGTGTAAAACACCCCCACTGTCCTCAGCAATATTAACACACTGACAGAGAACACAGATTAATATTAACACACTCACTGACACACTGTGTATATCATGACCCACAGTCAGATACACCCTGTGAAGTGCAAAACACCCGCACTGTCCTCAGGAATATTAACACACAGACAGAGAACACAGATTAATATTAACACACTCACTGACACACTGTGTACATCATGACCCACAGCCAGATAAACCCTGTGAAGTGTAAAACACCCCCACTGTCCTCAGGAATATTAACACACTGACAGAGAACACAGATTAATATTAACACACTCACTGACACACTGTGTACATCATGACCCACAGCCAGATAAACCCTGTGAAGTGTAAAACACCCCCACTGTCCTCAGGAATATTAACACACTGACAGAGAACACAGATTAATATTAACACACTCACTGACACACTGTGTAAATCATGACCCACAGTCAGATACACCCTGTGAAGTGTAAAACACCCCCACTGTCCTCAGTAATATTAACACACTGACAGAGAACACAGATTAATATTAACACACTCACTGACACACTGTGTACATCATGACCCAGAGTCAGATACACCCTGTGAGGTGTAAAACACCCCCGCTGTCCTCAGGAATATTAACACACTGACAGAGAACACAGATTAAAATTAACACACTCACTGGCACACTGTGTATATCATGACCCACAGTCAGATAAACCCTGTGAAGTGTAAAACACTCCCACTGTCCTCAGGAATATTAACACACTGACAGAGAGCACAGATTAATATTAACACACTCACTGACACACTGTGTCCATCATGACCCACAGTCAGATACACCCTGTGAAGTGTAAAACACCCCCACTGTCCTCAGTAATATTAACACACTGACAGAGAACACAGATTAATATTAACACACTCACTGACACACTATGTACATCATGACCCACAGTCAGATACACCCTGTGAAGTGTAAAACACCCCCACTGTCCTCAGGAATGTTAACACACTGACAGAGAACACAGATTAATATTAACACACTCACTGACACACTGTGTACATCATGACCCACAGTCAGATACACCCTGTGAAGTGTAAAACACCCCACTGTCCTCAGTAATATTAACACACTGACAGAGAACACAGATTAATATTAACACACTCACTGACACACTGTGTACATCATGACCCACAGTCAGATACACCCTGTGAAGTGCAAAACACCCCCACTGCCCTCAGGAATATTAACACACTGACAGAGAACACAGATTAATATTAAAACACTCACTGACACACTGTGTATATCATGACCCACAGTCAAATACACCCTGTGAAGTGTAAAACACCCCCACTGTCCTCAGGAATATTAACACACTGACAGAGAACACAGATTAATATTAACACACTCACTGACACACTGTGTAAATCATGACCCACAGTCAGATACACCCTGTGAAGTGTAAAACACCCCCACTGTCCTCAGTAATATTAACACACTGACAGAGAACACAGATTAATATTAACACACTCACTGACACACTGTGTACATCATGACCCAGAGTCAGATACACCCGGTGAAGTGTAAAACACCCCCGCTGTCCTCAGGAATATTAACACACTGACAGAGAACACAGATTAATATTAACACACTCACTGACACACTGTGTATAACATGACCCACAGTCAGATACACCCTGTGAAGTGTAAAACACCCCCACTGTCCTCAGCAATATTAACACACTGAGAGAGAACACAGATTAATATTAACACACTCACTGACACACTGTGTATATCATGACCCACAGTCAGATACACAATGTGAGGTGTAAAACACCCCCACTGTCCTCAGCAATATTAACACACTGACAGAGAACACAGATTAATATTAACACACTCACTGACACACTGTGTATATCATGACCCACAGCCAGATACACCCTGTGAAGTGTAAAACACCCCCACTGTCCTCAGTAATATTAACACACTGACAGAGAACACAGATTAATATTAACACACTCACTGACACACTGTGTATATCATGACCCAGAGTCAGATACACCCTGTGAAGTGTAAAACATCCCCACTGTCCTCAGGAATATTAACACACTGACAGAGAACACAGATTAATATTAACACATTCACTGACACACTGTGCACATCATGACTCACAGCCAGATACACCCGGTGAAGTGTAAAACACCCCCACTGTCCTCAGCAATATTAACACACTGACGGAGAACACAGATTAATATTAACACACTCACTGACACACTGTGTATATCATGACCCACAGCCAGATACACCTTGTGAAGTGTAAAAGACGCCCACTGTCCTCAGCAATATTAACACACTGACAGAGAACACAGATTAATATTAACACACTCACTGACACACTATGTATATCATGACCCACAGTCAGATACACCCTGTGAAGTGCAAAACACCCCCACTGCCCTCAGGAATATTAACACACTGACAGAGAACACAGATTAATATTAACACACTCACTGACACACTGTGAATATCATGACCCACAGTCAGATACACCCTGTGAAGTGTAAAACACCCCCACTGTCCTCAGCAATAATAACACACTGACAGAGTACACAGATTAATATTAACACACTCACTGACACACTGTGTATATCATGACCCACAGTCAGATACACCCTGTGAAGTGTAAAACACCTCCACTGTCATCAGTAATATTAACACACTGACAGAGAACACAGATTAATATTAACACACTCACTGACACACTGTGTATATCATGACCCACAGTCAGATACACCCTGTGAAGTGTAAAACACCCCCACTGTCCTCAGCAATATGAACACACTGACAGAGAACACAAATTAATATTAACACACTCACTGACACACTGTGTATATCATGACCCACAGTCAGATACACAATGTGAGGTGTAAAACACCCCCACTGTCCTCAGCAATATTAACGCACTGACAGAGAACACAGATTAATATTAACACACTCACTGACACACTGTGCATATCATGACCCACAGTCAGTTACACCCTCCGAAGTGCAAAACACCCCCACTGTCCTCAGTAATATTAACACACTGACAGAGAACACAGATTAATATTAACACACTCACTGACACACTGTGTACATCATGACCCACAGCCATATAAACCCTGTGAAGTGTAAAACACCCCCACTGTCCTCAGGAATATTAACACACTGACAGAGAACACAGATTAATATTAACACACTCACTGACACACTGTGTAAATCATGACCCACAGTCAGATACACCCTGTGAAGTGTAAAACACCCCCACTGTCCTCAGTAATATTAACACACTGACAGAGAACACAGATTAATATTAACACACTCACTGACACACTGTGTACATCATGACCCAGAGTCAGATACACCCTGTGAAGTGTAAAACACCCCCACTGTCCTCAGGAATATTAACACACTGACAGAGAACACAGATTAATATTAACACACTCACTGACACACTGTGTACATCATGACCCACAGTCAGATACACCC
Source organism: Heterodontus francisci (assembly GCF_036365525.1). Classification (NCBI taxonomy): domain Eukaryota; kingdom Metazoa; phylum Chordata; class Chondrichthyes; order Heterodontiformes; family Heterodontidae; genus Heterodontus; species Heterodontus francisci. The sequence goes on from NW_027140379.1 coordinate 20,220, forward strand.
TGTGAAGTGTAAAACACCCCCGCTGTCCTCAGGAATATTAACACACTGACAGAGAACACAGATTAATATTAACACACTCACTGACACACTGTGTATATCATGACCCACAGTCAGATAAACCCTGTGAAGTGTAAAACACCCCCACTGTCCTCAGGAATATTAACACACTGACAGAGAACACAGATTAATATTAACACACTCACTGACACACTGTGTACATCATGACCCACAGTCAGATACACCCTGTGAAGTGTAAAACACCCCCGCTGTCCTCAGGAATATTAACACACTGACAGAGAACACAGATTAATATTAACACACTCACTGACACACTGTGTATATCATGACCCACAGTCAGATAAACCCTGTGAAGTGTAAAACACCCCCACTGTCCTCAGGAATATTAACACACTGACAGAGAACACAGATTAATATTAACACACTCACTGACACACTGTGTACATCATGACCCACAGTCAGATAAACCCTGTGAAGTGTAAAACACCCCCACTGTCCTCAGGAATATTAACACACTGACAGAGAACACAGATTAATATTAACACACTCACTGACACACTGTGTACATCATGACCCACTGTCAGATACACCCGGTGAAGTGTAAAACACCCCCACTGTCCTCAGGAATATTAACACACTGACAGAGAACACAGATTAATATTAACACACTCACTGACACACTGTGTATATCATGACCCACAGTCAGATACACCCTGTGAAGTGTAAAACACCCCCACTGTCCTCAGTAATATTAACACCTGACAGAGAACACAGATTAATATTAACACACTCACTGACACACTGTGTATATCATGACTCACAGTCAGATAAACCCTGTGAAGTGTAAAACACCCCCACTGTCCTCAGGAATATTAACACCTGACAGAGAACACAGATTAATATTAACACACTCACTGACACACTGTGTATATCATGACTCACAGTCAGATACACCCTGTGAAGTGTAAAACATCCCCACTGTCCTCAGTAATATTAACACACTGACAGAGAACACAGATTAATATTAACACACTCACTGACACACTGTGTACATCATGACCCACAGTCGGATACACCCTGTGAAGTGTAAAACACCCCCACTGTCCTCAGTAATATTAACACACTGACAGAGAACACAGATTAATATTAACACACTCACTGACACACTGTGTATATCATGACCCACAGTCAGATACACCCTGTGAAGTGTAAAACACCCCCACTGTCCTCAGCAATATTAACACACTGACAGAGAACACAGATTAATATTAACACACTCACTGACACACTGTGCATATCATGACCCACAGTCAGTTACACCCTCTGAAGTGCAAAACACCCCCACTGTCCTCAGTAAGATTAACACACTGACAGAGAACACAGATTAATATTAACACACTCACTGACACACTGTGTACATCATGACCCACAGTCAGATAAACCCTGTGAAGTGTAAAACACCCCCACTGTCCTCAGCAATATGAACACACTGACAGAGAATACAAATTAATATTAACACACTCACTGACACACTGTGTATATCATGACCCACAGTCAGATACACCCTGTGAAGTGTAAAACACCCCCACTGTCCTCAGCAATATTAACACACTGACAGAGAACACAGATTAATATTAACACACTCACTGACACACTGTGTATATCATGACCCACAGTCAGATACACAATGTGAGGTGTAAAACACCCCCACTGTCCTCAGCAATATTAACACACTGACAGAGAACACAGATTAATATTAACACACTCACTGACACACTGTGTACATCATGACCCACAGCCAGATAAACCCTGTGAAGTGTAAAACACCCCCACTGTCCTCAGGAATATTAACACACTGACAGAGAACACAGATTAATATTAACACACTCACTGACACACTGTGTAAATCATGACCCACAGTCAGATACACCCTGTGAAGTGTAAAACACCCCCACTGTCCTCAGTAATATTAACACACTGACAGAGAACACAGATTAATATTAACACACTCACTGACACACTGTGTACATCATGACCCAGAGTCAGATACACCCTGTGAAGTGTAAAACACCCCCACTGTCCTCAGTAATATTAACACACTGACAGAGAACACAGATTAATATTAACACACTCACTGACACACTGTGTATATCATGACCCACAGTCAGATACACCCTGTGAAGTGTAAAACACCCCCACTGTCCTCAGCAATATTAACACACTGAGAGAGAACACAGATTAATATTAACACACTCACTGACACACTGTGTATATCATGACCCACAGTCAGATACACAATGTGAGGTGTAAAACACCCCCACTGTCCTCAGCAATATTAACACACTGACAGAGAACACAGATTAATATTAACACACTCACTGACACACTGTGCATATCATGACCCACAGTCAGTTACACCCTGTGAAGTGTAAAACACCCCCACTGTCCTCAGTAATATTAACACACTGACAGAGAACACAGATTAATATTAACACACTCACTGACACACTGTGTATATCATGACCCACAGTCAGATACACCCTGTGAAGTGTAAAACACCCCCACTGTCCTCAGGAATATTAACACAGTGACAGAGAACACAGATTAATATTAACACACTCACTGACACACTGTGTACATCATGACCCACAGTCAGATACACCCTGTGAAGTGCAAAACACCCCCACTGTCCTCAGTAATATTAACACACTGACAGAGAACACAGATTAATATTAACACACTCACTGACACACTGTGTACATCATGACCCACAGCCAGATAAACCCTGTGAAGTGTAAAACACCCCCACTGTCCTCAGGAATATTAACACACTGACAGAGAACACAGATTAATATTAACACACTCACTGACACACTGTGTACATCATGACCCAGAGTCAGATACACCCTGTGAGGTGTAAAACACCCCCGCTGTCCTCAGGAATATTAACACACTGACAGAGAACACAGATTAAAATTAACACACTCACTGGCACACTGCGTATATCATGACCCACAGTCAGATACACCCTGTGAAGTGTAAAACACTCCCACTGTCCTCAGGAATATTAACACACTGACAGAGAACACAGATTAATATTAACACACTCACTGACACACTGTGTACATCATGACCCACAGTCAGATAAACCCTGTGAAGTGTAAAACACTCCCACTGTCCTCAGGAATATTAACACACTGACAGAGAACACAGATTAATATTAACACACTCACTGACACACTGTGTATATCATGACCCACAGTCAGATACACCCTGTGAAGTGTAAAACACCCCCACTGTCCTCAGTAATATTAACACACTGACAGAGAACACAGATTAATATTAACACACTCACTGACACACTGTGTCCATCATGACCCACAGTCAGATACACCCTGTGAAGTGCAAAACACCCCCACTGTCCTCAGGAATATTAACACACTGACAGAGAACACAGATTAATATTAACACACTCACTGACACACTGTGTAAATCATGACCCACAGTCAGATACACAATGTGAGGTGTAAAACACCCCCACTGTCCTCAGCAATATTAACACACTGACAGAGAACACAGATTAATATTAACACACTCACTGACACACTGTGTATATCATGACCCACAGTCAGATACACCCTGTGAAGTGTAAAACACCCCCACTGTCCTCAGTAATATTAACACACTGACAGAGAACACAGATTAATATTAACACACTCACTGACACACTGTGTATATCATGACCCACAGTCAGATACACCCTGTGAAGTGTAAAACACCCCCACTGTCCTCAGTAATATTAACACACTGACAGAGAACACAGATTAATATTAACACACTCACTGACACACTGTGTATATCATGACCCACAGTCAGATACACCCTGTGAAGTGTAAAACACCCCCACTGTCCTCAGTAATATTAACACACTGACAGAGAACACAGATTAATATTAACACACTCACTGACACACTGTGTATATCATGACTCACAGTCAGATACACCCTGTGAAGTGTAAAACACCCCCACTGTCCTCAGTAATATTAACACACTGACAGAGAACACAGATTAATATTAACACACTCACTGACACACTGTGTAAATCATGACCCACAGTCAGATACACAATGTGAGGTGTAAAACACCCCCACTGTCCTCAGCAATATTAACACACTGACAGAGAACACAGATTAATATTAACACACTCACTGACACACTGTGTATATCATGACCCACAGTCAGATACACCCTGTGAAGTGTAAAACACCCCCACTGTCCTCAGTAATATTAACACACTGACAGAGAACACAGATTAATATTAACACACTCACTGACACACTGTGTATATCATGACCCACAGTCAGATACACCCTGTGAAGTGTAAAACACCCCCACTGTCCTCAGTAATATTAACACACTGACAGAGAACACAGATTAATATTAACACACTCACTGACACACTGTGTATATCATGACCCACAGTTAGATACACCCTGTGAAGTGTAAAACACCCCCACTGTCCTCAGTAATATTAACACACTGACAGAGAACACAGATTAATATTAACACACTCACTGACACACTGTGTATATCATGACCCACAGTCAGATACACAATGTGAGGTGTAAAACACCCCCACTGTCCTCAGCAATATTAACACACTGACAGAGAACACAGATTAATATTAACACACTCACTGACACACTGTGCATATCATGACCCACAGTCAGTTACACACTCTGAAGTGCAAAACACCCCCACTGTCCTCAGTAATATTAACACACTGACAGAGAACACAGATTAATATTAACACACTCACTGACACACTGTGTACATCATGACCCACAGCCAGATAAACCCTGTGAAGTGTAAAACACCCCCACTGTCCTCAGCAATATTAACACACTGACAGAGAACACAGATTAATATTAACACACTCACTGACACACTGTGCATATCATGACCCACAGTCAGTTACACACTCTGAAGTGCAAAACACCCCCACTGTCCTCAGTAATATTAACACACTGACAGAGAACACAGATTAATATTAACACACTCACTGACACACTGTGTAAATCATGACCCACAGTCAGATACACCCTGTGAAGTGTAAAACACCCCCACTGTCCTCAGTAATATTAACACACTGACAGAGAACACAGATTAATATTAACACACTCACTGACACACTGTGTACATCATGACCCAGAGTCAGATACACCCTGTGAGGTGTAAAACACCCCCGCTGTCCTCAGGAATATTAACACACTGACAGAGAACACAGATTAAAATTAACACACTCACTGGCACACTGTGTATATCATGACCCACAGTCAGATAAACCCTGTGAAGTGTAAAACACTCCCACTGTCCTCAGGAATATTAACACACTGACAGAGAGCACAGATTAATATTAACACACTCACTGACACACTGTGTATATCATGACCCACAGTCAGATACACCCTGTGAAGTGTAAAACACCCCCACTGTCCTCAGTAATATTAACACACTGACAGAGAACACAGATTAATATTAACACACTCACTGACACACTGTGTATATCATGACCCACAGTCAGATACACCCTGTGAAGTGTAAAACATCCCCACTGTCCTCAGTAATATTAACACACTGACAGAGAACACAGATTAATATTAACACACTCACCGACACACGGTGTATATCATGACCCACAGTCAGATACACCCTGTGAAGTGTAAAACACCCCCACTGTCCTCAGTAATATTAACACACTGACAGAGAACACAGATTAATATTAACACACTCACTGACACACTGTGTATATCATGACCCACAGTCAGATAAACCCTGTGAAGTGTAAAACACCCCCACTGTCCTCAGTAATATTAACACACTGACAGAGAACACAGATTAATATTAACACACTCACTGACACACTGTGTATATCATGACCCACAGTCAGATACACCCTGTGAAGTGTAAAACACCCCCACAGTCCTCAGGAATATTAACACACTGACAGAGAACACAGATTAATATTAACACACTCACTGACACACTGTGTATATCATGACCCACAGTCAGATACACCCTGTGAAGTGCAAAACACCCCCACTGTCCTCAGGAATATTAACACACTGACAGAGAACACAGATTAATATTAACACACTCACTGACACACTGTGTAAATCATGACCCACAGTCAGATACACCCTGTGAAGTGTAAAACACCCCCACTGTCCTCAGCAATATTAACACACTGACAGAGAACACAGATTAATATTAACACACTGACCGACACACTGTGTATATCATGACCCACAGTCAGATACACCCTGTGAAGTGTAAAACATCCCCACTGTCCTCAGTAATATTAACACACTGACAGAGAACACAGATTAATATTAACACACTCACTGACACACTGTGTAAATCATGACCCACAGTCAGATACACCCTGTGAAGTGTAAAACACCCCCACTGTCCTCAGCAATATTAACACACTGACAGAGAACACAGATTAATATTAACACACTCACTGACACACTGTGTATGTCATGATCCACAGCCAGATACACCCTGTGAAGTGTAAAACACCCCCACTGTCCTCAGGAATATTAACACACTGACAGAGAACACAGATTAATATTAACACACTCACTGACACACTGTGTATATCATGACCCACAGCCAGATACACCCTGTGAAGTGTAAAACACCCCCACTGTCCTCAGGAATATTAACACACTGACAGAGAACACAGATTAATATTAACACACTCACTGACACACTGTGTATATCATGACCCACAGTCAGCTACACCCTGTGAAGTGTAAAACACCCCCACTGTCCTCAGGAATATTAACACACTGACAGAGAACACAGATTAATATTAACACACTCACTGACACACTGTGTATATCATGACCCAGAGTCAGATACACCCTGTGAAGTGTAAAACACCCCCACTGTCCTCAGGAATATTAACACACTGACAGAGAACACAGATTAATATTAACACATTCACTGACACACTGTGCACATCATGACTCACAGCCAGATACACCCGGTGAAGTGTAAAACACCCCCACTGTCCTCAGCAATATTAACACACTGACGGAGAACACAGATTAATATTAACACACTCACTGACACACTGTGTATATCATGACCCACAGCCAGATACACCTTGTGAAGTGTAAAAGACGCCCACTGTCCTCAGCAATATTAACACACTGACAGAGAACACAGATTAATATTAACACACTCACTGACACACTATGTATATCATGACCCACAGTCAGATACACCCTGTGAAGTGCAAAACACCCCCACTGCCCTCAGGAATATTAACACACTGACAGAGAACACAGATTAATATTAACACACTCACTGACACACTGTGAATATCATGACCCACAGTCAGATACACCCTGTGAAGTGTAAAACACCCCCACTGTCCTCAGCAATATTAACACACTGACAGAGTACACAGATTAATATTAACACACTCACTGACACACTGTGTATATCATGACCCACAGTCAGATACACCCTGTGAAGTGTAAAACACCCCCACTGTCCTCAGCAATATGAACACACTGACAGAGAACACAAATTAATATTAACACACTCACTGACACACTGTGTATATCATGACCCACAGTCAGATACACAATGTGAGGTGTAAAACACCCCCACTGTCCTCAGCAATATTAACACACTGACAGAGAACACAGATTAATATTAACACACTCACTGACACACTGTGTACATCATGACCCACAGTCAGATACACCCTCCGAAGTGCAAAACACCCCCACTGTCCTCAGTAATATTAACACACTGACAGAGAACACAGATTAATATTAACACACTCACTGACACACTGTGTACATCATGACCCACAGCCATATAAACCCTGTGAAGTGTAAAACACCCCCACTGTCCTCAGGAATATTAACACACTGACAGAGAACACAGATTAATATTAACACACTCACTGACACACTGTGTAAATCATGACCCACAGTCAGATACACCCTGTGAAGTGTAAAACACCCCCACTGTCCTCAGTAATATTAACACACTGACAGAGAACACAGATTAATATTAACACACTCACTGACACACTGTGTACATCATGACCCAGAGTCAGATACACCCTGTGAAGTGTAAAACACCCCCACTGTCCTCAGGAATATTAACACACTGACAGAGAACACAGATTAATATTAACACACTCACTGACACACTGTGTACATCATGACCCACAGTCAGATACACCCGGTGAAGTGTAAAACACCCCCGCTGTCCTCAGGAATATTAACACACTGACAGAGAACACAGATTAATATTAACACACTCACTGACACACTGTGTACATCATGACCCACTGTCAGATACACCCGGTGAAGTGTAAAACACCCCCACTGTCCTCAGGAATATTAACACACTGACAGAGAACACAGATTAATATTAACACACTCACTGACACACTGTGTACATCATGACCCACAGTCAGATACACCCTGTGAAGTGTAAAACATCCCCACTGTCCTCAGTAATATTAACACACTGACAGAGAACACAGATTAATATTAACACACTCACTGACACACTGTGTACATCATGACCCACAGTCAGATACACCCTGTGAAGTGTAAAACATCCCCACTGTCCTCAGTAATATTAACACACTGACAGAGAACACAGATTAATATTAACACACTCACTGACACACTGTGTATATCATGACCCACAGTCAGATACACCCTGTGAAGTGTAAAACATCCCCACTGTCCTCAGTAATATTAACACACTGACAGAGAACACAGATTAATATTAACACACTCACAGACACACTGTGTATATCATGACCCACAGTCAGATACACCCTGTGAAGTGTAAAACACCCCCACTGTCCTCAGTAATATTAACACACTGACAGAGAACACAGATTAATATTAACACACTCACTGACACACTGTGTATATCATGACCCACAGTCAGATACACCCTGTGAAGTGTAAAACATCCCCACTGTCCTCAGTAATATTAACACACTGACAGAGAACACAGATTAATATTAACACACTCACTGACACACTGTGTACATCATGACCCACAGTCAGATACACCCTGTGAAGTGTAAAACACCCCCACTGTCCTCAGTAATATTAACACACTGACAGAGAACACAGATTAATATTAACACGCTCACTCTGGCAGTGCCATAGACATTTATAAGTGCAAAGTAATAGAAACGTTTAACACACCATTCACTTACAATGCCCTGGACCTTGTTAGCATGCTTGACTATTGGAATGCAAAGGCCTATTGCAGTGTAATTGTACCTTGCAGTACAGGAACCTCTGACAGGGTAATTGTACCTCGCAGTGCAGGAACCTCTGACAGGGTAATTGTACCTCGCAGTACAGGAACCTCTGACAGGGTAATTGTACCTCGCAGTACAGGAACCTCTGACAGGGTAATTGTACCTCGCAGTACAGGAACCTCTGACAGGGTAATTGTACCTCGCAGTACAGGAACCTCTGACAGGGTAATTGTACCTCGCAGTACAGGAACCTCTGACAGGGTAATTGTACCTCGCAGTACAGGAACCTCTGACAGGGTAATTGTACCTCGCAGTACAGGAACCTCTGACAGGGTAATTGTACCTCGCAGGACAGGAACCTCTGACAGGGTAATTGTACCTCGCAGTGCAGGAACCTCTGACAGGGTAATTGTACCTCGCAGTACAGGAACCTCTGACAGGATAATTGTACCTCGCAGTACAGGAACCTCTGACAGGGTAATTGTACCTCGCAGTGCAGGAACCTCTGACAGGGTAATTGTACCTCGCAGTGCAGGAACCTCTGACAGGGTAATTGTACCTCGCAGTACAGGAACCTCTGACAGGGTAATTGTACCTCGCAGTACAGGAACCTCTGACAGGGTAATTGTACCTCGCAGTGCAGGAACCTCTGACAGGATAATTGTACCTCGCAGTGCAGGAACCTCTGACAGGGTAATTGTACCTCGCAGTACAGGAACCTCTGACAGGGTAATTGTACCTCGCAGTACAGGAACCTCTGACAGGGTAATTGTACCTCGCAGTACAGGAACCTCTGACAGGGTAATTGTACCTCGCAGTACAGGAACCTCTGACAGGGTAATTGTACCTCGCAGTACACGAACCTCTGACAGGGTAATTGTACCTCGCAGTACAGGAACCTCTGACAGGGTAATTGTACCTCGCAGTACAGGAACCTCTGACAGGGTAATTGTACCTCGCAGTACAGGAACCTCTGACAGGGTAATTGTACCTCGCAGTACAGGAACCTCTGACAGGGTAATTGTACCTCACAGTGCAGGAACCTCTGACAGGGTAATTGTACCTCGCAGTACAGGAACCTCTGACAGGGTAATTGTACCTCGCAGTACAGGAACCTCTGACAGGGTAATTGTACCTCGCAGTACAGGAACCTCTGACAGGGTAATTGTACCTCGCAGTACAGGAACCTCTGACAGGGTAATTGTACCTCACAGTGCAGGAACCTCTGACAGGGTAATTGTACCTCGCAGTACAGGAACCTCTGACAGGGTAATTGTACCTCGCAGTACAGGAACCTCTGACAGGGTAATTGTACCTCGCAGTACAGGAACCTCTGACAGGGTAATTGTACCTCGCAGTACAGGAACCTCTGACAGGGTAATTGTACCTCACAGTGCAGGAACCTCTGACAGGGTAATTGTACCTCGCAGTACAGGAACCTCTGACAGGGTAATTGTCCCTCGCAGTACAGGAACCTCTGACAGGATAATTGTACCTCGCAGTACAGGAACCTCTGACAGGGTAATTGTACCTCACAGTGCAGGAACCTCTGACAGGGTAATTGTACCTCGCAGTACAGGAACCTCTGACAGGGTAATTGTACCTCGCAGTACAGGAACCTCTGACAGTGTAATTGTACCTCGCAGTACAGGAACCTCTGACAGGGTAATTGTACCTCGCAGTGCAGGAACCTCTGACAGGGTAATTGTACCTCACAGTACAGGAACCTCTGACAGGGTAATTGTACCTCGCAGTGCAGGAACCTCTGACAGGGTAATTGTACCTCGCAGTACAGGAACCTCTGACAGTGTAATTGTACCTCGCAGTACAGGAACCTCTGACAGGGTAATTGTACCTCGCAGTACAGGAACCTCTGACAGGGTAATTGTACCTCACAGTACAGGAACCTCTGACAGGGTAATTGTACCTCGCAGTGCAGGAACCTCTGACAGTGTAATTGTACCTCGCAGTGCAGGAACCTCTGACAGGGTAATTGTACCTCGCAGTACAGGAACCTCTGTCAGGGTAATTGTACCTCGCAGTGCAGGAACCTCTGACAGGGTAATTGTACCTCGCAGTGCAGGAACCTCTGACAGGATAATTGTACCTCGCAGTACAGGAACCTCTGACAGGGTAATTGTACCTCGCAGTACAGGAACCTCTGACAGGGTAATTGTACGTCGCAGTACAGGAACCTCTGACAGTGTAATTGTACCTCGCAGTACAGGAACCTCTGACAGGGTAATTGTACCTCGCAGTACAGGAACCTCTGACAGGGTAATTGTACCTCGCAGTACAGGAACCTCTGACAGGGTAATTGTACCTCGCAGTGCAGGAACCTCTGACAGGGTAATTGTACCTCGCAGTACAGGAACCTCTGTCAGGGTAATTGTACCTCGCAGTACAGGAACCTCTGTCAGGGTAATTGTACCTCGCAGTGCAGGAACCTCTGACAGGATAATTGTACCTCGCAGTACAGGAACCTCTGACAGGGTAATTGTACCTCGCAGTACAGGAACCTCTGACAGGGTAATTGTACGTCGCAGTACAGGAACCTCTGACAGTGTAATTGTACCTCGCAGTACAGGAACCTCTGACAGGGTAATTGTACCTCGCAGTGCAGGAACCTCTGACAGGGTAATTGTACCTCGCAGTACAGGAACCTCTGACAGGGTAATTGTACCTCGCAGTGCAGGAACCTCTGACAGGATAATTGTACCTCACAGTACAGGAACCTCTGACAGGGTAATTGTACCTCGCAGTACAGGAACCTCTGACAGGGTAATTGTACCTCGCAGTACAGGAACCTCTGACAGGGTAATTGTACCTCGCAGTACAGGAACCTCTGACAGGGTAATTGTACCTCGCAGTGCAGGAACCTCTGACAGGATAATTGTACCTCGCAGTACAGGAACCTCTGACAGGGTAATTGTACCTCGCAGTACAGGAACCTCTGACAGGGTAATTGTACCTCGCAGTACAGGAACCTCTGACAGTGTAATTGTACCTCGCAGTACAGGAACCTCTGACAGGGTAATTGTACCTCGCAGTACAGGAACCTCTGACAGGGTAATTGTACCTCGCAGTGCAGGAACCTCTGACAGGGTAATTGTACCTCGCAGTGCAGGAACCTCTGACAGGGTAATTGTACCTCGCAGTGCAGGAACCTCTGACAGGGTAATTGTCCCTCGCAGTACAGGAACCTCTGACAGGGTAATTGTACCTCGCAGTACAGGATCCTCTGACAGGGTAATTGTACCTCGCAGTGCAGGAACCTCTGACAGGGTAATTGTACCTCGCAGTGCAGGAACCTCTGACAGTGTAATTGTACCTCGCAGTGCAGGAACCTCTGACAGGGTAATTGTACCTCGCAGTACAGGAACCTCTGACAGGGTAATTGTACCTCGCAGTGCAGGAACCTCTGACAGGGTAATTGTACCTCGCAGTGCAGGAACCTCTGACAGGGTAATTGTACCTCACAGTACAGGAACCTCTGACAGTGTAATTGTACCTCGCAGTACAGGAACCTCTGACAGGGTAATTGTACCTCGCAGTACAGGAACCTCTGACAGTGTAATTGTACCTCGCAGTACAGGAACCTCTGACAGGGTAATTGTACCTCGCAGTACAGGAACCTCTGACCGGGTAATTGTACCTCGCAGTACAGGAACCTCTGACAGGGTAATTGTACCTCGCAGTGCAGGAACCTCTGACAGGGTAATTGTACCTCGCAGTACAGGAACCTCTGACAGGGTAATTGTACCTCACAGTACAGGAACCTCTGACAGGGTAATTGTACCTCGCAGTACAGGAACCTCTGACCGGGTAATTGTACCTCGCAGTACAGGAACCTCTGACAGGGTAATTGTACCTCGCAGTGCAGGAACCTCTGACAGGGTAATTGTACCTCGCAGTACAGGAACCTCTGACAGGGTAATTGTACCTCGCAGTACAGGAACCTCTGACAGGGTAATTGTACCTCGCAGTACAGGAACCTCTGACAGGGTAATTGTACCTCGCAGTACAGGAACCTCTGACAGTGTAATTGTACCTCGCAGTACAGGAACCTCTGACAGGGTAATTGTACCTCGCAGTGCAGGAACCTCTGACAGGGTAATTGTACCTCACAGTACAGGAACCTCTGACAGGGTAATTGTACCTCGCAGTACAGGAACCTCTGACAGGGTAATTGTACCTCGCAGTACAGGAACCTCTGACAGGGTAATTGTACCTCGCAGTACAGGAACCTCTGACAGGGTAATTGTACCACGCAGTACAGGAACCTCTGACAGGGTAATTGTACCTCGCAGTACAGGAACCTCTGACAGGGTAATTGTACCTCGCAGTACAGGAACCTCTGACAGGGTAATTGTACCTCGCAGTGCAGGAACCTCTGACAGGGTAATTGTACCTCGCAGTACAGGAACCTCTGACAGTGTAATTGTACCTCGCAGTGCAGGAACCTCTGACAGGGTAATTGTACCTCACAGTGCAGGAACCTCTGACCGGGTAATTGTCCCTCGCAGTGCAGGAACCTCTAGCAGCACAATAGCATCTTGCAATGCAGAGGCCTTTCCTGTGCATTTGCCCATGTAATGCAATGGGACTTGCTATCTAAAATCCAATTGTAATGCAAATTTCCCATGCAGTGCTGCAGCCCCTTGTAGTGCAAAAAGCACCTTGAGATGTCATAGAATGTTGCAATGCAACAAGCATTTGAAATCCCATTGAAGTTATGGTGCACTAGACCCTTACAATGCAACACAAAAACTTGTGGTACAATAGCCTTTGCAGTACAACATCCACGAACAAAGCAATAGCCCCATGCAGTGCAATCTCCACTCACAGTGTAAAAACAACATGCAATGTAATAGTCTCTAAGAGTGACATAGCAATAACGTGAAGAAATGCTCTAGCCTTTTGAACACAACAGACCATGATAATTCAGTAGCCTCTTGCAGTGCAAAAGCTCTTTGGTGTGCAATAGACCCTGACAATGTATTTTCCCCTTACAGTGCAACAGTTCTATGCTTTGCATAACATGCTTATGGTACAAAAGCCAGGTGCAGTCCAAGAGCAAATTGCCTTTTGATACCCTATTGAAATATAATATCCTCTCACAATGGAAACCATCTCGCAATACAAAATTTCCCTGCAGTGCAATAGCTATTTGTTTTGCAATTGTGACTTTCAATGCAATAGACACTTGCCATGTAACATCCAGTTGCAATGTAATGGAACCATTAGTGTGCATGATCCTTGTATTGCAATAGCCTCTTGCAGTGCAATAGCAGCTTGCAATGCAGGGACCTTTGGTAGTGCAATAACTCCTTCCAATGCAAAGGTCTTTGAGTTTGCAATGGAGCGTGGTGTGCAACATCCACTTGCAATGAAAATGCAAAGGCACCTTGCAATACAAGAAGTATTTGCAGAGCAAAAACTCCAGCAATGCAACACGCATTTCATTGCAATAGCGCTTGCAGTCCAACAGTCCCTCCCTTGCAGACTATTATCCTTGCAATGTCAGAGCCCCTTTCAATGCAATGGCCCCTTTCAATACAACATCCACATGCAACGCAAGAAAACCAAGAATGTTTGGCAATGCACTGAAACAACTACTTGCAATGCAATAGGGCTAAGTCATGCAATAGCCCATTGATAACATTGCACACTGGCAAAGTAATGGACTTTTACAGAGCAATAGCTCATCGGAGTGCAATTGCCCTTTGCAATGCAATAACCTGAAGCAGGACATTGGGGGCTGACAATACAGTATCCATAATTAATACAATAACACTTTGTATTACAATGGCCTCTTACACTGTAATATCTTCTTGTAGTGTGAACACTCTTGCAGTTCAATAGCTACGTGATGGAAAGCAGAAGCCTCTTGCAAAGATATTACCCTTTGTAATTCAATCACCTCTTGCACGGTGACAGCACCTTGCAATGCAGGATACACTGACAGTTTAATAGTCCTTTGTAATTCAATCACCTCTTGCACGGTGACAGCACCTTGCAATGCAGGATACACTGACAGTTTAATAGTCCTTTGTAATTCAATCACCTCTTGCACGGTGACAGCACCTTGCAATGCAGGATACACTGACAGTTTAATAGTCCTTTGTAATTCAATCACCTCTTGCACGGTGACAGCACCTTGCAATGCAGGATACACTGACAGTTTAATAGTCCTTTGTAATTCAATCACCTCTTGCACGGTGACAGCACCTTGCAATGCAGGATACAATGACAGTTTAATAGTCCTTTGTAATTCAATCACCTCTTGCACGGTGACAGCACCTTGCAATGCAGGATACACTGACAGTTTAATAGTCCTTTGTAATTCAATCACCTCTTGCACGGTGACAGCACCTTGCAATGCAGGATACACAGACAGTTTCATAGTCCTTTGTAATTCAATCACCTCTTGCACGGTGACAGCACCTTGCAATGCAGGATACACTGACAGTTTAATAGTCCTTTGTAATTCAATCACCTCTTGCACGGTGACAGCACCTTGCAATGCAGGATACACTGACAGTTTAATAGTCCTTTGTAATTCAATCACCTTTTGCACGGTGACAGCACCTTGCAATGCAGGATACACTGACAGTTTCATAGCCCTTTGTAATTCAATCACCTCTTGCACGGTGACAGCACCTTGCAATGCAGGATACAATGACAGTTTAATAGTCCTTTGTAATTCAATCACCTCTTGCACGGTGACAGCACCTTGCAATGCAGGATACAATGACAGTTTAATAGTCCTTTGTAATTCAATCACCTCTTGCACGGTGACAGCACCTTGCAATGCAGGATACAATGACAGTTTAATAGTCCTTTGTAATTCAATCACCTCTTGCACGGTGACAGCACCTTGCAATGCAGGATACAATGACAGTTTAATAGTCCTTTGTAATTCAATCACCTCTTGCACGGTGACAGCACCTTGCAATGCAGGATACAATGACAGTTTAATAGTCCTTTGTAATTCAATCACCTCTTGCACGGTGACAGCACCTTGCAATGCAGGATACAATGACAGTTTAAGGACTGGAGAGGCCTTTGACAGTGCAATCACCCTTGCAGTTTAACATCCACATGGAGTTGTCACACAAACCACAGCTGTGATAATCCAACAATCTTGAAAATAACTCCAAAGAGCTCCAGAAACCATCTTTGTCTTTCAGGAAAAAAAATCAGCCTTTAATTTACAAAATGAACAATGTATCCAAAATGGCATTGAAAGAAAACAAATCTTGGTCTTTGTGTGTTGAAACTGTCTGACAAGGACAAAGGACAAATGGTCAAAGCTAACAGGTGTCAAATGAACACATCCTATACCATGCTAAAACATTCCTGAATTGAATATCTCCTACTGAAAGAAAGAAGATGTGAAGTCACCATATTCTGGGTCACAGTGCAGTCACCATGGGTCAGAGAGCAGAGTGTCTGCTTCCAGGAGATACAAGATAACAGAGCTTTACATTAAAGTGTCTTTCAGCAAAACATTAACATATTGTTTGTCTTTGCTCCATGACCTTCTGGTCTGTTAGTCTGTGACCTTGTCCTATCAACACCTTCTCTTTTGTTATCTCTTACCCCACCCCCGCTTTACTTGCTTAAAATCTTTTACATTTCTTATATCTGTTAGTTCTGATGAAGGGTCACAGACCTGAAACGTTAACTCCGTTTCTCTCTCCACAGATGTTGCCCGACCTGCTGAGTATTTCCAGCACTCTCAGTTTTTATTAACTCTGTTTTTCTCTGCACAGATGTTACCCGACCTGCTGAGTATTTCCAGCACTCGCTGTTTTTATTAATTCTGTTTCTCTCTCCACAGATGTTGCCCGACCTGCTGAGTATTTCCAGCACTCTCAGTTTTTATTAACTCTGTTTTTCTCTCCACAGATGTTACCCGACCTGCTGAGTATTTCCAGCACTCGCTGTTTTTATTAATTCTGTTTCTCTCTCCACAGATGTTGCCCGACCTGCTGAGTATTTCCAGCACTCTCTGTTTTTATTAACTCTGTTTCTCTCTCCACAGATGTTGCCCGACCTGCTGAGTATTTCCAGCACTCTCAGTTTTTATTAACTCTGTTTCTCTCTCCACAGATGTTGCCCGACCTGCTGAGTATTTCCAGCACTCTCAGTTTTTATTAACTCTGTTTTTCTCTGCACAGATGTTGCCCGACCTGCTGAATATTTCCAGCACTCGCTGTTTTTATTAACTCTGTTTCTCTCTCCACAGATGTTGCCCGACCTGCTGAGTATTTCCAGCACTCTCAGTTTTTATTAACTCTGTTTCTCTCTGCACAGATGTTGCCCGACCTGCTGAATATTTCCAGCACTCGCTGTTTTTATTAACTCTGTTTCTCTCTCCACAGATGTTGCCCGACCTGCTGAGTATTTCCAGCACTCGCTGTTTTTATTAACTCTGTTTCTCTCTGCACAGATGTTGCCCGACCTGCTGAGTATTTCCAGCACTCTCAGTTTTTATTAACTCTGTTTTTCTCTGCACAGATGTTGCCCGACCTGCTGAGTATTTCCAGCACTCTCAGTTTTTATTAACTCTGTTTTTCTCTGCACAGATGTTGCCCGACCTGCTGAGTATTTCCAGCACTCTCAGTTTTTATTAACTCTGTTTTTCTCTGCACAGATGTTGCCCGACCTGCTGAGTATTTCCAGCACTCTCTGTTTTTATTAACTCTGTTTCTCTCTGCACAGATGTTGCCCGACCTGCTGAATATTTCCAGCACTCTCTGTTTTTATTAACTCTGTTTTTCTCTGCACAGATGTTGCCCGACCTGCTGAGTATTTCCAGCACTCTCTGTTTTTATTAACTCTGTTTTTCTCTGCACAGATGTTGCCCGACCTGCTGAGTATTTCCAGCACTCTCTGTTTTTATGAACTCTGTCTGGAGACGCTGTCAATCAGCCTCTCAATGTAACAGAGTATTGTTTTTGTAACAGGTATTAGTACCGCAACCTCACAGCTCCAGTGTCCCGGGTTCGGTTCTGTTTACTGCCACAGTCTCACAGCTCCAGTGACCCGGGTTCGGTTCAGTTTAATGCCACAGTCTCACAGCTCCAGTGACCTGGGTTCGGTTCTGTTTACTGCCACAGTCTCACAGCTCCAGTGTCCTGGGTTCGGTTCTGTTTACTGCCACAGTCTCACAGCTCCAGTGTCCCGGGTTCAGTTCTATTTACTGCCACAGTCTCACAGCTCCAGTGACCCGGGTTCGGTTCTGTTTACTGCCACAGTCTCACAGCTCCAGTGTCCCGGGTTCAGTTCTGTTTACTGCCACAGTCTCACAGCTCCAGTGTCCCGGGTTCGGTTCTGTTTACTGCCACAGTCTCACAGCTCCAGTGACCCGGGTTCGGTTCTGTTTACTGCCACAGTCTCACCGCTCCAGTGACCTGGGTTCGGTTCTGTTTACTGCCACAGTCTCACAGCTCCAGTGACCCGGGTTCGGTTCTGTTTACTGCCACAGTCTCACAGCTCCAGTGACCTGGGTTCGGTTCTGTTTACTGCCACAGTCTCACAGCTCCAGTGACCTGGGTTCGGTTCTGTTTACTGCCAGAGTCTCACCGCTCCAGTGACCTGGGTTCGGTTCTGTTTACTGCCACAGTCTCACAGCTCCAGTGACCCGGGTTCGGTTCTGTTTACTGCCACAGTCTCACAGCTCCAGTGACCTGGTTTCAGTTCTGTTTACTGCCACAGTCTCACAGCTCCAGTGACCCGGGTTCGGTTCTGTTTACTGCCACAGTCTCACAGCTCCAGTGACCGGGTTCGGTTCTGTTTACTGCCACAGTCTCACAGCTCCAGTGTCCTGGGTTCGGTTCTGTTTACTGCCACAGTCTCACAGCTCCAGTGACCGGGTTCGGTTCTGTTTACTGCCACAGTCTCACAGCTCCAGTGTCCTGGGTTCGGTTCTGTTTACTGCCACAGTCTCACAGCTCCAGTGACCCGGGTTCGGTTCTGTTTACTGCCACAGTCTCACAGCTCCAGTGTCCCGGGTTCGGTTCTGTTTACTGTCACAGTCTCACAGCTCCAGTGACCCGGGTTCGGTTCTGTTTACTGCCACAGTCTCACAGCTCCAGTGACCCGGGTTCGGTTCTGTTTACTGCCACAGTCTCACAGCTCCAGTGACCTGGGTTCGGTTCTGTTTACTGCCACAGTCTCACAGCTCCAGTGACCCGGGTTCGGTTCTGTTTACTGCCACAGTCTCACAGCTCCAGTGTCCCGGGTTCAGTTCTGTTTACTGCCACAGTCTCACACCTCCAGTGACCTGGGTTCGGTTCTCTTTACTGCCACAGCCTCACAGCTCCAGTGTCCCGGGTTCGGTTCTGTTTACTGCCACAGTCTCACAGCTCCAGTGACCCGGGTTCGGTTCTGTTTACTGCCACAGTCTCACAGCTCCAGTGTCCCGGGTTCAGTTCTGTTTACTGCCACAGTCTCACAGCTCCAGTGACCCGGGTTCGGTTCTGTTTACTGCCACAGTCTCACAGCTCCAGTGACCCGGGTTCGGTTCTGTTTACTGCCACAGTCTCACAGCTCCAGTGTCCCGGGTTCGGTTCTGTTTACTGCCACAGTCTCACAGCTCCAGTGTCCTGGGTTCAGTTCTGTTTACTGCCACAGTCTCACAGCTCCAGTGACCCGGGTTCGGTTCTGTTTACTGCCACAGTCTCACAGCTCCAGTGTCCCGGGTTCGGTTCTGTTTACTGTCACAGTCTCACAGCTCCAGTGACCCGGGTTCGGTTCTGTTTACTGCCACAGTCTCACAGCTCCAGTGACCCGGGTTCGGTTCTGTTTACTGCCACAGTCTCACAGCTCCAGTGACCTGGGTTCGGTTCTGTTTACTGCCACAGTCTCACAGCTCCAGTGACCCGGGTTCGGTTCTGTTTACTGCCACAGTCTCACAGCTCCAGTGTCCCGGGTTCAGTTCTGTTTACTGCCACAGTCTCACACCTCCAGTGACCTGGGTTCGGTTCTCTTTACTGCCACAGCCTCACAGCTCCAGTGTCCCGGGTTCGGTTCTGTTTACTGCCACAGTCTCACAGCTCCAGTGACCCGGGTTCGGTTCTGTTTACTGCCACAGTCTCACAGCTCCAGTGTCCCGGGTTCAGTTCTGTTTACTGCCACAGTCTCACAGCTCCAGTGACCCGGGTTCGGTTCTGTTTACTGCCACAGTCTCACAGCTCCAGTGACCCGGGTTCGGTTCTGTTTACTGCCACAGTCTCACAGCTCCAGTGTCCCGGGTTCGGTTCTGTTTACTGCCACAGTCTCACAGCTCCAGTGTCCTGGGTTCAGTTCTGTTTACTGCCACAGTCTCACAGCTCCAGTGACCTGGGTTCGGTTCTGTTTACTGCCACAGTCTCACAGCTCCAGTGACCTGGGTTCGGTTCTGTTTACTGCCACAGTCTCACAGCTCCAGTGACCCGGGTTCGGTTCTGTTTACTGCCAGAGTCTCACAGCTCCAGTGACCCGGGTTCGGTTCTGTTTACTGCCACAGTCTCACAGCTCCAGTGTCCCGGGTTCGGTTCTGTTTACTGCCACAGTCTCACAGCTCCAGTGTCCTGGGTTCAGTTCTGTTTACTGCCACAGCCTCACAGCTCCAGTGTCCCGGGTTCAGTTCTGTTTACTGCCACAGTCTCACCGCTCCAGTGACCTGGGTTCGGTTCTGTTTACTGCCACAGTCTCACAGCTCCAGTGACCCGGGTTCGGTTCTGTTTACTGCCACAGCCTCACAGCTCCAGTGACCTGGGTTCGGTTCTGTTTACTGCCACAGTCTCACCGCTCCAGTGACCTGGGTTCGGTTCTGTTTACTGCCACAGTCTCACCGCTCCAGTGACCTGGGTTCGGTTCTGTTTACTGCCACAGTCTCACAGCTCCAGTGTCCCGGGTTCGGTTCTGTTTACTGCCACAGTCTCACAGCTCCAGTGACCTGGGTTCGGTTCTGTTTACTGCCACAGTCTCACCGCTCCAGTGACCTGGGTTCGGTTCTGTTTACTGCCACAGTCTCACCGCTCCAGTGACCTGGGTTCGGTTCTGTTTACTGCCACAGTCTCACCGCTCCAGTGACCTGGGTTCGGTTCTGTTTACTGCCACAGTCTCACAGCTCCAGTGACCCGGGTTCGGTTCTGTTTACTGCCACAGTCTCACAGCTCCAGTGTCCCGGGTTCGGTTCTGTTTACTGCCACAGTCTCACCGCTCCAGTGACCTGGGTTCGGTTCTGTTTACTGCCACAGTCTCACAGCTCCAGTGACCTGGGTTCGGTTCTGTTTACTGCCACAGTCTCACAGCTCCAGTGACCTGGGTTCGGTTCTGTTTACTGCCACAGTCTCACAGCTCCAGTGACCTGGGTTCGGTTCTGTTTACTGCCACAGCCTCACAGCTCCAGTGACCTGGGTTCGGTTCTGTTTACTGCCACAGTCTCACCGCTCCAGTGTCCCGGGTTCAGTTCTGTTTACTGCCACAGCCTCACAGCTCCAGTGACCCGGGTTCGGTTCTGTTTACTGCCACAGCCTCACAGCTCCAGTGACCTGGGTTCGGTTCTGTTTACTGCCACAGTCTCACCGCTCCAGTGTCCCGGGTTCAGTTCTGTTTACTGCCACAGCCTCACAGCTCCAGTGACCCGGGTTCGGTTCTGTTTACTGCCACAGCCTCACAGCTCCAGTGACCCGGGTTCAGTTCTGTTTACTGCCACAGCCTCACAGCTTCAGTGACCTGGGTTCGGTTCTGTTTACTGCCACAGCCTCACAGCTTCAGTGACCTGGGTTCGGTTCTGTTTACTGCCACAGTCTCACAGCTCCAGTGACCTGGGTTCGGTTCTGTTTACTGCCACGGTCTCACAGCTCCAGTGTCCCGGGTTCAGTTCTGTTTACTGCCACAGTCTCACAGCTCCAGTGACCTGGGTTCGGTTCTGTTTACTGCCACAGTCTCACAGCTCCAGTGACCTGGGTTCGGTTCTGTTTACTGCCACAGTCTCACAGCTCCAGTGTCCTGGGTTCGGTTCTGTTTACTGCCACAGTCTCACAGCTCCAGTGTCCCGGGTTCAGTTCTGTTTACTGCCACAGCCTCACAGCTTCAGTGACCTGGGTTCGGTTCTGTTTACTGCCACAGTCTCACAGCTCCAGTGTCCCGGGTTCGGTTCTGTTTACTGCCACAGCCTCACAGCTCCAGTGTCCCGGGTTCAGTTCTGTTTACTGCCACAGTCTCACAGCTCCAGTGACCCGGGTTCGTTCTGTTTACTGCCACAGCCTCACAGCTTCAGTGACCTGGGTTCAGTTCTGTTTACTGCCACAGTCTCACAGCTCCAGTGACCCGGGTTCGGTTCTGTTTACTGCCACAGTCTCACAGCTCCAGTGTCCCGGGTTCAGTTCTGTTTACTGCCACAGCCTCACAGCTTCAGTGACCTGGGTTCGGTTCTGTTTACTGCCACAGTCTCACAGCTCCAGTGACCTGGGTTCAGTTCTGTTTACTGCCACAGTCTCACAGCTCCAGTGACCTGGGTTCAGTTCTGTTTACTGCCACAGCCTCACAGCTCCAGTGACATGGGTTCGGTTCTGTTTACTGCCACAGTCTCACAGCTCCAGTGTCCCGGGTTCGGTTCTGTTTACTGCCACAGCCTCACAGCTCCAGTGACCTGGGTTCGGTTCTGTTTACTGCCACAGTCTCACAGCTCCAGTGTCCCGGGTTCAGTTCTGTTTACTGCCACAGTCTCACAGCTCCAGTGACCCGGGTTCGGTTCTGTTTACTGCCACAGTCTCACAGCTCCAGTGACCCGGGTTCGGTTCTGTTTACTGCCACAGTCTCACAGCTCCAGTGACCCGGGTTCGGTTCTGTTTACTGTCACAGTCTCACAGCTCCAGTGTCCCGGGTTCAGTTCTGTTTACTGCCACAGTCTCACAGCTCCAGTGTCCTGGGTTCGGTTCTGTTTACTGCCACAGTCTCACAGCTCCAGTGACCTGGGTTCGGTTCTGTTTACTGCCACAGTCTCACAGCTCCAGTGACCTGGGTTCGGTTCTGTTTACTGCCACAGTCTCACAGCTCCAGTGACCCGGGTTCGGTTCTGTTTACTGCCACAGTCTCACAGCTCCAGTGACCCGGGTTCGGTTCTGTTTACTGCCACAGTCTCACAGCTCCAGTGTCCCGGGTTCGGTTCTGTTTACTGCCACAGTCTCACAGCTCCAGTGACATGGGTTTGGTTCTGTTTACTGCCACAGTCTCACAGCTCCAGTGACCTGGGTTCGGTTCTGTTTACTGCCACAGTCTCACAGCTCCAGTGACCCGGGTTCGGTTCTGTTTACTGCCACAGTCTCACAGCTCCAGTGTCCCGGGTTCGGTTCTGTTTACTGCCACAGTCTCACAGCTCCAGTGTCCCGGGTTCGGTTCTGTTTACTGCCACAGTCTCACAGCTCCAGTGACCCGGGTTCGGTTCTGTTTACTGCCACAGTCTCACAGCTCCAGTGACATGGGTTTGGTTCTGTTTACTGCCACAGTCTCACAGCTCCAGTGTCCCGGGTTCGGTTCTGTTTACTGCCACAGTCTCACAGCTCCAGTGACCCGGGTTCGGTTCTGTTTACTGCCACAGTCTCACAGCTCCAGTGACCTGGGTTCGGTTCTGTTTACTGCCACAGTCTCACAGCTCCAGTGACCCGGGTTCAGTTCTGTTTACTGCCACAGTCTCACAGCTCCAGTGACCTGGGTTCGGTTCTGTTTACTGCCACAGTCTCACAGCTCCAGTGACCTGGGTTCGGTTCTGTTTACTGCCACAGTCTCACAGCTCCAGTTGCCCGGGTTCAGTTCTGTTTACTGCCACAGTCTCACAGCTCCAGTGTCCTGGGTTCAGTTCTGTTTACTGCCACAGTCTCACAGCTCCAGTGTCCTGGGTTCGGTTCTGTTTACTGCCACAGTCTCACAGCTCCAGTGACCTGGGTTCGGTTCTGTTTACTGCCACAGTCTCACAGCTCCAGTGTCCCGGGTTCAGTTCTGTTTACTGCCACAGTCTCACAGCTCCGGTGACCCGGGTTCGGTTCTGTTTACTGCCACAGTCTCACAGCTCCAGTGACCCGGGTTCGGTTCTGTTTACTGCCACAGTCTCACAGCTCCAGTGACCCGGGTTCGGTTCTGTTTACTGCCACAGTCTCACAGCTCCAGTGACCTGGGTTCGGTTCTGTTTACTGCCACAGTCTCACAGCTCCAGTGTCCCGGGTTCAGTTCTGTTTACTGCCACAGTCTCACAGCTCCAGTGACCTGGGTTCGGTTCTGTTTACTGCCACAGTCTCACAGCTCCAGTGTCCTGGGTTCAGTTCTGTTTACTGCCACAGTCTCACAGCTCCAGTGTCCTGGGTTCGGTTCTGTTTACTGCCACAGTCTCACAGCTCCAGTGTCCCGGGTTCAGTTCTGTTTACTGCCACAGTCTCACAGCTCCAGTGACCTGGGTTCGGTTCTGTTTACTGCCACAGTCTCACAGCTCCAGTGTCCCGGGTTCAGTTCTGTTTACTGCCACAGTCTCACAGCTCCAGTGTCCCGGGTTCAGTTCTGTTTACTGCCACAGTCTCACAGCTCCAGTGACCTGGGTTCGGTTCTGTTTACTGCCACAGTCTCACAGCTCCAGTGTCCCGGGTTCAGTTCTGTTTACTGCCACAGTCTCACAGCTCCAGTGACCTGGGTTCGGTTCTGTTTACTGCCACAGTCTCACAGCTCCAGTGTCCTGGGTTCAGTTCTGTTTACTGCCACAGTCTCACAGCTCCAGTGTCCTGGGTTCGGTTCTGTTTACTGCCACAGTCTCACAGCTCCAGTGTCCCGGGTTCAGTTCTGTTTACTGCCACAGTCTCACAGCTCCAGTGACCTGGGTTCGGTTCTGTTTACTGCCACAGTCTCACAGCTCCAGTGTCCCGGGTTCAGTTCTGTTTACTGCCACAGTCTCACAGCTCCAGTGTCCCGGGTTCAGTTCTGTTTACTGCCACAGTCTCACAGCTCCAGTGACCTGGGTTCGGTTCTGTTTACTGCCACAGTCTCACAGCTCCAGTGTCCCGGGTTCAGTTCTGTTTACTGCCACAGTCTCACAGCTCCAGTGACCCGGGTTCAGTTCTGTTTACTGCCACAGTCTCACAGCTCCAGTGTCCTGGGTTCGGTTCTGTTTACTGCCACAGTCTCACAGCTCCAGTGTCCCGGGTTCAGTTCTGTTTACTGCCACAGTCTCACAGCTCCAGTGTCCCGGGTTCAGTTCTGTTTACTGCCACAGTCTCACAGCTCCAGTGACCTGGGTTCGGTTCTGTTTACTGCCACAGTCTCACAGCTCCAGTGACCTGGGTTCGGTTCTGTTTACTGCCACAGTCTCACAGCTCCAGTGTCCCGGGTTCAGTTCTGTTTACTGCCACAGTCTCACAGCTCCAGTGTCCTGGGTTCAGTTCTGTTTACTGCCACAGTCTCACAGCTCCAGTGTCCTGGGTTCAGTTCTGTTTACTGCCACAGTCTCACAGCTCCAGTGACCTGGGTTCAGTTCTGTTTACTGCCCCAGTCTCACAGCTCCAGTGACCCGGGTTCAGTTCTGTTTACTGCCACAGTCTCACAGCTCCAGTGTCCTGGGTTCAGTTCTGTTTACTGCCACAGTCTCACAGCTCCAGTGTCCTGGGTTCAGTTCTGTTTACTGCCACAGTCTCACAGCTCCAGTGACCTGGGTTCAGTTCTGTTTACTGCCACAGTCTCACAGCTCCAGTGTCCTGGGTTCAGTTCTGTTTACTGCCACAGTCTCACAGCTCCAGTGACCTGGGTTCAGTTCTGTTTACTGCCCCAGTCTCACAGCTCCAGTGACCCGGGTTCAGTTCTGTTTACTGCCACAGTCTCACAGCTCCAGTGTCCTGGGTTCGGTTCTGTTTACTGCCACAGCCTCACAGCTCCAGTGTCCCGGGTTCGTTTCTGTTTACTGCCACAGACTCACCGCTCCAGTGTCCCGGGTTCGGTTCTGTTTACTGCCACAGTCTCACAGCTCCAGTGTCCCGGGTTCGGTTCTGTTTACTGCCACAGTCTCACAGCTCCAGTGTCCCGGGTTCGGTTCTGTTTACTGCCACATTCTCACAGCTCCAGTGACCTGGGTTCGGTTCTGTTTACTGCCACAGTCTCACAGCTCCAGTGTCCCGGGTTCGGTTCTGTTTACTGCCACAGTCTCACAGCTCCAGTGACCCGGGTTCAGTTCTGTTTACTGCCACAGTCTCACAGCTCCAGTGACCTGGGTTCGGTTCTGTTTACTGCCACAGCCTCACAGCTCCAGTGTCCCGGGTTCGTTTCTGTTTACTGCCACAGTCTCACCGCTCCAGTGTCCCGGGTTCGGTGCTGTTTACTGCCACAGTCTCACAGCTCCAGTGTCCCGGGTTCGGTTCTGTTTACTGCCACAGTCTCACAGCTCCAGTGTCCCGGGTTCGGTTCTGTTTACTGCCACATTCTCACAGCTCCAGTGACCTGGGTTCAGTTCTGTTTACTGCCACAGTCTCACAGCTCCAGTGACCTGGGTTCGGTTCTGTTTACTGCCACAGCCTCACAGCTCCAGTGACCTGGGCTCGGTTCTGTTTACTGTCACAGTCTCACAGCTCCAGTGACCTGGGTTCGGTTCTGTTTACTGCCACAGTCTCACAGCTCCAGTGTCCCGGGTTCGGTTCTGTTTACTGCCACAGTCTCACAGCTCCAGTGTCCCAGGTTCGGTTCTGTTTACTGCCACAGTCTCACAGCTCCAGTGACCCGGGTTCGGTTCTGTTTACTGCCACAGTCTCACAGCTCCAGTGACCTGGGTTCGGTTCTGTTTACTGCCACAGTCTCA
This sequence comes from Heterodontus francisci, assembly GCF_036365525.1. Taxonomy (NCBI): domain Eukaryota; kingdom Metazoa; phylum Chordata; class Chondrichthyes; order Heterodontiformes; family Heterodontidae; genus Heterodontus; species Heterodontus francisci. Next base: position 47,387 of record NW_027140379.1, read on the forward strand.
CAGCTCCAGTGACCTGGGTTCGGTTCTGTTTACTGTCACAGTGTCACAGCTCCAGTGTCCCGGGTTCAGTTCTGTTTACTGCCACAGTCTCACAGCTCCAGTGACCTGGGTTCGGTTCTGTTTACTGCCACAGTGTCACAGCTCCAGTGTCCCGGGTTCAGTTCTGTTTACTGCCACAGTCTCACAGCTCCAGTGACCTGGGTTCGGTTCTGTTTACTGCCACAGTCTCACAGCTCCAGTGTCCCGGGTTCAGTTCTGTTTACTGCCACAGTCTCACAGCTCCAGTGACCCGGGTTCGGTTCTGTTTACTGCCACAGTCTCACAGCTCCAGTGTCCCGGGTTCGGTTCTGTTTACTGCCACAGTCTCACAGCTCCAGTGACCTGGGTTCGGTTCTGTTTACTGCCACAGTCTCACAGCTCCAGTGACCCGGGTTCGGTTCTGTTTACTGCCACAGTCTCACAGCTCCAGTGTCCCGGGTTCGGTTCTGTTTACTGCCACAGTCTCACAGCTCCAGTGTCCCGGGTTCGGTTCTGTTTACTGCCACAGTCTCACAGCTCCACTGTCCCGGGTTCGGTTCTGTTTACTGCCACAGCCTCACAGCTCCAGTGACCTGGGTTCGGTTCTGTTTACTGCCACAGTCTCACAGCTCCAGTGACCTGGGTTCGGTTCTGTTTACAGCCACAGTCTCACAGCTCCAGTGTCCTGGGTTCGGTTCTGTTTACTGCCACAGTCTCACAGCTCCAGTGTCCCGGGTTCGGTTCTGTTTACTGCCACAGTCTCACAGCTCCAGTGTCCTGGGTTCGGTTCTGTTTACTGCCACAGTCTCACAGCTCCAGTGTCCCGGGTTCGGTTCTGTTTACTGCCACAGTCTCACAGCTCCAGTGTCCTGGGTTCGGTTCTGTTTACTGCCACAGTCTCACAGCTCCAGTGACCTGGGTTCGGTTCTGTTTACTGCCACAGTCTCACAGCTCCAGTGACCCGGGTTCGGTTCTGTTTACTGCCACAGTCGCACAGCTCCAGTGTCCCGGGTTCGGTTCTGTTTACTGCCACAGCCTCACAGCTCCAGTGACCTGGGTTCGGTTCTGTTTACTGCCACAGTCTCACAGCTCCAGTGACCTGGGTTCGGTTCTGTTTACTGCCACAGCCTCACAGCTCCAGTGACCTGAGTTCGGTTCTGTTTACTGCCACAGTCTCACAGCTCCAGTGACCTGGGTTCGGTTCTGTTTACTGCCACAGTCTCACAGCTCCAGTGTCCCGGGTTCCGTTCTGTTTACTGCCACAGTCTCACAGCTCCAGTGACCCGGGTTCGGTTCTGTTTACTGCCACAGTCTCACAGCTCCAGTGTCCCGGGTTCGGTTCTGTTTACTGCCACAGTCTCACAGCTCCAGTGTCCCGGGTTCGGTTCTGTTTACTGCCACAGTCTCACAGCTCCAGTGTCCCGGGTTCGGTTCTGTTTACTGCCACAGTCTCACAGCTCCAGTGTCCCGGGTTCGGTTCTGTTTACTGCCACAGTCTCACAGCTCCAGTGACCCGGTTTCGGTTCTGTTTACTGCCACAGTCTCACAGCTCCAGTGTCCTGGGTTCGGTTCTGTTTACTGCCACAGTCTCACAGCTCCAGTGTCCCGGGTTCAGTTCTGTTTACTGCCACAGTCTCACAGCTCCAGTGTCCCGCGTTCGGTTCTGTTTACTGCCACAGTCTCACAGCTCCAGTGTCCTGGGTTCGGTTCTGGGGACTGCCACAGTCTCACAGCTCCAGTGACCCGGGTTCGGTTCTGTTTACTGCCACAGTCTCACAGCTCCAGTGTCCCGGGTTCAGTTCTGTTTACTGCCACAGTCTCACAGCTCCAGTGTCCCGGGTTCAGTTCTGTTTACTGCCACAGTCTCACAGCTCCAGTGACCCGGGTTCGGTTCTGTTTACTGCCACAGTCTCACAGCTCCAGTGTCCCGGGTTCAGTTCTGTTTACTGCCACAGTCTCACAGCTCCAGTGACCCGGGTTCGGTTCTGTTTACTGCCACAGTCTCACAGCTCCAGTGACCCGGTTTCGGTTCTGTTTACTGCCACAGTCTCACAGCTCCAGTGTCCTGGGTTCGGTTCTGTTTACTGCCACAGTCTCACAGCTCCAGTGTCCCGGGTTCAGTTCTGTTTACTGCCACAGTCTCACAGCTCCAGTGTCCCGCGTTCGGTTCTGTTTACTGCCACAGTCTCACAGCTCCAGTGTCCTGGGTTCGGTTCTGGGGACTGCCACAGTCTCACAGCTCCAGTGACCCGGGTTCGGTTCTGTTTACTGCCACAGTCTCACAGCTCCAGTGTCCCGGGTTCAGTTCTGTTTACTGCCACAGTCTCACAGCTCCAGTGACCTGGGTTCGGTTCTGTTTACTGCCACAGTCTCACAGCTCCAGTGACCTGGGTTCGGTTCTGTTTACTGCCACAGTCTCACAGCTCCAGTGACCCGGGTTCCGTTCTGTTTACTGCCACAGTCTCACAGCTCCAGTGTCCCGGGTTCGGTTCTGTTTACTGCCACAGTCTCACAGCTCCAGTGTCCCGGGTTCGGTTCTGTTTACTGCCACAGTCTCACAGCTCCAGTGTCCCGGGTTCGGTTCTGTTTACTGCCACAGTCTCACAGCTCCAGTGACCCGGTTTCGGTTCTGTTTACTGCCACAGTCTCACAGCTCCAGTGTCCTGGGTTCGGTTCTGTTTACTGCCACAGTCTCACAGCTCCAGTGACCTGGGTTCGGTTCTGTTTACTGCCACAGCCTCACAGCTCCAGTGTCCCGGGTTCGGTTCTGTTTACTGCCACAGTCTCACAGCTCCAGTGACCTGGGTTCGGTTCTGTTTACTGCCACAGTCTCACAGCTCCGGTGACCCGGGTTCGGTTCTGTTTACTGCCACAGTCTCACAGCTCCAGTGACCCGGGTTCGGTTCTGTTTACTGCCACAGTCTCACAGCTCCGGTGACCCGGGTTCGGTTCTGTTTACTGCCACAGTCTCACAGCTCCAGTGACATGGGTTCGGTTCTGTTTACTGCCACAGTCACACAGCTCCGGTGACCCGGGTTCGGTTCTGTTTACTGCCACAGTCTCACAGCTCCAGTGACCCGGGTTCGGTTCTGTTTACTGCCACAGTCTCACAGCTCCGGGGACCCGGGTTCGGTTCTGTTTACTGCCACAGTCTCACAGCTCCAGTGACCCGGGTTCGGTTCTGTTTACTGCCACAGTCTCACAGCTCCAGTGACCCGGGTTCGGTTCTGTTTACTGCCACAGTCTCACAGCTCCAGTGTCCTGGGTTCGGTTCTGTTTACTGCCACAGACTCACAGCTCCAGTGACATGGGTTCGGTTCTGTTTACTGCCACAGCCTCACAGCTCCAGTGACCCGGGTTCGGTTCTGTTTACTGCCACAGCCTCACAGCTTCAGTGACCCGGGTTCGGTTCTGTTTACTGCCACAGTCTCACAGCTCCAGTGTCCCGGGTTCGGTTCTGTTTACTGCCACAGTCTCACAGCTCCAGTGACCCGGGTTCGGTTCTGTTTACTGCCACAGTTTCACAGCTCCAGTGACCCGGGTTCGGTTCTGTTTACTGCCACAGTCTCACAGCTCCCGTGACCCGGGTTCGGTTCTGTTTACTGCCACAGTCTCACAGCTCCAGTGACCCGGGTTCGGTTCTGTTTACTGCCACAGTCTCACAGCTCCAGTGACCCGGGTTCGGTTCTGCTAACTGCCACAGTCTCACAGCTCCAGTGACCTGGGTTCGGTTCTGTTTACTGCCACAGTCTCACAGCTCCAGTGTCCCGGGTTCGGTTCTGTTTACTGTCACAGTCTCACAGCTCCAGTGTCCTGGGTTCGGTTCTGTTTACTGCCACAGTCTCACAGCTCCAGTGTCCCGGGTTCGGTTCTGTTTACTGCCACAGTCTCACAGCTCCTGTGTCCCGGGTTCGGTTCTGTTTACTGCCACAGTCTCACAGCTCCAGTGACCTGGGTTCGGTTCTGTTTACTGCCACAGCCTCACAGCTCCAGTGACCTGAGTTCGGTTCTGTTTACTGCCACAGTCTCACAGCTCCAGTGACCTGGGTTCGGTTCTGTTTACTGCCACAGTCTCACAGCTCCAGTGTCCCGGGTTCCGTTCTGTTTACTGCCACAGTCTCACAGCTCCAGTGACCCGGGTTCGGTTCTGTTTACTGCCACAGTCTCACAGCTCCAGTGTCCCGGGTTCGGTTCTGTTTACTGCCACAGTCTCACAGCTCCAGTGTCCCGGGTTCGGTTCTGTTTACTGCCACAGTCTCACAGCTCCAGTGTCCCGGGTTCGGTTCTGTTTACTGCCACAGTCTCACAGCTCCAGTGTCCCGGGTTCGGTTCTGTTTACTGCCACAGTCTCACAGCTCCAGTGACCCGGTTTCGGTTCTGTTTACTGCCACAGTCTCACAGCTCCAGTGTCCTGGGTTCGGTTCTGTTTACTGCCACAGTCTCACAGCTCCAGTGTCCCGGGTTCAGTTCTGTTTACTGCCACAGTCTCACAGCTCCAGTGTCCCGCGTTCGGTTCTGTTTACTGCCACAGTCTCACAGCTCCAGTGTCCTGGGTTCGGTTCTGGGGACTGCCACAGTCTCACAGCTCCAGTGACCCGGGTTCGGTTCTGTTTACTGCCACAGTCTCACAGCTCCAGTGTCCCGGGTTCAGTTCTGTTTACTGCCACAGTCTCACAGCTCCAGTGTCCCGGGTTCAGTTCTGTTTACTGCCACAGTCTCACAGCTCCAGTGACCCGGGTTCGGTTCTGTTTACTGCCACAGTCTCACAGCTCCAGTGTCCCGGGTTCAGTTCTGTTTACTGCCACAGTCTCACAGCTCCAGTGACCCGGGTTCGGTTCTGTTTACTGCCACAGTCTCACAGCTCCAGTGACCCGGTTTCGGTTCTGTTTACTGCCACAGTCTCACAGCTCCAGTGTCCTGGGTTCGGTTCTGTTTACTGCCACAGTCTCACAGCTCCAGTGTCCCGGGTTCAGTTCTGTTTACTGCCACAGTCTCACAGCTCCAGTGTCCCGCGTTCGGTTCTGTTTACTGCCACAGTCTCACAGCTCCAGTGTCCTGGGTTCGGTTCTGGGGACTGCCACAGTCTCACAGCTCCAGTGACCCGGGTTCGGTTCTGTTTACTGCCACAGTCTCACAGCTCCAGTGTCCCGGGTTCAGTTCTGTTTACTGCCACAGTCTCACAGCTCCAGTGACCTGGGTTCGGTTCTGTTTACTGCCACAGTCTCACAGCTCCAGTGACCTGGGTTCGGTTCTGTTTACTGCCACAGTCTCACAGCTCCAGTGACCCGGGTTCCGTTCTGTTTACTGCCACAGTCTCACAGCTCCAGTGTCCCGGGTTCGGTTCTGTTTACTGCCACAGTCTCACAGCTCCAGTGTCCCGGGTTCGGTTCTGTTTACTGCCACAGTCTCACAGCTCCAGTGTCCCGGGTTCGGTTCTGTTTACTGCCACAGTCTCACAGCTCCAGTGACCCGGTTTCGGTTCTGTTTACTGCCACAGTCTCACAGCTCCAGTGTCCTGGGTTCGGTTCTGTTTACTGCCACAGTCTCACAGCTCCAGTGACCTGGGTTCGGTTCTGTTTACTGCCACAGCCTCACAGCTCCAGTGTCCCGGGTTCGGTTCTGTTTACTGCCACAGTCTCACAGCTCCAGTGACCTGGGTTCGGTTCTGTTTACTGCCACAGTCTCACAGCTCCGGTGACCCGGGTTCGGTTCTGTTTACTGCCACAGTCTCACAGCTCCAGTGACCCGGGTTCGGTTCTGTTTACTGCCACAGTCTCACAGCTCCGGTGACCCGGGTTCGGTTCTGTTTACTGCCACAGTCTCACAGCTCCAGTGACATGGGTTCGGTTCTGTTTACTGCCACAGTCACACAGCTCCGGTGACCCGGGTTCGGTTCTGTTTACTGCCACAGTCTCACAGCTCCAGTGACCCGGGTTCGGTTCTGTTTACTGCCACAGTCTCACAGCTCCGGGGACCCGGGTTCGGTTCTGTTTACTGCCACAGTCTCACAGCTCCAGTGACCCGGGTTCGGTTCTGTTTACTGCCACAGTCTCACAGCTCCAGTGACCCGGGTTCGGTTCTGTTTACTGCCACAGTCTCACAGCTCCAGTGTCCTGGGTTCGGTTCTGTTTACTGCCACAGACTCACAGCTCCAGTGACATGGGTTCGGTTCTGTTTACTGCCACAGCCTCACAGCTCCAGTGACCCGGGTTCGGTTCTGTTTACTGCCACAGCCTCACAGCTTCAGTGACCCGGGTTCGGTTCTGTTTACTGCCACAGTCTCACAGCTCCAGTGTCCCGGGTTCGGTTCTGTTTACTGCCACAGTCTCACAGCTCCAGTGACCCGGGTTCGGTTCTGTTTACTGCCACAGTTTCACAGCTCCAGTGACCCGGGTTCGGTTCTGTTTACTGCCACAGTCTCACAGCTCCCGTGACCCGGGTTCGGTTCTGTTTACTGCCACAGTCTCACAGCTCCAGTGACCCGGGTTCGGTTCTGTTTACTGCCACAGTCTCACAGCTCCAGTGACCCGGGTTCGGTTCTGCTAACTGCCACAGTCTCACAGCTCCAGTGACCTGGGTTCGGTTCTGTTTACTGCCACAGTCTCACAGCTCCAGTGTCCCGGGTTCGGTTCTGTTTACTGTCACAGTCTCACAGCTCCAGTGTCCTGGGTTCGGTTCTGTTTACTGCCACAGTCTCACAGCTCCAGTGTCCCGGGTTCGGTTCTGTTTACTGCCACAGTCTCACAGCTCCAGTGTCCTGGGTTCGGTTCTGGGGACTGCCACAGTCACACACCTCCAGTGACCCGGGTGCGGTTCTGTTTACTGCCACAGTCTCACAGCTCCAGTGACCCGGGTTCGGTTCTGTTTACTGCCACAGTCTCACAGCTCCCGTGACCCGGGTTCGGTTCTGTTTACTGCCACAGTCTCACAGCTCCAGTGTCCCGGGTTCAGTTCTGTTTACTGTCACAGTCTCACAGCTCCAGTGTCCTGGGTTCGGTTCTGTTTACTGCCACAGTCTCACAGCTCCAGTGACCCGGGTTCGGTTCTGTTTACTGCCACAGTCTCACAGCTCCAGTGACCCGGGTTCGGTTCTGTTTACTGTCACAGTCTCACAGCTCCAGTGACCTGGGTTCAGTTCTGTTTACTGCCACAGTCTCACAGCTCCAGTGTCTAGGGTTCGGTTCTGTTTACTGCCACAGTCTCACAGCTCCAGTGACCTGGGTTCGGTTCTGTTTACTGCCACAGTCTCACCGCTCCAGTGTCCCGGGTTCGGTTCTGTTTACTGTCACAGTCTCACAGCTCCAGTGTCCCGGGTTCGGTTCTGTTTACTGCCACAGTCTCACAGCTCCAGTGTCCCGGGTTCGGTTCTGTTTACTGTCACAGTCTCACAGCTCCAGTGTCCTGGGTTCGGTTCTGGGGACTGCCACAGTCACACAGCTCCTGTGACCCGGGTTCGGTTCTGTTTACTGCCACAGTCTCACAGCTCCAGTGACCCGGGTTCGGTTCTGTTTACTGCCACAGTCTCACAGCTCCAGTGTCCCGGGTTCGGTTCTGTTTACTGCCACAGTCTCACAGCTCCAGTGTCCCGGGTTCGGTTCTGTTTACTGCCACAGTCTCACAGCTCCAGAGACCTGGGTTCGGTTCTGTTTACTGCCACAGTCTCACAGCTCCAGTGTCCCGGGTTCAGTTCTGTTTACTGCCACAGTCTCACAGCTCCAGTGTCCCGGGTTCGGTTCTGTTTACTGCCACAGTCTCACAGCTCCAGTGTCCCGGGTTCGGTTCTGTTTACTGCCACAGTCTCACAGCTCCAGTGTCCCGGGTTCAGTTCTGTTTACTGCCACAGTCTAACAGCTCCAGTGTCCCGGGTTCGGTTCTGTTTACTGCCACAGTCTCACAGCTCCAGTGTCCCGGGTTCGGTTCTGTTTACTGCCACAGTCTCACAGCTCCAGTGTCCCGGGTTCGGTTCTGTTTACTGCCACAGTCTCACAGCTCCACTGTCCCGGGTTCGGTTCTGTTTACTGCCACAGCCTCACAGCTCCAGTGACCTGGGTTCGGTTCTGTTTACTGCCACAGTCTCACAGCTCCAGTGTCCTGGGTTCGGTTCTGTTTACTGCCACAGTCTCACAGCTCCAGTGTCCTGGGTTCGGTTCTGTTTACTGCCACAGTCTCACAGCTCCAGTGACCTGGGTTCGGTTCTGTTTACTGCCACAGTCTCACAGCTCCAGTGACCCGGGTTCGGTTCTGTTTACTGCCACAGTCTCACAGCTCCAGTGTCCCGGGTTCCGTTCTGTTTACTGCCACAGTCTCACAGCTCCAGTGTCCCGGGTTCGGTTCTGTTTACTGCCACAGTCTCACAGCTCCAGTGTCCCGGGTTCGGTTCTGTTTACTGCCACAGTCTCACAGCTCCAGTGTCCCGGGTTCGGTTCTGTTTACTGCCACAGTCTCACAGCTCCAGTGACCCGGTTTCGGTTCTGTTTACTGCCACAGTCTCACAGCTCCAGTGTCCTGGGTTCGGTTCTGTTTACTGCCACAGTCTCACAGCTCCAGTGTCCTGGGTTCGGTTCTGTTTACTGCCACAGTCTCACAGCTCCAGTGTCCCGGGTTCAGTTCTGTTTACTGCCACAGTCTCACAGCTCCAGTGACCCGGGTTCGGTTCTGTTTACTGCCACAGTCTCACAGCTCCAGTGTCCCGGGTTCAGTTCTGTTTACTGCCACAGTCTCACAGCTCCAGTGACCCGGGTTCGGTTCTGTTTACTGCCACAGTCTCACAGCTCCAGTGTCCCGGGTTCGGTTCTGTTTACTGCCACAGTCTCACAGCTCCAGTGACCCGGGTTCCGTTCTGTTTACTGCCACAGTCTCACAGCTCCAGTGACCCGGGTTCGGTTCTGTTTACTGCCACAGTCTCACAGCTCCAGTGACCTGGGTTCGGTTCTGTTTACTGCCACAGTCTCACAGCTCCAGTGACCCGGGTTCCGTTCTGTTTACTGCCACAGTCTCACAGCTCCAGTGTCCCGGGTTCGGTTCTGTTTACTGCCACAGTCTCACAGCTCCAGTGTCCCGGGTTCGGTTCTGTTTACTGCCACAGTCTCACAGCTCCAGTGACCCGGTTTCGGTTCTGTTTACTGCCACAGTCTCACAGCTCCAGTGTCCTGGGTTCGGTTCTGTTTACTGCCACAGTCTCACAGCTCCAGTGACCTGGGTTCGGTTCTGTTTACTGCCACAGCCTCACAGCTCCAGTGTCCCAGGTTCGGTTCTGTTTACTGCCACAGTCTCACAGCTCCAGTGACCTGGGTTCGGTTCTGTTTACTGCCACAGTCTCACAGCTCCGGTGACCCGGGTTCGGTTCTGTTTACTGCCACAGTCTCACAGCTCCAGTGACATGGGTTCGGTTCTGTTTACTGCCACAGTCTCACAGCTCCGGTGACCCGGGTTCGGTTCTGTTTACTGCCACAGTCTCACAGCTCCAGTGACCCGGGTTCGGTTCTGTTTACTGCCACAGTCTCACAGCTCCGGGGACCCGGGTTCGGTTCTGTTTACTGCCACAGTCTCACAGCTCCAGTGACCCGGGTTCGGTTCTGTTTACTGCCACAGTCTCACAGCTCCAGTGACCCGGGTTCGGTTCTGTTTACTGCCACAGTCTCACAGCTCCAGTGTCCTGGGTTCGGTTCTGTTTACTGCCACAGACTCACAGCTCCAGTGACATGGGTTCGGTTCTGTTTACTGCCACAGTCTCACAGCTCCAGTGACCTGGGTTCAGTTCTGTTTACAGCCACAGTCTCACAGCTCCAGTGTCCTGGGTTCGGTTCTGTTTACTGCCACAGACTCACAGCTCCAGTGACCCGGGTTCGGTTCTGTTTACTGCCACAGCCTCACAGCTCCAGTGACCCGGGTTCGGTTCTGTTTACTGCCACAGTCTCACAGCTCCAGTGTCCCGGGTTCGGTTCTGTTTACTGCCACAGTCTCACAGCTCCAGTGACCCGGGTTCGGTTCTGTTTACTGCCACAGTCTCACAGCTCCAGTGACCCGGGTTCGGTTCTGTTTACTGCCACAGTCTCACAGCTCCAGTGACCTGGGTTCGGTTCTGTTTACTGCCACAGTCTCACAGCTCCAGTGTCCCGGGTTCGGTTCTGTTTACTGTCACAGTCTCACAGCTCCAGTGTCCTGGGTTCGGTTCTGTTTACTGCCACAGTCTCACAGCTCCAGTGTCCCGGGTTCGGTTCTGTTTACTGCCACAGTCTCACAGCTCCAGTGTCCCGGGTTCGGTTCTGTTTACTGTCACAGTCTCACAGCTCCAGTGTCCTGGGTTCGGTTCTGTTTACTGCCACAGTCTCACAGCTCCAGTGTCCCGGGTTCGGTTCTGTTTACTGCCACAGTCTCACAGCTCCAGTGTCCCGGGTTCGGTTCTGTTTACTGTCACAGTCTCACATCTCCAGTGACCTGGGTTCGGTTCTGTTTACTGCCACAGTCACACAGCTCCAGTGACCCGGGTTCGGTTCTGTTTACTGCCACAGTCTCACAGCTCCAGTGACCCGGGTTCGGTTCTGTTTACTGCCACAGTCTCACAGCTCCCGTGACCAGGGTTCGGTTCTGTTTACTGCCACAGTCTCACAGCTCCAGTGTCCCGGGTTCGGTTCTGTTTACTGTCACAGTCTCACAGCTCCAGTGACCTGGGTTCGGTTCTGTTTACTGCCACAGTCTCACCGCTCCAGTGTCCCGGGTTCGGTTCTGTTTACTGTCACAGTCTCACAGCTCCAGTGTCCCGGGTTCGGTTCTGTTTACTGTCACAGTCTCACAGCTCCAGTGTCCTGGGTTCGGTTCTGTTTACTGCCACAGTCTCACAGCTCCAGTGTCTAGGGTTCGGTTCTGTTTACTGCCACAGTCTCACAGCTCCAGTGTCCTGGGTTCGGTTCTGTTTACTGCCACAGTCTCACAGCTCCAGTGTCTAGGGTTCGGTTCTGTTTACTGCCACAGTCTCACAGCTCCAGTGTCCCGGGTTCGGTTCTGTTTACTGTCACAGTCTCACAGCTCCAGTGTCCCGGGTTCGGTTCTGTTTACTGCCACAGTCTCACAGCTCCAGTGTCCCGGGTTCGGTTCTGTTTACTGTCACAGTCTCACAGCTCCAGTGTCCTGGGTTCGGTTCTGGGGACTGCCACAGTCACACAGCTCCAGTGACCCGGGTTCGGTTCTGTTTACTGCCACAGTCTCACAGCTCCAGTGACCTGGGTTCGGTTCTGTTTACTGCCACAGTCTCACAGCTCCAGTGACCCGGGTTCGGTTCTGTTTACTGCCACAGTCTCACAGCTCCAGTGACCCGGGTTCGGTTCTGTTTACTGTCACAGTCTCACAGCTCCAGTGTCCTGGGTTCGGTTCTGTTTACTGCCACAGTCTCACAGCTCCAGTGTCTAGGGTTCGGTTCTGTTTACTGCCACAGTCTCACAGCTCCAGTGACCTGGGTTCGGTTCTGTTTACTGCCACAGTCTCACCGCTCCAGTGTCCCGGGTTCGGTTCTGTTTACTGTCACAGTCTCACAGCTCCAGTGTCCCGGGTTCGGTTCTGTTTACTGCCACAGTCTCACAGCTCCAGTGTCCCGGGTTCGGTTCTGTTTACTGTCACAGTCTCACAGCTCCAGTGTCCTGGGTTCGGTTCTGGGGACTGCCACAGTCACACAGCTCCAGTGACCCGGGTTCGGTTCTGTTTACTGCCACAGTCTCACAGCTCCAGTGACCTGGGTTCGGTTCTGTTTACTGCCACAGTCTCACAGCTCCAGTGACCCGGGTTCGGTTCTGTTTACTGCCACAGTCTCACAGCTCCAGTGTCCCGGGTTCGGTTCTGTTTACTGCCACAGTCTCACAGCTCCAGTGTCCCGGGTTCGGTTCTGTTTACTGCCACAGTCTCACAGCTCCAGTGACCCGGGTTCGGTTCTGCTAACTGCCACAGTCTCACAGCTCCAGTGTCCCGGGTTCGGTTCTGTTTACTGTCACAGTCTCACAGCTCCAGTGTCCCGGGTTCGGTTCTGTTTACTGCCACAGTCTCACAGCTCCAGTGTCCCGGGTTCGGTTCTGTTTACTGTCACAGTCTCACAGCTCCAGTGTCCCGGGTTCGGTTCTGTTTACTGCCACAGTCTCACAGCTCCAGTGACCTGGGTTCGGTTCTGTTTACTGCCACAGTCTCACAGCTCCAGTGTCCTGGGTTCGGTTCTGTTTACTGCCACAGTCTCACAGCTCCAGTGTCCCGGGTTCGGTTCTGTTTACTGTCACAGTCTCACAGCTCCAGTGACCCGGGTTCAGTTCTGTTTACTGCCAAAGTCTCACAGCTCCAGTGTCCCGGGTTCAGTTCTGTTTACTGCCACAGTCTCACAGCTCCAGTGTCCCGGGTTCGGTTCTGTTTACTGCCACAGTCTCACAGCTCCAGTGTCCCTGGTTCAGTTCTGTTTACTGCCACAGTCTCACAGCTCCAGTGTCCCGGGTTCGGTTCTGTTTACTGCCACAGTCTCACAGCTCCAGTGTCCCGGGTTCGGTTCGGTTTACTGCCACAGTCTCACAGCTCCAGTGTCCCGGGTTCGGTTCTGTTTACTGCCACAGTCTCAAAGCTCCAGTGTCCCGGGTTCGGTTCTGTTTACTGCCACAGTCTCACACCTCCAGTGTCCCGGGTTCGGTTCTGTTTACTGCCACAGTCTCACAGCTCCAGTGACCCGGGTTCAGTTCTGTTTACTGCCACAGACTCACACCTCCAGTGTCCTGGGTTCAGTTCTGTTTACTGCCACAGTCTCACACCTCCAGTGTCCCGGGTTCGGTTCTGTTTACTGCCACAGTCTCACAGCTCCAGTGACGCGGGTTCAGTTCTGTTTACTGCCACAGACTCACACCTCCAGTGACATGGGTTCGGTTCTGTTTACTGCCACAGTCTCACCGCTCCAGTGACCCGGGTTCGGTTCTGTTTACTGCCACAGTCTCACAGCTCCAGTGTCCCGGGTTCGGTTCTGTTTACTGCCACAGTCTCACACCTCCAGTGTCCCGGTTTCGGTTCTGTTTACTGCCACAGTCTCACAGCTCCAGTGACCCGGGTTCGGTTCTGTTTACTGTCACAGTCTCACAGCTCCAGTGACCCGGGTTCAGTTCTGTTTACTGCCACAGTCTCACAGCTCCAGTGACCTGGGTTCGGTTCGGTTTACTGCCACAGTCTCACAGCTCCAGTGACCCGGGTTCGGTTCTGTTTACTGCCACAGTCTCACAGCTCCAGTGACCCGGGTTCAGTTCTGTTTACTGCCACAGTCTCACAGCTCCAGTGTCCCGGGTTCGGTTCTGTTTACTGCCACAGTCTCACAGCTCCAGTGTCCCGGGTTCGGTTCTGTTTACTGCCACAGTCTCACAGCTCCAGTGACCTGGGTTCGGTTCTGTTTACTGCCACAGTCTCACAGCTCCAGTGACCTGGGTTCGGTTCTGTTTACTGCCACAGTCTCACAGCTCCAGTGACCTGGGTTCGGTTCTGTTTACTGCCACAGTCTCACAGCTCCAGTGACCCGGGTTCAGTTCTGTTTACTGCCACAGTCTCACAGCTCCAGTGTCCCGGGTTCGGTTCTGTTTACTGCCACAGTCTCACAGCTCCAGTGACCCGGGTTCGGTTCTGTTTACTGCCACAGTCTCACAGCTCCAGTGACCTGGGTTCGGTTCTGTTTACTGCCACAGTCTCACAGCTCCAGTGACCTGGGTTCGGTTCTGTTTACTGTCACAGTCTCACAGCTCCAGTGACCCGGGTTCAGTTCTGTTTACTGCCACAGTCTCACAGCTCCAGTGTCCCGGGTTCGGTTCTGTTTACTGCCACAGTCTCACAGCTCCAGTGACCCGGGTTCGGTTCTGTTTACTGCCACAGTCTCACCGCTCCAGTGTCCGGGGTTCGGTTCTGTTTACTGCCACAGTCTCACAGCTCCAGTGACCTGGGTTCGGTTCTGTTTACTGCCACAGCCTCACAGCTCCAGTGACCCGGGTTCGGTTCTGTTTACTGCCACAGTCTCACAGCTCCAGTGACCCGGGTTCGGTTCTGTTTACTGCCACAGTCTCACAGCTCCAGTGACCCGGGTTCAGTTCTGTTTACTGCCACAGTCTCACAGCTCCAGTGACCTGGGTTCAGTTCTGTTTACTGCCACAGTCTCACAGCTCCAGTGACCCGGGTTCGGTTCTGTTTACTGCCACAGTCTCACAGCTCCAGTGACCTGGGTTCGGTTCTGTTTACTGCCACAGCCTCACAGCTCCAGTGACCCGGGTTCGGTTCTGTTTACTGCCACAGTCTCACAGCTCCGGTGACCTGGGTTCGGTTCTGTTTACTGCCACAGTCTCACAGCTCCAGTGTCCTGGGTTCGGTTCTGTTTACTGTCACAGTCTCACAGCTCCAGTGACCTGGGTTCGGTTCTGTTTACTGCCACAGTCTCACAGCTCCAGTGACCTGGGTTCGGTTCTGTTTACTGCCACAGTCTCACAGCTCCAGTGACCCGGGTTCGGTTCTGTTTACTGCCACAGCCTCACAGCTCCAGTGACCTGGGTTCGGTTCTGTTTACTGTCACAGTCTCACAGCTCCAGTGACCTGGGTTCGGTTCTGTTTACTGCCACAGTCTCACAGCTCCAGTGACCCGGGTTCAGTTCTGTTTACTGCCACAGTCTCACAGCTCCAGTGACCCGGGTTCGGTTCTGTTTACTGCCACAGTCTCACAGCTCCAGTGACCCGGGTTCGGTTCTGTTTACTGCCACAGTCTCACAGCTCCGGTGACCCGGGTTCGGTTCTGTTTACTGCCACAGTCTCACAGCTCCAGTGACCCGGGTTCGGTTCTGTTTACTGCCACAGTCTCACAGCTCCGGTGACCCGGGTTCGGTTCTGTTTACTGCCACAGTCTCACAGCTCCAGTGACCTGGGTTCGGTTCGGTTTACTGCCACAGTCTCACAGCTCCAGTGACCCGGGTTCGGTTCTGTTTACTGCCACAGTCTCACAGCTCCAGTGACCTGGGTTCGGTTCTGTTTACTGCCACAGTCTCACAGCTCCAGTGTCCCGGGTTCGGTTCTGCGTACTGCCACAGTCTCACAGCTCCAGTGACCTGGGTTCGGTTCTGTTTACTGCCACAGCCTCACAGCTCCAGTGTCCCGGGTTCGGTTCTGCGTACTGCCACAGTCTCACAGCTCCAGTGTCCCGGGTTCAGTTCTGTTTACTGCCACAGTCTCACAGCTCCAGTGTCCCGGGTTCGGTTCTGTTTACTGCCACAGTCTCACAGCTCCAGTGTCCTGGGTTCGGTTCTGGGGACTGCCACAGTCTCACAGCTCCAGTGACCCGGGTTCAGTTCTGTTTACTGCCACAGTCTCACAGCTCCAGTGTCCCGGGTTCGGTTCTGTTTACTGCCACAGTCTCACAGCTCCAGTGACCCGGGTTCGGTTCTGTTTACTGCCACAGTCTCACCGCTCCAGTGACCTGGGTTCGGTTCTGTTTACTGCCACAGTCTCACAGCTCCAGTGACCTGGGTTCGGTTCTGTTTACTGCCACAGCCTCACAGCTCCAGTGACCCGGGTTCGGTTCTGTTTACTGCCACAGTCTCACAGCTCCGGTGACCTGGGTTCGGTTCTGTTTACTGCCACAGTCTCACAGCTCCAGTGTCCTGGGTTCGGTTCTGTTTACTGTCACAGTCTCACAGCTCCAGTGACCTGGGTTCGGTTCTGTTTACTGCCACAGTCTCACAGCTCCAGTGACCTGGGTTCGGTTCTGTTTACTGCCACAGTCTCACAGCTCCAGTGACCTGGGTTCGGTTCTGTTTACTGCCACAGTCTCACAGCTCCAGTGACCTGGGTTCGGTTCTGTTTACTGTCACAGTCTCACAGCTCCAGTGACCTGGGTTCGGTTCTGTTTACTGCCACAGTCTCACAGCTCCAGTGACCCGGGTTCAGTTCTGTTAACTGCCACAGTCTCACAGCTCCAGTGACCCGGGTTCGGTTCTGTTTACTGCCACAGTCTCACAGCTCCAGTGACCCGGGTTCGGTTCTGTTTACTGCCACAGTCTCACAGCTCCGGTGACCCGGGTTCGGTTCTGTTTACTGCCACAGTCTCACAGCTCCAGTGACCTGGGTTCAGTTCTGTTTACTGCCACAGTCTCACAGCTCCGGTGACCCGGGTTCGGTTCTGTTTCCTGCCACAGTCTCACAGCTCCAGTGACCCGGGTTCGGTTCTGTTTACTGCCACAGCCTCACAGCTCCAGTGACCTGGGTTCAGTTCTGTTTACTGCCACAGTCTCACAGCTCCAGTGACCTGGGTTCGGTTCTGTTTACTGCCACAGTCTCACAGCTCCAGTGACCTGGGTTCGGTTCGGTTTACTGCCACAGTCTCACAGCTCCAGTGACCCGGGTTCGGTTCTGTTTACTGCCACAGTCTCACAGCTCCAGTGACCTGGGTTCGGTTCTGTTTACTGCCACAGTCTCACAGCTCCAGTGTCCCGGGTTCGGTTCTGCGTACTGCCACAGTCTCACAGCTCCAGTGACCTGGGTTCGGTTCTGTTTACTGCCACAGCCTCACAGCTCCAGTGTCCCGGGTTCGGTTCTGCGTACTGCCACAGTCTCACAGCTCCAGTGTCCCGGGTTCAGTTCTGTTTACTGCCACAGTCTCACAGCTCCAGTGTCCCGGGTTCGGTTCTGTTTACTGCCACAGTCTCACAGCTCCAGTGTCCTGGGTTCGGTTCTGGGGACTGCCACAGTCTCACAGCTCCAGTGACCTGGGTTCGGTTCTGTTTACTGCCACAGTCTCACAGCTCCAGTGTCCCGGGTTCGGTTCTGTTTACTGCCACAGTCTCACAGCTCCAGTGTCCCGGGTTCGGTTCTGTTTACTGCCACAGTCTCACAGCTCCAGTGACCCGGGTTCGGTTCTGTTTACTGCCACAGTCTCACAGCTCCAGTGTCCCGGGTTCGGTTCTGTTTACTGCCACAGTCTCACAGCTCCAGTGTCCCGGGTTCGGTTCTGTTTACTGCCACAGTCTCACAGCTCCAGTGTCCCGGGTTCGGTTCTGTTTACTGCCACAGTCTCACAGCTCCAGTGACCCGGGTTCGGTTCTGTTTACTGCCACAGTCTCACAGCTCCAGTGTCCCGGGTTCGGTTCTGTTTACTGCCACAGTCTCACAGCTCCAGTGACCCGGGTTCAGTTCTGTTTACTGCCACAGTCTCACAGTTCCAGTGTCCCGGGTTCGGTTCTGTTTACTGCCACAGTCTCACAGCTCCAGTGACCTGGGTTCGGTTCTGTTTACTGCCACAGTCTCACAGCTCCAGTGACCCGGGTTCAGTTCTGTTTACTGCCACAGTCTCACAGTTCCAGTGTCCCGGGTTCGGTTCTGTTTACTGCCACAGTCTCACAGCTCCAGTGACCCGGGTTCGGTTCTGTTTACTGCCACAGTCTCACAGCTCCAGTGTCCTGGGTTCGGTTCTGTTTACTGCCACAGTCTCACAGCTCCAGTGACCTGGGTTCAGTTCTGTTTACTGCCACAGTCTCACAGCTCCAGTGTCCCGGGTTCGGTTCTGTTTACTGCCACAGTCTCACAGCTCCAGTGACCCGGGTTCGGTTCTGTTTACTGCCACAGCCTCACAGCTCCAGTGACCCGGGTTCGGTTCTGTTTACTGCCACAGTCTCACAGCTCCAGTGACCCGGGTTCGGTTCTGTTTACTGCCACAGTCTCACAGCTCCAGTGTCCCGGGTTCGGTTCTGTTTACTGCCACAGTCTCACAGCTCCAGTGACCCGGGTTCGGTTCTATTTACTGCCACAGCCTCACAGCTCCAGTGACCTGGGTTCGGTTCTGTTTAGTGTCACAGTCTCACAGCTCCAGTGACCTGGGTTCGGTTCTGTTTACTGCCACAGTCTCACAGCTCCAGTGTCCCGGGTTCGGTTCTGTTTACTGCCATAGTCTCACAGCTCCAGTGTCCCGGGTTCGGTTCTGTTTACTGCCACAGTCTCACAGCTCCAGTGACCTGGGTTCAGTTCTGTTCACTGCCACAGTCTCACAGCTCCAGTGACCCGGGTTCAGTTCTGTTTACTGCCACAGTCTCACAGCTCCAGTGTCCCGGGTTCGGTTCTGTTTACTGCCACAGTCTCACAGCTCCACTGACCCGGGTTCAGTTCTGTTTACTGCCACAGTCTCAAAGCTCCAGTGTCCCGGGTTCGGTTCTGTTTACTGCCACAGTCTCACAGCTCCACTGTCCCGGGTTCGGTTCTGTTTACTGCCACAGCCTCACAGCTCCAGTGACCTGGGTTCGGTTCTGTTTACTGCCACAGTCTCACAGCTCCAGTGACCTGGGTTCGGTTCTGTTTACAGCCACAGTCTCACAGCTCCAGTGACCCGGGTTCGGTTCTGTTTACTGCCACAGTCTCACAGCTCCAGTGTCCTGGGTTCGGTTCTGTTTACTGCCACAGTCTCACAGCTCCAGTGTCCCGGGTTCAGTTCTGTTTACTGCCACAGTCTCACAGCTCCAGTGTCCCGCGTTCGGTTCTGTTTACTGCCACAGTCTCACAGCTCCAGTGTCCTGGGTTCGGTTCTGTTTACTGCCACAGTCTCACAGCTCCAGTGACCCGGGTTCGGTTCTGTTTACTGCCACAGTCTCACAGCTCCAGTGTCCCGGGTTCAATTCTGTTTACTGCCACAGTCTCACAGCTCCAGTGACCCGGGTTCGGTTCTGTTTACTGCCACAGTCTCACAGCTCCAGTGTCCCGGGTTCGGTTCTGTTTACTGCCACAGTCTCACAGCTCCAGTGTCCCGGGTTCGGTTCTGTTTACTGCCACAGTCTCACAGCTCCAGTGACCCGGGTTCGGTTCTGTTTACTGCCACAGTCTCACAGCTCCAGTGTCCCGGGTTCGGTTCTGTTTACTGCCACAGTCTCACAGCTCCAGTGTCCCGGGTTCGGTTCTGTTTACTGCCACAGTCTCACAGCTCCAGTGACCCGGTTTCGGTTCTGTTTACTGCCACAGTCTCACAGCTCCAGTGTCCTGGGTTCGGTTCTGTTTACTGCCACAGTCTCACAGCTCCAGTGACCTGGGTTCGGTTCTGTTTACTGCCACAGCCTCACAGCTCCAGTGTCCCGGGTTCGGTTCTGTTTACTGCCACAGTCTCACAGCTCCAGTGACCTGGGTTCGGTTCTGTTTACTGCCACAGTCTCACAGCTCCGGTGACCCGGGTTCGGTTCTGTTTACTGCCACAGTCTCACAGCTCCAGTGACCCGGGTTCGGTTCTGTTTACTGCCACAGTCTCACAGCTCCGGTGACCCGGGTTCGGTTCTGTTTACTGCCACAGTCTCACAGCTCCAGTGACATGGGTTCGGTTCTGTTTACTGCCACAGTCTCACAGCTCCGGTGACCCGGGTTCGGTTCTGTTTACTGCCACAGTCTCACAGCTCCAGTGACCCGGGTTCGGTTCTGTTTACTGCCACAGTCTCACAGCTCCGGTGACCCGGGTTCGGTTCTGTTTACTGCCACAGTCTCACAGCTCCAGTGACCCGGGTTCGGTTCTGTTTACTGCCACAGTCTCACAGCTCCAGTGACATGGGTTCGGTTCTGTTTACTGCCACAGCCTCACAGCTCCAGTGACCCGGGTTCGGTTCTGTTTACTGCCACAGCCTCACAGCTCCAGTGACCCGGGTTCGGTTCTGTTTACTGCCACAGTCTCACAGCTCCAGTGACATAGGTTCGGTTCTGTTTACTGCCACAGCCTCACAGCTCCAGTGACCCAGGTTCGGTTATGTTTACTGCCACAGCCTCAAAGCTCCAGTGACCCAGGTTCGGTTCTGTTTACTGCCACAGTCTCACAGCTCCAGTGACCCGGGTTCAGTTCTGTTTACTGCCACAGTCTCACAGCTCCAGTGTCCCGGGTTCGGTTCTGTTTACTGCCACAGTCTCACAGCTCCAGTGACCCGGGTTCGGTTCTGTTTACTGCCACAGTCTCACAGCTCCAGTGACCTGGGTTCGGTTCTGTTTACTGCCACAGTCTCACAGCTCCAGTGACCCGGGTTCGGTTCTGTTCACTGCCACAGTCTCACCGCTCCAGTGACCTGGGTTCGGTTCTGTTTACTGCCACAGTCTCACAGCTCCAGTGACCTGGGTTCGGTTCTGTTTACTGCCACAGCCTCACAGCTCCACTGTCCCGGGTTCGGTTCTGGGGACTGCCACAGTCTCACAGCTCCAGTGACCTGGGTTCGGTTCTGTTTACTGCCTCAGTCTCACAGCTCCAGTGACCCGGGTTCGGTTCTGTTTACTGCCACAGTCTCACAGCTCCGGTGACCTGGGTTCGGTTCTGTTTACTGCCTCAGTCTCACAGCTCCAGTGACCCGGGTTCGGTTCTGTTTACTGCCACAGTCTCACAGCTCCAGTGACCCGGGTTTGGTTCTGTTTACTGTCACAGTCTCACAGCTCCAGTGTCCTGGGTTCGGTTCTGTTTACTGTCACAGTCTCACAGCTCCAGTGACCTGGGTTCGGTTCTGTTTACTGCCACAGTCTCACAGCTCCAGTGACCTGGGTTCGGTTCTGTTTACTGCCACAGTCTCACAGCTCCAGTGACCCGGGTTCGGTTCTGTTTACTGCCACAGCCTCACAGCTCCAGTGACCTGGGTTCGGTTCTGTTTACTGTCACAGTCTCACAGCTCCAGTGACCTGGGTTCGGTTCTGTTTACTGCCACAGTCTCACAGCTCCAGTGACCCGGGTTCGGTTCTGTTTAATGCCACAGTCTCACAGCTCCGTTGACCTGGGTTCGGTTCTGTTTACTGCCACAGCCTCACAGCTCCAGTGACCCGGGTTCGGTTCTGTTTACTGCCACAGTCTCACAGCTCCAGTGACCCGGGTTCGGTTCTGTTTACTGCCACAGTCTCACAGCTCCAGTGTCCCGGGTTCGGTTCTGTTTACTGCCACAGTCTCACAGCTCCAGTGACCCGGGTTCGGTTCTGTTTACTGCCACAGTCTCACAGCTCCAGTGTCCCGGGTTCGGTTCTGTTTACTGCCACAGTCTCACAGCTCCAGTGACCCGGGTTCAGTTCTGTTTACTGCCACAGTCTCACAGCTCCAGTGTCCCGGGTTCGGTTCTGTTTACTGCCACAGTCTCACAGCTCCAGTGACCTGGGTTCGGTTCTGTTTACTGCCACAGTCTCACAGCTCCAGTGACCTGGGTTCGGTTCTGTTTACTGCCACAGTCTCACAGCTCCAGTGACCCGGGTTCGGTTCTGTTTACTGCCACAGTCTCACAGCTCCAGTGACCCGGGTTCAGTTCTGTTTACTGCCACAGTCTCACAGCTCCAGTGTCCCGGGTTCGGTTCTGTTTACTGCCACAGTCTCACAGCTCCAGTGACCTGGGTTCGGTTCTGTTTACTGCCACAGTCTCACAGCTCCAGTGACCTGGGTTCGGTTCTGTTTACTGCCACAGTCTCACAGCTCCAGTGACCCGGGTTCGGTTCTGTTTACTGCCACAGTCTCACAGCTCCAGTGACCTGGGTTCGGTTCTGTTTACTGCCACAGTCTCACAGCTCCAGTGACCCGGGTTCGGTTCTGTTTGCTGCCACAGTCTCACAGCTCCAGTGACCTGGGTTCGGTTCTGTTTACTGTCACAGTCTCACAGCTCCAGTGACCCGGGTTCTGTTCTGTTTACTGCCACAGTCTCACAGCTCCAGTGCCCCGGGTTCGGTTCTGTTTACTGCCACAGTCTCACAGCTCCAGTGACCTGGGTTTGGTTCTATTTACTGCCACAGCCTCACAGCTCCAGTGACCTGGGTTCGGTTCTATTTACTGCCACAGTCTCACAGCTCCAGTGACCTGGGTTCAGTTCTGTTTACTGCCACAGTCTCACAGCTCCAGTGACCTGGGTTCAGTTCTGTTCACTGCCACAGTCTCACAGCTCCAGTGTCCCGGGTTCGGTTCTGTTTACTGCCACAGTCTCACAGCTCCAGTGACCTGGGTTCGGTTCTGTTTACTGCCACAGTCTCACAGCTCCAGTGACCCGGGTTCGGTTCTGTTTACTGCCACAGTCTCACAGCTCCAGTGACCCGGGTTCGGTTCTGTTTACTGCCACAGTCTCACAGCTCCAGTGTCCTGGGTTCGGTTCTGTTTACTGCCACAGTCTCACAGCTCCAGTGTCCCGGGTTCAGTTCTGTTTACTGCCACAGTCTCACAGCTCCAGTGTCCCGCGTTCGGTTCTGTTTACTGCCACAGTCTCACAGCTCCAGTGTCCTGGGTTCGGTTCTGGGGACTGCCACATTCTCACAGCTCCAGTGACCCGGGTTCGGTTCTGTTTACTGCCACAGTCTCACAGCTCCAGTGTCCCGGGTTCAGTTCTGTTTACTGCCACAGTCTCACAGCTCCAGTGTCCCGGGTTCGGTTCTGTTTACTGCCACAGTCTCACAGCTCCAGTGTCCCGGGTTCGGTTCTGTATATTGCCACAGTCTCACAGCTCCAGTGTCCCGGGTTCGGTTCTGTTTACTGCCACAGTCTCACAGCTCCAGTGACCCGGGTTCGGTTCTGTTTACTGCCACAGTCTCACAGCTCCAGTGTCCCGGGTTCAGTTCTGTTTACTGCCACAGTCTCACAGCTCCAGTGTCCCGGGTTCGCTTCTGTTTACTGCCACAGTCTCACAGCTCCAGTGACCCGGTTTCGGTTCTGTTTACTGCCACAGTCTCACAGCTCCAGTGTCCTGGGTTCGGTTCTGTTTACTGCCACAGTCTCACAGCTCCAGTGACCTGGGTTCGGTTCAGTTTACTGCCACAGTCTCACAGCTCCAGTGTCCCGGGTTCGGTTCTGTTTACTGCCACAGTCTCACAGCTCCAGTGACCTGGGTTCGGTTCTGTTTACTGCCACAGTCTCACAGCTCCAGTGACCTGGGTTCGGTTCTGTTTACTGCCACAGTCTCACAGCTCCAGTGACCTGGGTTCGGTTCTGTTTACTGCCACAGTCTCACAGCTCCAGTGACCTGGGTTTGGTTCTGTTTACTGCCACAGCCTCACAGCTCCAGAGTCCTGGGTTCAGTTCTGTTTACTGCCACAGTCTCACAGCTCCAGTGACCCGGGTTCGGTTCTGTTTACTGCCACAGTCTCACAGCTCCAGTGTCCCGGGTTCGGTTCTGTTTACTGCCACAGTCTCACAGCTCCAGTGACCCGGGTTCGGTTCTGTTTACTGCCACAGTCTCACAGCTCCGGTGACCCGGGTTCGGTTCTGTTTACTGCCACAGTCTCACAGCTCCAGTGACCCGGGTTCGGTTCTGTTTACTGCCACAGCCTCACAGCTCCAGTGACCCAGGTTCGGTTCTGTTTACTGCCACAGTCTCACAGCTCCAGTGACCCGGGTTCAGTTCTGTTTACTGCCACAGTCTCACAGCTCCAGTGTCCCGGGTTCGGTTCTGTTTACTGCCACAGTCTCACAGCTCCAGTGACCCGGGTTCGGTTCTGTTTACTGTCACAGTCTCACAGCTCCAGTGACCTGGGTTCGGTTCTGTTTACTGCCACAGTCTCACAGCTCCAGTGACCTGGGTTCGGTTCTGTTTACTGCCACAGTCTCACAGCTCCAGTGACCCGGGTTCGGTTCTGTTTACTGCCACAGCCTCACAGCTCCAGTGACCTGGGTTCGGTTCTGTTTACTGTCACAGTCTCACAGCTCCAGTGACCTGGGTTCGGTTCTGTTTACTGCCACAGTCTCACAGCTCCAGTGACCCGGGTTCAGTTCTGTTTACTGCCACAGTCTCACAGCTCCAGTGACCCGGGTTCGGTTCTGTTTACTGCCACAGTCTCACAGCTCCAGTGACATGGGTTCGGTTCTGTTTACTGCCACAGTCTCACAGCTCAGCTGACCCGGGTTCGGTTCTGTTTACTGCCACAGTCTCACAGCTCCAGTGACCCGGGTTCGGTTCTGTTTACTGCCACAGTCTCACAGCTCCGGTGACCCGGGTTCGGTTCTGTTTACTGCCACAGTCTCACAGCTCCAGTGACCTGAGTTCGGTTCTGTTTACTGCCACAGCCTCACAGCTCCAGTGTCCTGGGTTCGGTTCTGGGGACTGCCACAGTCTCACAGCTCCAGTGTCCCGGGTTCGGTTCTGTTTACTGCCACAGTCTCACAGCTCCAGTGTCCCGGGTTCGGTTCTGTTTACTGCCACAGTCTCACAGCTTCAGTGACCTGGGTTCGGTTCTGTTTACTGCCACAGTCTCACAGCTCCAGTGACCCGGGTTCAGTTCTGTTTACTGCCACAGTCTCACATCTCCAGTGACCCGGGTTCGGTACTGTTTGCTGCCACAGTCTCACAGCTCCAGTGTCCCGGGTTCGGTTCAGTTTACTGCCACAGTCTCACAGCTCCAGTGTCCCGGGTTCGGTTCTGTTCACTGCCACAGTCTCACAGCTTCAGTGACCTGGGTTCGGTTCTGTTTACTGCCACAGTCTCACAGCTCCAGTGTCCCGGGTTCGGTTCTGTTTACTGCCACAGTCTCACAGCTCCAGTGACCTGGGTTCGGTTCTGTTTACTGCCACAGTCTCACAGCTCCAGTGTCCCGGGTTCGGTTCTGTTTACTGCCACAGTCTCACAGCTCCAGTGACCCGGGTTCGGTTCTGTTTACTGCCACAGTCTCACAGCTCCAGTGACCCGGGTTCGGTTCTGTTTACTGCCACAGTCTCACAGCTTCAGTGACCCGGGTTCGGTTCTGGGGACTGCCACAGCCTCACAGCTCCAGTGACCTGGGTTCGGTTCTGTTTACTGCCACATTCTCACAGCTCCAGTGACCCGGGTTCGGTTCTGTTTACTGCCACAGTCTCTCAGCTCCAGTGTCCTGGGTTCGGTTCTGTTTACTGCCACAGCCTCAGAGCTCCAGTGACCTGGGTTCGGTTCTGTTTACTGCCACAGTCTCACAGCTCCAGTGACCTGGGTTCAGTTCTGTTTACTGCCACAGCCTCACAGCTCCAGTGACCTGGGTTCAGTTCTGTTTACTGCCACAGTCTCACAGCTCCAGTGACCTGGGTTCGGTTCTGTTTACTGCCACAGTCTCACAGCTCCAGTGACCTGAGTTCGGTTCTGTTTACTGCCACAGTCTCACAGCTCCAGTGACCCGGGTTCGGTTCTGTTTACTGCCACAGTCTCACAGCTCCAGTGACCTGAGTTCGGTTCTGTTTACTGCCACAGCCTCACAGCTCCAGTGTCCTGGGTTCGGTTCTGGGGACTGCCACAGTCTCACAGCTCCAGTGTCCCGGGTTCGGTTCTGTTTACTGCCACAGTCTCACAGCTCCAGTGACCCGGGTTCAGTTCTGTTTACTGCCACAGTCTCACAGCTCCAGTGACCTGGGTTCAGTTCTGTTTACTGCCACAGCCTCACAGCTCCAGTGACCTGGGTTCAGTTCTGTTTACTGCCACAGCCTCACAGCTCCAGTGACCTGGGTTCAGTTCTGTTTACTGCCACAGTCTCACAGCTCCAGTGACCTGGGTTCGGTTCTGTTTACTGCCACAGTCTCACAGCTCCAGTGACCCGGGTTCGGTTCTGTTTACTGCCACAGTCTCACAGCTCCAGTGACCTGAGTTCGGTTCTGTTTACTGCCACAGTCTCACAGCTCCAGTGACTCGGGTTCGGTTCTGTTTACTGCCACAGTCTCACAGCTCCAGTGACCTGAGTTCGGTTCTGTTTACTGCCACAGCCTCACAGCTCCAGTGTCCTGGGTTCGGTTCTGGGGACTGCCACAGTCTCACAGCTCCAGTGTCCCGGGTTCGGTTCTGTTTACTGCCACAGTCTCACAGCTCCAGTGTCCCGGGTTCGGTTCTGTTTACTGCCACAGTCTCACAGCTTCAGTGACCTGGGTTCGGTTCTGTTTACTGCCACAGTCTCACAGCTCCAGTGACCCGGGTTCAGTTCTGTTTACTGCCACAGTCTCACATCTCCAGTGACCCGGGTTCGGTACTGTTTGCTGCCACAGTCTCACAGCTCCAGTGTCCCGGGTTCGGTTCAGTTTACTGCCACAGTCTCACAGCTCCAGTGTCCCGGGTTCGGTTCTGTTCACTGCCACAGTCTCACAGCTTCAGTGACCTGGGTTCGGTTCTGTTTACTGCCACAGTCTCACAGCTCCAGTGTCCCGGGTTCGGTTCTGGGGACTGCCACAGCCTCACAGCTCCAGTGTCCTGGGTTCGGTTCTGTTTACTGCCACAGTCTCACAGCTTCAGTGACCCGGGTTCGGTTCTGGGGACTGCCACAGCCTCACAGCTCCAGTGACCTGGGTTCGGTTCTGTTTACTGCCACAGTCTCACAGCTCCAGTGACCCGGGTTCGGTTCTGTTTACTGCCACAGTCTCTCAGCTCCAGTGTCCTGGGTTCGGTTCTGTTTACTGCCACAGCCTCAGAGCTCCAGTGACCTGGGTTCGGTTCTGTTTACTGCCACAGTCTCACAGCTCCAGTGACCTGGGTTCAGTTCTGTTTACTGCCACAGCCTCACAGCTCCAGTGACCTGGGTTCGGTTCTGTTTACTGCCACAGCCTCACAGCTCCAGTGACCGGGTTCGGTTCTGTTTACTGCCACAGTCTCACAGCTCCAGTGACCTGGGTTCGGTTCTGTTTACTGCCACAGTCTCACAGCTCCAGTGACCTGAGCTCGGTTCTGTTTACTGCCACAGTCTCACAGCTCCAGTGACCCGGGTTCGGTTCTGTTTACTGCCACAGTCTCACAGCTCCAGTGACCTGAGTTCGGTTCTGTTTACTGCCACAGCCTCACAGCTCCAGTGTCCTGGGTTCGGTTCTGGGGACTGCCACAGTCTCACAGCTCCAGTGTCCCGGGTTCGGTTCTGTTTACTGCCACAGTCTCACAGCTTCAGTGACCTGGGTTCGGTTCTGTTTACTGCCACAGTCTCACAGCTCCAGTGACCCGGGTTCAGTTCTGTTTACTGCCACAGTCTCACATCTCCAGTGACCCGGGTTCGGTACTGTTTGCTGCCACAGTCTCACAGCTCCAGTGTCCCGGGTTCGGTTCAATTTACTGCCACAGTCTCACAGCTCCAGTGTCCCGGGTTCGGTTCTGTTCACTGCCACAGTCTCACAGCTTCAGTGACCTGGGTTCGGTTCTGTTTACTGCCACAGTCTCACAGCTCCAGTGTCCCGGGTTCGGTTCTGGGGACTGCCACAGCCTCACAGCTCCAGTGACCTGGGTTCGGTTCTGTTTACTGCCACAGTCTCACAGCTTCAGTGACCCGGGTTCGGTTCTGGGGACTGCCACAGCCTCACAGCTCCAGTGACCTGGGTTCGGTTCTGTTTACTGCCACAGTCTCACAGCTCCAGTGACCCGGGTTCGGTTCTGTTTACTGCCACAGTCTCTCAGCTCCAGTGACCCGGGTTCGGTTCTGTTTACTGCCACAGTCTCACAGCTCCAGTGTCCTGGGTTCGGTTCTGTTTACTGCCACAGCCTCACAGCTCCAGTGACCTGGGTTCAGTTCTGTTTACTGCCACAGCCTCACAGCTCCAGTGACCTGGGTTCAGTTCTGTTTACTGCCACAGTCTCACAGCTCCAGTGACCCGGGTTCAGTTCTGTTTACTGCCACAGTCTCACAGCTCCAGTGACCCGGGTTCGGTACTGTTTGCTGCCACAGTCTCACAGCTCCAGTGTCCCGGGTTCGGTTCTGTTTACTGCCACAGTCTCACAGCTCCAGTGTCCCGGGTTCGTTTCTGTTTACTGCCACAGTCTCACAGCTCCAGTGACCCGGGTTCGGTTCTGTTTACTGCCACAGCCTCACAGCTCCAGTGACCTGGGTTCAGTTCTGTTTACTGCCACAGTCTCACAGCTCCAGTGACCCGGGTTCAGTTCTGTTTACTGCCACAGTCTCACAGCTCCAGTGACCTGGGTTCAGTTCTGTTTACTGCCACAGTCTCACAGCTTCAGTGACCTGGGTTCGGTTCTGTTTACTGCCACAGTCTCACAGCTCCAGTGTCCCGGGTTCGGTTCTGGGGACTGCCACAGCCTCACAGCTCCAGTGACCCGGGTTCGGTTCTGTTTACTGCCACAGCCTCACAGCTCCAGTGACCTGGGTTCAGTTCTGTTTACTGCCACAGTCTCACAGCTCCAGTGACCCGGGTTCAGTTCTGTTTACTGCCACAGTCTCACAGCTCCAGTGACCCGGGTTCGGTACTGTTTGCTGCCACAGTCTCACAGCTCCAGTGTCCCGGGTTCGGTTCTGTTTACTGCCACAGTCTCACAGCTCCAGTGTCCCGGGTTCGTTTCTGTTCACTGCCACAGTCTCACAGCTTCAGTGACCTGGGTTCGGTTCTGTTTACTGCCACAGTCTCACAGCTCCAGTGTCCCGGGTTCGGTTCTGGGGACTGCCACAGCCTCACAGCTCCAGTGACCTGGGTTCGGTTCTGTTTACTGCCACAGTCTCACAGCTTCAGTGACCTGGGTTCGGTTCTGGGGACTGCCACAGTCTCACAGCTCCAGTGACCCGGGTTCGGTTCTGTTTACTGCCACAGTCTCACAGCTCCAGTGACCCGGGTTCGGTTCTGTTTACTGCCACAGTCTCACAGCTCCAGTGACCTGGGTTCAGTTCTGTTCACTGCCACAGTCTCACAGCTTCAGTGACCTGGGTTCGGTTCTGTTTACTGCCACAGTCTCACAGCTCCAGTGTCCCGGGTTCGGTTCTGGGGACTGCCACAGCCTCACAGCTCCAGTGACCTGGGTTCGGTTCTGTTTACTGCCACAGTCTCACAGCTTCAGTGACCTGGGTTCGGTTCTGGGGACTGCCACAGTCTCACAGCTCCAGTGACCCGGGTTCGGTTCTGTTTACTGCCACAGTCTCACAGCTCCAGTGACCCGGGTTCGGTTCTGTTTACTGCCACAGTCTCACAGCTCCAGTGACCTGGGTTCAGTTCTGTTTACTGCCACAGTCTCACAGCTCCAGTGACCCGGGTTCAGTTCTGTTTACTGCCACAGTCTCACAGCTCCAGTGTCCCGGGTTCAGTTCTGTTTACTGCCACAGTCTCACAGCTCCAGTGACCTGGGTTCGGTTCTGTTTACTGCCACAGTCTCACAGCTCCAGTGACCCGGGTTCGGTTCTGTTTACTGCCACAGTCTCACAGCTCCAGTGACCTGGGTTCGGTTCTGTTTACTGCCACAGTCTCACAGCTCCAGTGACCCGGGTTCGGTTCTGTTTACTGCCACAGTCTCACAGCTCCAGTGACCCGGGTTCGTTCTGTTTACTGCCACAGTCTCACAGCTCCAGTGACCTGGGTTCGGTTCTGTTTACTGCCACAGTCTCACAGCTCCAGTGACCCGGGTTCGGTTCTGTTTACTGCCACAGTCTCACAGCTCCAGTGTCCTGGGTTCGGTTCTGTTTACTGCCACAGTCTCACAGCTCCAGTGTCCTGGGTTCGGTTCTGTTTACTGCCACAGGCTCACAGCTCCAGTGACCTGGGTTCGGTTCTGTTTACTGCCACAGTCTCACAGCTCCAGTGTCCTGGGTTCGGTTCTGTTTACTGCCACAGGCTCACAGCTCCAGTGTCCTGGGTTCGGTTCTGTTTACTGCCACAGTCTCACTGCTCCAGTGTCCCGGGTTCGGTTCTGTTTACTGCCACAGTCTCACAGCTCCAGTGACCCGGGTTCAGTTCTGTTTACTGCCACAGTCTCACAGCTCCAGTGTCCTGGGTTCGGTTCTGTTTACTGCCACAGTCTCACAGCTCCAGTGACCTGGGTTCGGTTCTGTTTACTGCCACAGTCTCACAGCTCCAGTGTCCTGGGTTCGGTTCTGTTTACTGCCACAGTCTCACAGCTCCAGTGACCTGGGTTCGGTTCTGTTTACTGCCACAGTCTCACAGCTCCAGTGACCTGGGTTCGGTTCTGTTTACTGCCACAGTCTCACAGCTCCAGTGACCCGGGTTCGGTTCTGTTTACTGCCACAGTCTCACAGCTCCAGTGACCTGGGTTCGGTTCTGTTTACTGCCACAGTCTCACAGCTCCAGTGACCTGGGTTCGGTTCTGTTTACTGCCACAGTCTCACAGCTCCAGTGACCTGGGTTCGGTTCTGTTTACTGTCACAGTCTCACAGCTCCAGTGTCCCGGGATCGGTTCTGTTTACTGCCACAGTCTCACAGCTCCAGTGTCCTGGGTTCGGTTCTGTTTACTGCCACAGTCTCACAGCTCCAGTGTCCCGGGTTCGGTTCTGTTTACTGCCACAGTCTCACAGCTCCAGTGACCTGGGTTCGGTTCTGTTTACTGCCACAGTCTCACAGCTCCAGTGTCCCGGGTTCGGTTCTGTTTACTGCCACAGTCTCACAGCTCCAGTGACCCGGGTTCGGTTCTGTTTACTGCCACAGTCTCACAGCTCCAGTGTCCCGGTTTCGTTTCTGTTTACTGCCACAGTCTCACAGCTCCAGTGACCTGGGTTCGGTTCTGTTTACTGCCACAGTCTCACAGCTCCAGTGACCCGGGTTCGGTTCTGTTTACTGCCACAGTCTCACAGCTCCAGTGACCCGGGTTCGGTTCTGTTTACTGCCACAGTCTCACAGCTCCAGTGTCCTGGGTTCAGTTCTGTTTACTGCCACAGTCTCACAGCTCCAGTGTCCCGGGTTCGGTTCTGTTTACTGCCACAGTCTCACAGCTCCAGTGACCTGGGTTCAGTTCTGTTTACTGCCACAGTCTCACAGCTCCAGTGACCTGGGTTCGGTTCTGTTTACTGCCACAGTCTCACAGCTCCAGTGTCCTGGGTTCGGTTCTGTTTACTGCCACAGTCTCACAGCTCCAGTGTCCCGGGTTCGGTTCTGTTTACTGCCACAGTCTCACAGCTCCAGTGACCCGGGTTCAGTTCTGTTCACTGCCACAGTCTCACAGCTCCAGTGACCCGGGTTCGGTTCTGTTTACTGCCACAGTCTCACAGCTCCAGTGACCCGGGTTCGGTTCTGTTTACTGCCACAGTCTCACAGCTCCAGTGTCCTGGGTTCAGTTCTGTTTACTGCCACAGTCTCACAGCTCCAGTGTCCTGGGTTCAGTTCTGTTTACTGCCACAGTCTCACAGCTCCAGTGTCCTGGGTTCGGTTCTGTTTACAGCCACAGTCTCACAGCTCCAGTGACCTGGGTTCGGTTCTGTTTACTGCCACAGTCTCACAGCTCCAGTGACCTGGGTTCAGTTCTGTTTACTGCCACAGTCTCACAGCTCCAGTGTCCCGGGTTCGGTTCTGTTTACTGCCACAGTCTCACAGCTCCAGTGTCCCGGGTTCAGTTCTGTTTACTGCCACAGTCTCACAGCTCCAGTGACCTGGGTTCGGTTCTGTTTGCTGCCACAGTCTCACAGCTCCAGTGTCCCGGGTTCGGTTCTGTTTACTGCCACAGTCTCACAGCTCCAGTGACCTGGGTTCGGTTCTGTTTACTGCCACAGTCTCACAGCTCCAGTGACCTGGGTTCGGTTCTGTTTACTGCCACAGTCTCACAGCTCCAGTGTCCCGGGTTCAGTTCTGTTTACTGCCACAGTCTCACAGCTCCAGTGTCCCGGGTTCAGTTCTGTTTACTGCCACAGTCTCACAGCTCCAGTGTCCCGTTTTCGGTTCTGTTTACTGCCACAGTCTCACAGCTCCAGTGACCCGGGTTCAGTTCTGTTTACTGCCACAGTCTCACAGCTCCAGTGACCCGGGTTCGGTTCTGTTTACTGCCACAGTCTCACAGCTCCAGTGACCCGGGTTCGGTTCTGTTTACTGCCACAGTCTCACAGCTCCAGTGTCCCGGGTTCGGTTCTGTTTACTGCCACAGTCTCACAGCTCCAGTGACCTGGGTTCAGTTCTGTTTACTGCCACAGTCTCACAGCTCCAGTGTCCCGGGTTCGGTTCTGTTTACTGCCACAGTCTCACAGCTCCAGTGACCCGGGTTCGGTTCTGTTTACTGCCACAGTCTCACAGCTCCAGTGTCCCGGGTTCGGTTCTGTTTACTGTCACAGTCTCACAGCTCCAGTGTCCCGGGTTCGGTTCTGTTTACTGCCACAGTCTCACAGCTCCAGTGACCCGGGTTCAGTTCTGTTTACTGCCACAGTCTCACAGCTCCAGTGTCCCGGGTTCGGTTCTGTTTACTGTCACAGTCTCACAGCTCCAGTGTCCCGGGTTCGGTTCTGTTTACTGCCACAGTCTCACAGCTCCAGTGACCTGGGTTCGGTTCTGTTTACTGCCACAGTCTCACAGATCCAGTGACCTGGGTTCGGTTCTGTTTACTGCCACAGTCTCACAGCTCCAGTGACCTGGGTTCGGTTCTGTTTACTGCCACAGTCTCACAGCTCCAGTGTCCCGGGTTCGGTTCTGTTTACTGCCACAGTCTCACAGCTCCAGTGACCCGGGTTCGGTTCTGTTTACTGCCACAGTCTCACAGCTCCAGTGACCCGGGTTCAGTTCTGTTTACTGCCACAGTCTCACAGCTCCAGTGACCTGGGTTCAGTTCTGTTTACTGCCACAGTCTCACAGCTCCAGTGACCCGGGTTCGGTTCTGTTTACTGCCACAGTCTCACAGCTCCAGTGACCCGGGTTCGGTTCTGTTTACTGCCACAGTCTCACAGCTCCAGTGACCTGGGTTCGGTTCTGTTTACTGTCACAGTCTCACAGCTCCAGTGACCCGAGTTCAGTTCTGTTTACTGCCACAGTCTCACAGCTCCAGTGTCCCGGGTTCGGTTCTGTTTACTGCCACAGTCTCACAGCTCCAGTGACCTGGGTTCGGTTCTGTTTACTGCCACAGTCTCACAGCTCCAGTGACCTGGGTTCGGTTCTGTTTACTGCCACAGTCTCACAGCTCCAGTGACCCGGGTTCAGTTCTGTTTACTGCCACAGTCTCACAGCTCCAGTGTCCCGGGTTCGGTTCTGTTTACTGCCACAGTCTCACAGCTCCAGTGACCTGGGTTCGGTTCTGTTTACTGCCACAGTCTCACAGCTCCATTGACCTCGGTTCGGTTCTGTTTACTGCCACAGTCTCACAGCTCCAGTGACCTGGGTTCGGTTCTGTTTACTGCCACAGTCTCACAGCTCCCGAGACCTGGGTTCGGTTCTGTTTACTGCCACAGTCTCACAGCTCCAGTGACCTGGGTTCGGTTCTGTTTACTGCCACAGTCTCACAGCTCCAGTGACCTGGGTTCGGTTCTGTTTACTGCCACAGTCTCACAGCTCCAGTGACCCGGGTTCGGTTCTGTTTACTGCCACAGTCTCACAGCTCCAGTGACCTGGGTTCGGTTCTGTTTACTGCCACATTCTCACAGCTCCAGTGTCCCGGGTTCGGTTCTGTTTACTGCCACAGTCTCACAGCTCCAGTGACCTGGGTTCGGTTCTGTTTACTGCCACAGTCTCACAGCTCCAGTGACCCGGGTTCGGTTCTGTTTACTGCCACAGTCTCACAGCTCCAGTGACCCGGGTTCAGTTCTGTTTACTGCCACAGTCTCACAGCTCCAGTGACCTGGGTTCAGTTCTGTTTACTGCCACAGCCTCACAGCTCCAGTGACCTGGGTTCAGTTCTGTTTACTGCCACAGCCTCACAGCTCCAGTGACCTGGGTTCAGTTCTGTTTACTGCCACAGTCTCACAGCTCCAGTGACCTGGGTTCGGTTCTGTTTACTGCCACAGTCTCACAGCTCCAGTGACCCGGGTTCGGTTCTGTTTACTGCCACAGTCTCACAGCTCCAGTGACCTGAGTTCGGTTCTGTTTACTGCCACAGTCTCACAGCTCCAGTGACTCGGGTTCGGTTCTGTTTACTGCCACAGTCTCACAGCTCCAGTGACCTGAGTTCGGTTCTGTTTACTGCCACAGCCTCACAGCTCCAGTGTCCTGGGTTCGGTTCTGGGGACTGCCACAGTCTCACAGCTCCAGTGTCCCGGGTTCGGTTCTGTTTACTGCCACAGTCTCACAGCTCCAGTGTCCCGGGTTCGGTTCTGTTTACTGCCACAGTCTCACAGCTTCAGTGACCTGGGTTCGGTTCTGTTTACTGCCACAGTCTCACAGCTCCAGTGACCCGGGTTCAGTTCTGTTTACTGCCACAGTCTCACATCTCCAGTGACCCGGGTTCGGTACTGTTTGCTGCCACAGTCTCACAGCTCCAGTGTCCCGGGTTCGGTTCAGTTTACTGCCACAGTCTCACAGCTCCAGTGTCCCGGGTTCGGTTCTGTTCACTGCCACAGTCTCACAGCTTCAGTGACCTGGGTTCGGTTCTGTTTACTGCCACAGTCTCACAGCTCCAGTGTCCCGGGTTCGGTTCTGGGGACTGCCACAGCCTCACAGCTCCAGTGTCCTGGGTTCGGTTCTGTTTACTGCCACAGTCTCACAGCTTCAGTGACCCGGGTTCGGTTCTGGGGACTGCCACAGCCTCACAGCTCCAGTGACCTGGGTTCGGTTCTGTTTACTGCCACAGTCTCACAGCTCCAGTGACCCGGGTTCGGTTCTGTTTACTGCCACAGTCTCTCAGCTCCAGTGTCCTGGGTTCGGTTCTGTTTACTGCCACAGCCTCAGAGCTCCAGTGACCTGGGTTCGGTTCTGTTTACTGCCACAGTCTCACAGCTCCAGTGACCTGGGTTCAGTTCTGTTTACTGCCACAGCCTCACAGCTCCAGTGACCTGGGTTCAGTTCTGTTTACTGCCACAGTCTCACAGCTCCAGTGACCTGGGTTCGGTTCTGTTTACTGCCACAGTCTCACAGCTCCAGTGACCTGAGTTCGGTTCTGTTTACTGCCACAGTCTCACAGCTCCAGTGACCCGGGTTCGGTTCTGTTTACTGCCACAGTCTCACAGCTCCAGTGACCTGAGTTCGGTTCTGTTTACTGCCACAGCCTCACAGCTCCAGTGTCCTGGGTTCGGTTCTGGGGACTGCCACAGTCTCACAGCTCCAGTGTCCCGGGTTCGGTTCTGTTTACTGCCACAGTCTCACAGCTCCAGTGTCCCGGGTTCGGTTCTGTTTACTGCCACAGTCTCACAGCTCCAGTGACCCGGGTTCGGTTCTGTTTACTGCCACAGTCTCACAG
The DNA here is from genome assembly GCF_036365525.1 of Heterodontus francisci. NCBI lineage: Eukaryota > Metazoa > Chordata > Chondrichthyes > Heterodontiformes > Heterodontidae > Heterodontus > Heterodontus francisci. The sequence goes on from NW_027140379.1 coordinate 82,348, forward strand.
CTCCAGTGTCCCGGGTTCGGTTCTGTTTACTGCCACAGTCTCACAGCTCCAGTGTCCCGGGTTCGGTTCTGTTTACTGCCACAGTCTCACAGCTTCAGTGACCTGGGTTCGGTTCTGTTTACTGCCACAGTCTCACAGCTCCAGTGACCTGGGTTCGGTTCTGTTTACTGCCACAGTCTCACAGCTCCAGTGTCCCGGGTTCGGTTCTGTTCACTGCCACAGTCTCACAGCTTCAGTGACCTGGGTTCGGTTCTGTTTACTGCCACAGTCTCACAGCTCCAGTGTCCCGGGTTCGGTTCTGTTCACTGCCACAGTCTCACAGCTTCAGTGACCTGGGTTCGGTTCTGTTTACTGCCACACTCTCACAGCTCCAGTGACCTGGGTTCAGTTCTGTTTACTGCCACAGCCTCACAGCTCCAGTGACCTGGGTTCGGTTCTGTTTACTGCCACAGTCTCACAGCTCCAGTGTCCCGGGTTCGGTTCTGTTTACTGCCACAGTCTCACAGCTCCAGTGTCCTGGGTTCGGTTCTGTTTACTGCCACAGTCTCACAGCTCCAGTGTCCCGGGTTCGGTTCTGTTTACTGCCACAGTCTCACAGCTCCAGTGACCTGGGTTCGGTTCTGTTTACTGCCACAGTCTCACAGCTCCAGTGTCCTGGGTTCGGTTCTGTTTACTGCCACAGTCTCACAGCTCCAGTGTCCCGGGTTCTGTTCTGTTTACTGCCACAGTCTCACAGCTCCAGTGTCCCGGGTTCGGTTCTGTTTACTGCCACAGTCTCACAGCTCCAGTGTCCCGGGTTCGGTTCTGTTTACTGCCACAGTCTCACAGCTCCAGTGTCCCGGGTTCAGTTCTGTTTACTGCCACAGTCTCACAGCTCCAGTGACCTGGGTTCGGTTCTGTTTACTGCCACAGTCTCACAGCTCCAGTGTCCCGGGTTCGGTTCTGTTCACTGCCACAGTCTCACAGCTCCAGTGACCTGGGTTCGGTTCTGTTTACTGCCACAGTCTCACAGCTCCAGTGTCCCGGGTTCGGTTCTGTTCACTGCCACAGTCTCACAGCTCCAGTGACCCGGGTTCGGTTCTGTTTACTGCCACAGTCTCACAGCTCCAGTGTCCCGGGTTCGGTTCTGTTCACTGCCACAGTCTCACAGCTTCAGTGACCTGGGTTCGGTTCTGTTTACTGCCACAGTCTCACAGCTCCAGTGTCCCGGGTTCGGTTCTGGGGACTGCCACAGCCTCACAGCTCCAGTGTCCCGGGTTCGGTTCCGTTTACTGCCACAGTCTCACAGCTCCAGTGTCCCGTTTTCGGTTCTGTTTACTGCCACAGTCTCACAGCTTCAGTGACCTGGGTTCGGTTCTGTTTACTGCCACAGTCTCACAGCTCCAGTGACCTGGGTTCGGTTCTGTTTACTGCCACAGTCTCACAGCTCCAGTGTCCCGGGTTCGGTTCTGTTTACTGCCACAGTCTCACAGCTCCAGTGACCCGGGTTCAGTTCTGTTTACTGCCACAGTCTCACAGCTCCAGTGACCTGGGTTCGGTTCTGTTTACTGCCACAGTCTCACAGCTCCAGTGTCCCGGGTTCGGTTCTGTTTACTGCCACAGTCTCACAGCTCCAGTGACCCGGGTTCAGTTCTGTTTACTGCCACAGTCTCACAGCTCCAGTAACCCGGGTTCGGTTCTGTTTACTGCCACAGTCTCACAGCTCCAGTGACCCGGGTTCGGTTCTGTTTACTGCCACAGTCTCACAGCTCCAGTGTCCCGGGTTCGGTTCTGTTTACTGCCACAGTCTCACAGCTCCAGTGACCCGGGTTCAGTTCTGTTTACTGCCACAGTCTCACAGCTCCAGTAACCCGGGTTCGGTTCTGTTTACTGCCACAGTCTCACAGCTCCAGTGACCCGGGTTCGGTTCTGTTTACTGCCACAGTCTCACAGCTCCAGTGTCCCGGGTTCGGTTCTGTTTACTGCCACAGTCTCACAGCTCCAGTGACCCGGGTTCAGTTCTGTTTACTGCCACAGTCTCACAGCTCCAGTGACCCGGGTTCGGTTCTGTTTACTGCCACAGTCTCACAGCTCCAGTGTCCCGGGTTCGGTTCTGTTTACTGCCACAGCCTCACAGCTCCAGTGACCTGGGTTCGGTTCTGTTTACTGCCACAGTCTCACAGCTCCAGTGACCCGGGTTCAGTTCTGTTTACTGCCACAGTCTCACAGCTCCAGTGTCCCGGGTTCGGTTCTGTTTACTGCCACAGTCTCACAGCTCCAGTGACCTGGGTTCGGTTCTGTTTACTGCCACAGTCTCACAGCTCCAGTGTCCCGGGTTCGGTTCTGTTTACTGCCACAGTCTCACAGCTCCAGTGACCCGGGTTCGGTTCTGTTTACTGCCACAGTCTCACAGCTCCAGTGTCCCGGGTTCGGTTCTGTTTACTGTCACAGTCTCACAGCTCCAGTGTCCCGGGTTCGGTTCTGTTTACTGCCACAGTCTCACAGCTCCAGTGACCCGGGTTCAGTTCTGTTTACTGCCACAGTCTCACAGCTCCAGTGTCCCGGGTTCGGTTCTGTTTACTGTCACAGTCTCACAGCTCCAGTGTCCCGGGTTCGGTTCTGTTTACTGCCACAGTCTCACAGCTCCAGTGACCTGGGTTCGGTTCTGTTTACTGCCACAGTCTCACAGCTCCAGTGACCTGGGTTCGGTTCTGTTTACTGCCACAGTCTCACAGCTCCAGTGACCCGGGTTCGGTTCTGTTTACTGCCACAGTCTCACAGCTCCAGTGTCCCGGGTTCGGTTCTGTTTACTGCCACAGTCTCACAGCTCCAGTGACCTGGGTTCGGTTCTGTTTACTGCCACAGTCTCACAGCTCCAGTGACCCGGGTTCGGTTCTGTTTACTGCCACAGTCTCACAGCTCCAGTGACCTGGGTTCGGTTCTGTTTACTGTCACAGTCTCACAGCTCCAGTGACCCGAGTTCAGTTCTGTTTACTGCCACAGTCTCACAGCTCCAGTGTCCCGGGTTCGGTTCTGTTTACTGCCACAGTCTCACAGCTCCAGTGACCTGGGTTCGGTTCTGTTTACTGCCACAGTCTCACAGCTCCAGTGACCTGGGTTCAGTTCTGTTTACTGCCACAGTCTCACAGCTCCAGTGACCCGGGTTCAGTTCTGTTTACTGCCACAGTCTCACAGCTCCAGTGTCCCGGGTTCGGTTCTGTTTACTGCCACAGTTTCACAGCTTCAGTGACCTGGGTTCAGTTCTGTTTACTGCCACAGTCTCACAGCTCCATTGACATCGGTTCGGTTCTGTTTACTGCCACAGTCTCACAGCTCCAGTGTCCTGGGTTCGGTTCTGTTTACTGCCACAGTCTCACAGCTCCAGTGTCCCGTTTTCGGTTCTGTTTACTGCCACAGTCTCACAGCTTCAGTGACCTGGGTTCAGTTCTGTTTACTGCCACAGCCTCACAGCTCCAGTGACCTGGGTTCGGTTCTGTTTACTGCCACAGTCTCACAGCTCCAGTGTCCCGGGTTCGGTTCTGTTTACTGCCACAGTCTCACAGCTCCAGTGTCCCGTTTTCGGTTCTGTTTACTGCCACAGTCTCACAGCTTCAGTGACCTGGGTTCGGTTCTGTTTACTGCCACAGTCTCACAGCTCCAGTGACCTGGGTTCGGATCTGTTTACTGCCACAGTCTCACAGCTCCAGTGTCCCGGGTTCGGTTCTGTTTACTGCCACAGTCTCACAGCTCCAGTGACCCGGGTTCAGTTTTGTTTACTGCCACAGTCTCACAGCTCCAGTGACCCGGGTTCGGTTCTGTTTACTGCCACAGTCTCACAGCTCCAGTGTCCCGGGTTCGGTTCTGTTTACTGCCACAGTCTCACAGCTCCAGTGTCCCGGGTTCGGTTCTGTTCACTGCCACAGTCTCACAGCTCCAGTGACCTGGGTTCGGTTCTGTTTACTGCCACAGTCTCACAGCTCCCGTGACCTGGGTTCGGATCTGTTTACTGCCACAGTCTCACAGCTCCAGTGTCCCGGGTTCGGTTCTGTTTACTGCCACAGTCTCACAGCTCCAGTGACCCGGGTTCAGTTTTGTTTACTGCCACAGTCTCACAGCTCCAGTGACCCGGGTTCGGTTCTGTTTACTGCCACAGTCTCACAGCTCCAGTGTCCCGGGTTCGGTTCTGTTTACTGCCACAGTCTCACAGCTCCAGTGTCCCGGGTTCGGTTCTGTTCACTGCCACAGTCTCACAGCTCCAGTGACCTGGGTTCGGTTCTGTTTACTGCCACAGTCTCACAGCTTCAGTGACCTGGGTTCGGTTCTGTTTACTGCCACAGTCTCACAGCTCCAGTGACCTGGGTTCGGTTCTGTTTACTGCCACAGCCTCACAGCTTCAGTGACCTGGGTTCGGTTCTGGGGACAGCCACAGCCTCACAGCTCCAGTGTCCTGGGTTCGGTTCTGTTTTTTGCCACAGTCTCACAGCTTCAGTGACCCGGGTTCGGTTCTGTTTACTGCCACAGTCTCACAGCTCCAGTGACCTGGGTTCGGTTCTGTTTACTGCCACAGTCTCACAGCTCCAGTGACCGGGTTCGGTTCTGTTTACTGCCACAGCCTCACAGCTCCAGTGTCCTGGGTTCGGTTCTGTTTACTGCCACAGTCTCACAGCTCCAGTGACCCGGGTTCGGTTCTGTTTACTGCCACAGTCTCACAGCTCCAGTGACCCGGGTTCGGTTCTGCGTACTGCCACAGTCTCACAGCTCCAGTGACCCGGGTTCGGTTTTGTTTACTGCCACAGTCTCACAGCTCCAGTGACCTGGGTTCGGTTCTGTTTACTGCCACAGCCTCACAGCTCCAGTGACAATGGTTCGGTTCTGTTTACTGCCACAGTCTCACAGCTCCAGTGTCCCGGGTTCAGTTCTGTTTACTGCCACAGTCTCACAGCTCCAGTGACCTGGGTTCGGTTCTGTTTACTGCCACAGTCTCACAGCTCCAGTGACCTGGGTTCGGTTCTGTTTACTGCCACAGTCTCACAGCTCCCGTGACCTGGGTTCGGTTCTGTTTACTGCCACAGTCTCACAGCTCCAGTGACCTGTGTTCGGTTCTGTTTACTGCCACAGTCTCACAGCTCCAGTGACCTGGGTTCGGTTCTGTTTACTGCCACAGTCTCACAGCTCCAGTGACCCGGGTTCAGTTCTGTTTACTGCCACAGTCTCACAGCTCCAGTGTCCCGGGTTCGGTTCTGTTTACTGCCACAGTCTCACAGCTCCAGTGACCTTGGTTCGGTTCTGTTTACTGCCACAGTCTCACAGCTCCAGTGACCCGGGTTCGGTTCTGTTTACTGCCACAGTATCACAGCTTCAGTGACCTGGGTTCAGTTCTGTTTACTGCCACAGTTTCACAGCTTCAGTGACCCGGGTTCAGTTCTGTTTTTTGCCACAGTCTCACAGCTCCAGTGACATGGGTTCGGTTCTGTTTACTGCCACAGTCTCACAGCTCCAGTGACCCGGGTTCGGTTCTGTTTACTGCCAAAGTCTCACAGCTCCAGTGACCCGGGTTCAGTTCTGTTTACTGCCACAGTCTCACAGCTCCAGTGACATGGGTTCGGTTCTGTTTACTGCCACAGTCTCACAGCTCCAGTGACCCGGGTTCGGTTCTGTTTACTGCCACAGTCTCACAGCTTCAGTGACCTGGGTTCAGTTCTGTTTACTGCCACAGTTTCACAGCTTCAGTGACCCGGGTTCAGTTCTGTTTTTTGCCACAGTCTCACAGCTCCAGTGACCCGGGTTCAGTTCTGTTTACTGCCACAGTCTCACAGCTTCAGTGACCTGGGTTCAGTTCTGTTTACTGCCACAGCCTCACAGCTCCAGTGACATGGGTTCGGTTCTGTTTACTGCCACAGTCTCACAGCTCCAGTGACCCGGGTTCGGTTCTGTTTACTGCCACAGTCTCACAGCTTCAGTGACCTGGGTTCGGTTCTGGGGACTGCCACAGTCTCACAGCTCCAGTGTCCCGGGTTCGGTTCTGTTTACTGCCACAGTCTCACAGCTCCAGTGTGCCGGGTTCGGTTCTGTTTACTGCCACAGTCTCACAGCTCCAGTGACCCGGGTTCGGTTCTGTTTACTGCCACAGTCTCACAGCTCCAGTGTCCCGGGTTCGGTTCTGTTTGCTGCCAGTCTCACAGCTCCAGTGTCCCGGGTTCGGTTCTGTTTACTGCCACAGTCTCACAGCTTCAGTGACCTGGGTTCGGTTCTGTTTACTGCCACAGTCTCACAGCTCCAGTGACCTGGGTTCGGTTCTGTTTACTGCCACAGTCTCACAGCTCCAGTGTCCCGGGTTCGGTTCTGTTTACTGCCACAGTCTCACAGCTCCAGTGACCTGGGTTCGGTTCTGTTTACTGCCACAGTCTCACAGCTCCAGTGACCCGGGTTCAGTTCTGTTTACTGCCACAGTCTCACAGCTCCAGTGACCCGGGTTCGGTTCTGTTTACTGCCACAGTCTCACAGCTCCAGTGTCCCGGGTTCGGTTCTGTTTACTGCCACAGTCTCACAGCTCCAGTGTCCCGGGTTCGGTTCTGTTCACTGCCACAGTCTCACAGCTTCAGTGACCTGGGTTCGGTTCTGTTTACTGCCACAGTCTCACAGCTCCAGTGTCCCGGGTTCGGTACTGGGGACTGCCACAGCCTCACAGCTCCAGTGACCTGGGTTCGGTTCTGTTTACTGCCACAGTCTCACAGCTTCAGTGACCTGGGTTCGGTTCTGGGGACAGCCACAGCCTCACAGCTCCAGTGTCCTGGGTTCGGTTCTGTTTTTTGCCACAGTCTCACAGCTTCAGTGACCCGGGTTCGGTTCTGTTTACTGCCACAGTCTCACAGCTCCAGTGACCTGGGTTCGGTTCTGTTTACTGCCACAGCCTCACAGCTCCAGTTTCCTGGGTTCGGTTCTGTTTACTGCCACAGCCTCACAGCTCCAGTGACCTGGGTTCGGTTCTGGGGACAGCCACAGCCTCACAGCTCCAGTGTCCCGGGTTCGGTTCTGTTTACTGCCACAGTCTCACAGCTTCAGTGACCTGGGTTCGGTTCTGTTTACTGCCACACTCTCACAGCTTCAGTGACCTGGGTTCGGTTCTGGGGACAGCCACAGCCTCACAGCTCCAGTGTCCTGGGTTCGGTTCTGTTTTTTGCCACAGTCTCACAGCTTCAGTGACCCGGGTTCGGTTCTGTTTACTGACACAGCCTCACAGCTCCAGTGTCCTGGGTTCGGTTCTGTTTACTGCCACAGTCTCACAGCTCCAGTGACCTGGGTTCGGTTCTGTTTACTGCCACAGTCTCACAGCTCCAGTGACCCGGGTTCGGTTCTGTTTACTGCCACAGTCTCACAGCTCCAGTGACCCGGGTTCGGTTCTGTTTACTGCCACAGTCTCACAGCTCCAGTGACCCGGGTTCGGTTCTGCGTACTGCCACAGTCTCACAGCTCCAGTGACCCGGGTTCGGTTCTGTTTACTGCCACAGTCTCACAGCTCCAGTGACCTGGGTTCGGTTCTGTTTACTGCCACAGTCTCACAGCTCCAGTGACCCGGGTTCAGTTCTGTTTACTGCCACAGTCTCACAGCTCCAGTGACCCGGGTTCGGTTCTGTTTACTGCCACAGTCTCACAGCTCCAGTGACCTGGGTTCGGTTCTGTTTACTGCCACAGTCTCACAGCTCCAGTGACCTGGGTTCGGTTCTGTTTACTGCCACAGTCTCACAGCTCCAGTGTCCCGGGTTCGGTTCTGTTTACTGCCACAGTCTCACAGCTCCAGTGACCTGGGTTCGGTTCTGTTTACTGCCACAGTCTCACAGCTCCAGTGTCCCGGGTTCGGTTCTGTTTACTGCCACAGTCTCACAGCTCCAGTGACCCGGGTTCGGTTCTGTTTACTGCCACAGTCTCACAGCTCCAGTGACCTGGGTTCGGTTCTGTTTACTGCCACAGTCTCACAGCTCCAGTGTCCCGGGTTCGGTTCTGTTTACTGCCACAGTCTCACAGCTCCAGTGACCCGGGTTCGGTTCTGCGTACTGCCACAGTCTCACAGCTCCAGTGACCCGGGTTCGGTTCTGTTTACTGCCACAGTCTCACAGCTCCAGTGACCTGGGTTCGGTTCTGTTTACTGCCACAGTCTCACAGCTCCAGTGACCCGGGTTCAGTTCTGTTTACTGCCACAGTCTCACAGCTCCAGTGACATGGGTTCGGTTCTGTTTACTGCCACAGTCTCACAGCTCCAGTGACCCGGGTTCGGTTCTGTTTACTGCCACAGTCTCACAGCTTCAGTGACCTGGGTTCAGTTCTGTTTACTGCCACAGTTTCACAGCTTCAGTGACCCGGGTTCAGTTCTGTTTTTTGCCACAGTCTCACAGCTCCAGTGACCCGGGTTCAGTTCTGTTTACTGCCACAGTCTCACAGCTCCAGTGACCTGGGTTCGGTTCTGTTTGCTGCCAGTCTCACAGCTCCAGTGTCCCGGGTTCGGTTCTGTTTACTGCCACTGTCTCACAGCTTCAGTGACCTGGGTTCGGTTCTGTTTACTGCCACAGTCTCACAGCTCCAGTGACCTGGGTTCGGTTCTGTTTACTGCCACAGTCTCACAGCTCCAGTGTCCCGGGTTCGGTTCTGTTTACTGCCACAGTCTCACAGCTCCAGTGACCCGGGTTCGGTTCTGTTTACTGCCACAGTCTCACAGCTCCAGTGACCCGGGTTCAGTTCTGTTCACTGCCACAGTCTCACAGCTCCAGTGACCGGGTTCGGTTCTGTTTACTGCCACAGTCTCACAGCTCCAGTGTCCCGGGTTCGGTTCTGTTTACTGCCACAGTCTCACAGCTCCAGTGACCTGGGTTCGGTTCTGTTTACTGCCACAGTCTCACAGCTCCAGTGACCCGGGTTCAGTTCTGTTTACTGCCACAGTCTCACAGCTCCAATGACCCGGGTTCGGTTCTGTTTACTGCCACAGTCTCACAGCTCCAGTGTCCCGGGTTCGGTTCTGTTTACTGCCACAGTCTCACAGCTCCAGTGTCCCGGGTTCGGTTCTGTTCACTGCCACAGTCTCACAGCTTCAGTGACCTGGGTTCGGTTCTGTTTACTGCCACAGTCTCACAGCTCCAGTGTCCCGGGTTCGGTTCTGGGGACTGCCACAGCCTCACAGCTCCAGTGACCTGGGTTCGGTTCTGTTTACTGCCACAGTCTCACAGCTTCAGTGACCTGGGTTCGGTTCTGGGGACAGCCACAGCCTCACAGCTCCAGTGTCCTGGGTTCGGTTCTGTTTTTTGCCACAGTCTCACAGCTTCAGTGACCCGGGTTCGGTTCTGTTTACTGCCACAGCCTCACAGCTCCAGTGTCCTGGGTTCGGTTCTGTTTACTGCCACAGCCTCACAGCTCCAGTGTCCTGGGTTCGGTTCTGTTTACTGCCACAGTCTCACAGCTCCAGTGACCCGGGTTCGGTTCTGTTTACTGCCACAGTCTCACAGCTCCAGTGACCCGGGTTCGGTTCTGCGTACTGCCACAGTCTCACAGCTCCAGTGACCCGGGTTCGGTTCTGTTTACTGCCACAGTCTCACAGCTCCAGTGACCTGGGTTCGGTTCTGTTTACTGCCACAGTCTCACAGCTCCAGTGACCCGGGTTCAGTTCTGTTTACTGCCACAGTCTCACAGCTCCAGTGACATGGGTTCGGTTCTGTTTACTGCCACAGTCTCACAGCTCCAGTGACCCGGGTTCGGTTCTGTTTACTGCCACAGTCTCACAGCTTCAGTGACCTGGGTTCAGTTCTGTTTACTGCCACAGTTTCACAGCTTCAGTGACCCGGGTTCAGTTCTGTTTTTTGCCAAAGTCTCACAGCTCCAGTGACCCGGGTTCAGTTCTGTTTACTGCCACAGTCTCACAGCTCTAGTGACCCGGGTTCAGTTCTGTTTACTGCCACAGTCTCACAGCTCTAGTGACCTGGGTTCGGTTCTGTTTACTGCCACAGTCTCACAGCTCCATTGACCTGGGTTCGGTTCTGTTTACTGCCACAGTCTCACAGCTCCAGTGACCTGGGTTCGGTTCTGTTTACTGCCACAGTCTCACAGCTCCCGTGACCTGGGTTCGGTTCTGTTTACTGCCACAGTCTCACAGCTCCAGTGACCTGGGTTCGGTTCTGTTTACTGCCACAGTCTCACAGCTCAAGTGACCTGGGTTCGGTTCTGTTTACTGCCACAGTCTCACAGCTCCAGTGACCTGGGTTCGGTTCTGTTTACTGCCACAGTCTCACAGCTCCAGTGTCCCGGGTTCGGTTCTGTTCACTGCCACAGTCTCACAGCTTCAGTGACCTGGGTTCGGTTCTGTTTACTGCCACAGTCTCACAGCTCCAGTGTCCCGGGTTCGGTACTGTTTGCTGCCAGTCTCACAGCTCCAGTGTCCCGGGTTCGGTTCTGTTTACTGCCACAGTCTCACAGCTTCAGTGACCTGGGTTCGGTTCTGTTTACTGCCACAGTCTCACAGCTCCAGTGACCTGGGTTCGGTTCTGTTTACTGCCACAGTCTCACAGCTCCAGTGTCCCGGGTTCGGTTCTGTTTACTGCCACAGTCTCACAGCTCCAGTGACCTGGGTTCGGTTCTGTTTACTGCCACAGTCTCACAGCTCCAGTGACCCGGGTTCAGTTCTCTTTACTGCCACAGTCTCACAGCTCCAGTGACCCGGGTTCGGTTCTGTTTACTGCCACAGTCTCACAGCTCCAGTGTCCCGGGTTCGGTTCTGTTTACTGCCACAGTCTCACAGCTCCAGTGTCCCGGGTTCGGTTCTGTTCACTGCCACAGTCTCACAGCTTCAGTGACCTGGGTTCGGTTCTGTTTACTGCCACAGTCTCACAGCTCCAGTGTCCCGGGTTCGGTTCTGGGGACTGCCACAGCCTCACAGCTCCAGTGACCTGGGTTCGGTTCTGTTTACTGCCACAGTCTCACAGCTTCAGTGACCTGGGTTCGGTTCTGGGGACAGCCACAGCCTCACAGCTCCAGTGTCCTGGGTTCGGTTCTGTTTTTTGCCACAGTCTCACAGCTTCAGTGACCCGGGTTCGGTTCTGTTTACTGCCACAGCCTCACAGCTCCAGTGTCCTGGGTTCGGTTCTGTTTACTGCCACAGCCTCACAGCTCCAGTGTCCTGGGTTCGGTTCTGTTTACTGCCACAGTCTCACAGCTCCAGTGACCTGGGTTCGGTTCTGTTTTCTGCCACAGTCTCACAGCTCCAGTGACCGGGTTCGGTTCTGTTTACTGCCACAGCCTCACAGCTCCAGTGTCCTGGGTTCGGTTCTGTTTACTGCCACAGTCTCACAGCTCCAGTGACCCGGGTTCGGTTCTGTTTACTGCCACAGTCTCACAGCTCCAGTGACCCGGGTTCGGTTCTGCGTACTGCCACAGTCTCACAGCTCCAGTGACCCGGGTTCGGTTCTGTTTACTGCCACAGTCTCACAGCTCCAGTGACCTGGGTTCGGTTCTGTTTACTGCCACAGTCTCACAGCTCCAGTGACCCGGGTTCAGTTCTGTTTACTGCCACAGTCTCACAGCTCCAGTGACATGGGTTCGGTTCTGTTTACTGCCACAGTCTCACAGCTCCAGTGACCCGGGTTCGGTTCTGTTTACTGCCACAGTCTCACAGCTTCAGTGACCTGGGTTCAGTTCTGTTTACTGCCAGAGTTTCACAGCTTCAGTGACCCGGGTTCAGTTCTATTTTTTGCCACAGTCTCACAGCTCCAGTGACCCGGGTTCAGTTCTGTTTACTGCCACAGTCTCACAGCTCCATTGACCTGGGTTCGGTTCTGTTTACTGCCACAGTCTCACAGCTCCAGTGACCTGGGTTCGGTTCTGTTTACTGCCACAGTCTCACAGCTCCAGTGACCTGGGTTCGGTTCTGTTTACTGCCACAGTCTCACAGCTCCAGTGACCTGGGTTCGGTTCTGTTTACTGCCACAGTCTCACAGCTCCAGTGTCCTGGGTTCGGTTCTGTTTACTGCCACAGCCTCACAGCTCCAGTGTCCTGGGTTCGGTTCTGTTTACTGCCACAGTCTCACAGCTCCAGTGACCTGGGTTCGGTTCTGTTTTCTGCCACAGTCTCACAGCTCCAGTGACCGGGTTCGGTTCTGTTTACTGCCACAGCCTCACAGCTCCAGTGTCCTGGGTTCGGTTCTGTTTACTGCCACAGCCTCACAGCTCCAGTGTCCTGGGTTCGGTTCTGTTTACTGCCACAGTCTCACAGCTCCAGTGACCTGGGTTCGGTTCTGTTTTCTGCCACAGTCTCACAGCTCCAGTGACCGGGTTCGGTTCTGTTTACTGCCACAGCCTCACAGCTCCAGTGTCCTGGGTTCGGTTCTGTTTACTGCCACAGTCTCACAGCTCCAGTGACCCGGGTTCGGTTCTGTTTACTGCCACAGTCTCACAGCTCCAGTGACCCGGGTTCGGTTCTGCGTACTGCCACAGTCTCACAGCTCCAGTGACCCGGGTTCGGTTCTGTTTACTGCCACAGTCTCACAGCTCCAGTGACCTGGGTTCGGTTCTGTTTACTGCCACAGTCTCACAGCTCCAGTGACCCGGGTTCAGTTCTGTTTACTGCCACAGTCTCACAGCTCCAGTGACATGGGTTCGGTTCTGTTTACTGCCACAGTCTCACAGCTCCAGTGACCCGGGTTCGGTTCTGTTTACTGCCACAGTCTCACAGCTTCAGTGACCTGGGTTCAGTTCTGTTTACTGCCAGAGTTTCACAGCTTCAGTGACCCGGGTTCAGTTCTATTTTTTGCCACAGTCTCACAGCTCCAGTGACCCGGGTTCAGTTCTGTTTACTGCCACAGTCTCACAGCTCCATTGACCTGGGTTCGGTTCTGTTTACTGCCACAGTCTCACAGCTCCAGTGACCTGGGTTCGGTTCTGTTTACTGCCACAGTCTCACAGCTCCAGTGACCTGGGTTCGGTTCTGTTTACTGCCACAGTCTCACAGCTCCAGTGACCTGGGTTCGGTTCTGTTTACTGCCACAGTCTCACAGCTCCAGTGTCCTGGGTTCGGTTCTGTTTACTGCCACAGCCTCACAGCTCCAGTGTCCTGGGTTCGGTTCTGTTTACTGCCACAGTCTCACAGCTCCAGTGACCTGGGTTCGGTTCTGTTTTCTGCCACAGTCTCACAGCTCCAGTGACCGGGTTCGGTTCTGTTTACTGCCACAGCCTCACAGCTCCAGTGTCCTGGGTTCGGTTCTGTTTACTGCCACAGTCTCACAGCTCCAGTGACCCGGGTTCGGTTCTGTTTACTGCCACAGTCTCACAGCTCCAGTGACCCGGGTTCGGTTCTGCGTACTGCCACAGTCTCACAGCTCCAGTGACCCGGGTTCGGTTCTGTTTACTGCCACAGTCTCACAGCTCCAGTGACCTGGGTTCGGTTCTGTTTACTGCCACAGTCTCACAGCTCCAGTGACCCGGGTTCAGTTCTGTTTACTGCCACAGTCTCACAGCTCCAGTGACATGGGTTCGGTTCTGTTTACTGCCACAGTCTCACAGCTCCAGTGACCCGGGTTCGGTTCTGTTTACTGCCACAGTCTCACAGCTCCATTGACCTGGGTTCGGTTCTGTTTACTGCCACAGTCTCACAGCTCCAGTGACCTGGGTTCGGTTCTGTTTACTGCCACAGTCTCACAGCTCCAGTGACCCGGGTTCAGTTCTGTTTACTGCCACAGTCTCACAGCTCCCGTGACCTGGGTTCGGTTCTGTTTACTGCCACAGTCTCACAGCTCCAGTGACCTGGGTTCGGTTCTGTTTACTGCCACAGTCTCACAGCTCAAGTGATCTGGGTTCGGTTCTGTTTACTGCCACAGTCTCACAGCTCCAGTGACCTGGGTTCGGTTCTGTTTACTGCCACAGTCTCACAGCTCCAGTGTCCCGGGTTCAGTTCTGTTTACTGCCACAGTCTCACAGCTCCAGTGACCCGGGTTCTGTTCTGTTTACTGCCACAGTCTCACAGCTCCAGTGTCCCGGGTTCAGTTCTGTTTACTGCCACAGTCTCACAGCTCCAGTGTCCCGGGTTCGGTTCTGTTTACTGCCACAGTCTCACAGCTCCAGTGACCTGGGTTCGGTTCTGTTTACTGCCACAGTCTCACAGCTCCAGTGACCCGGGTTCGGTTCTGTTTACTGCCACAGTCTCACAGCTCCAGTGACCCGGATTCAGTTCTGTTTACTGCCACAGTCTCACAGCTCCAGTGACCTGGGTTCGGTTCTGTTTACTGCCACAGTCTCACAGCTCCAGTGACCTGGGTTCGTTTCTGTTTACTGCCACAGTCTCACAGCTCCTGTGACCTGGGTTCAGTTCTGTTTACTGCCACAGCCTCACAGCTCCAGTGACCTGGGTTCGGTTCTGTTTACTGCCACAGTCTCACAGCTCCAGTGACCCGGGTTCGGTTCTGTTTACTGCCACAGCCTCACTGCTCCAGTGTCCCGGGTTCAGTTCTGTTTACTGCCACAGCCTCACAGCTCCAGTGACCCGGGTTCGGTTCTGTTTACAGCCACAGTCTCACAGCTCCAGTGCCCCGGTTTCGGTTCTGTTTACTGCCACAGTCTCACAGCTCCAGTGACCTGGGTTCGGTTCTGTTTACTGCCACAGTCTCACAGCTCCGGTGACCTGGGTTCGGTTCTGTTCACTGCCACAGTCTCACAGCTCCAGTGACCCGGGTTCGGTTCTGTTTACTGCCACAGTCTCACAGCTCCAGTGACCTGAGTTCGGTTCTGTTTACTGCCACAGTCTCACAGCTCCAGTGACCTGAGTTCGGTTCTGTTTACTGCCACAGCCTCACAGCTCCAGTGTCCTGGGTTCGGTTCTGGGGACTGCCACAGTCTCACAGCTCCAGTGCCCCGGTTTCGGTTCTGTTTACTGCCACAGTCTCACAGCTCCAGTGTCCCGGGTTCGGTTCTGTTTACTGCCACAGTCTCACAGCTCCAGTGACCCGGGTTCGGTTCTGTTTACTGCCACAGTCTCACAGCTCCAGTGTCCCGGGTTCGGTTCTGTTTACTGCCACAGTCTCACAGCTCCAGTGTCCCGGGTTCGGTTCTGTTTACTGCCACAGTCTCACAGCTTCAGTGACCTGGGTTCGGTTCTGTTTACTGCCACAGTCTCACAGCTCCAGTGACCTGGGTTCGGTTCTGTTTACTGCCACATTCTCACAGCTCCAGTGACCCGGGTTCAGTTCTGTTTTCTGCCACAGTCTCACAGCTCCAGTGACCCGGGTTCGGTACTGTTTACTGCCACAGTCTCACAGCTCCAGTCTCCCGGGTTCGGTTCTGTTTACTGCCACAGTCTCACAGCTCCAGAGTCCCGGGTTCGGTTCTGTTCACTGCCACAGTCTCACAGCTTCAGTGACCTGGGTTCGGTTCTGTTTACTGCCACAGTCTCACAGCTCCAGTGTCCCGGGTTCGGTTCTGGGGACTGCCACAGCCTCACAGCTCCAGTGACCTGGGTTCGGTTCTGTTTACTGCCACAGTCTCACAGCTCCAGTGACCTGGGTTCGGTTCTGTTTACTGCCACAGTCTCACAGCTCCAGTGACCTGGGTTCAGTTCTGTTTACTGCCACAGCCTCACAGCTCCAGTGACCTGGGTTCAGTTCTGTTTACTGCCACAGCCTCACAGCTCCAGTGACCTGGGTTCAGTTCTGTTTACTGCCACAGTCTCACAGCTCCAGTGACCTGGGTTCGGTTCTGTTTACTGCCACAGTCTCACAGCTCCAGTGACCCGGGTTCGGTTCTGTTTACTGCCACAGTCTCACAGCTCCAGTGACCGGAGTTCGGTTCTGTTTACTGCCACAGTCTCACAGCTCCAGTGACCTGAGTTCGGTTCTGTTTACTGCCACAGTCTCACAGCTCCAGTGACCTGGGTTCGGTTCTGTTTACTGCCACAGTCTCACAGCTCCAGTGACCTGGGTTCAGTTCTGTTTACTGCCACAGTCTCACAGCTCCAGTGACCGGAGTTCGGTTCTGTTTACTGCCACAGTCTCACAGCTCCAGTGACCTGGGTTCAGTTCTGTTTACTGCCACAGTCTCACAGCTCCAGTGACCCGGGTTCGGTTCTGTTTACTGCCACAGTCTCACAGCTCCAGTGACCTGAGTTCGGTTCTGTTTACTGCCACAGCCTCACAGCTCCAGTGTCCTGGGTTCGGTTCTGGGGACTGCCACAGTCTCACAGCTCCAGTGACCCGGGTTCGGTTCTGTTTACTGCCACAGTCTCACAGCTCCAGTGTCCTGGGTTCGGTTCTGTTTACTGCCACAGTCTCACAGCTCCAAAATCCCGGGTTCGGTTCTGTTTACTGCCACAGTCTCACAGCTCCAGTGTCCCGGGTTCGGTTCTGTTTACTGCCACAGTCTCACAGCTCCAGTGACCCGGGTTCGGTTCTGTTTACTGCCACAGTCTCACAGCTCCAGTGTCCCGGGTTCGGTTCTGTTTACTGCCACAGTCTCACAGCTCCAGTGTCCCGGGTTCGGTTCTGTTTAATGCCACAGTCTCACAGCTTCAGTGACCTGGGTTCGGTTCTGTTTACTGCCACAGTCTCACAGCTCCAGTGACCTGGGTTCGGTTCTGTTTACTGCCACAGTCTCACAGCTCCAGTGACCCGGGTTCAGTTCTGTTTACTGCCACAGTCTCACAGCTCCAGTGTCCCGGGTTCGGTTCTGTTTAATGCCACAGTCTCACAGCTTCAGTGACCTGGGTTCGGTTCTGTTTACTGCCACAGTCTCACAGCTCCAGTGACCTGGGTTCGGTTCTGTTTACTGCCACAGTCTCACAGCTTCAGTGACCTGGGTTCGGTTCTGTTTACTGCCACAGTCTCACAGCTCCAGTGACCTGGGTTCGGTTCTGTTTACTGCCACAGTCTCACAGCTCCAGTGACCTGGGTTCGGTTCTGTTTACTGCCACAGTCTCACAGCTCCAGTGACCCGGGTTCGGTACTGTTTACTGCCACAGTCTCACAGCTCCAGTCTCCCGGGTTCGGTTCTGTTTACTGCCACAGTCTCACAGCTCCAGTGTCCCGGGTTCGGTTCTGTTCACTGCCACAGTCTCACAGCTTCAGTGACCTGGGTTCGGTTCTGTTTACTGCCACAGTCTCACAGTTCCAGTGTCCCGGGTTCGGTTCTGGGGACGGCCACAGCCTCACAGCTCCAGTGACCTGGGTTCGGTTCTGTTTACTGCCACAGTCTCACAGCTCCAGTGACCCGGGTTCGGTTCTGTTTACTGCCACAGTCTCACAGCTCCAGTGTCCTGGGTTCAGTTCTGTTTACTGCCACAGTCTCACAGCTCCAGTGACCTGGGTTCGGTTCTGGGGACTGCCACAGTCTCACAGCTCCAGTGACCCGGGTTCGGTTCTGTTTACTGCCACAGTCTCACAGCTCCAGTGACCCGGGTTCGGTTCTGTTTACTGCCACAGTCTCACAGCTCCAGTGACCCGGGTTCGGTTCTGTTTACTGCCACAGTCTCACAGCTCCAGTGTCCTGGGTTCAGTTCTGTTTACTGCCACAGTCTCACAGCTTCAGTGACCTGGGTTCGGTTCTGGGGACTGCCACAGTCTCACAGCTCCAGTGACCCGGGTTCGGTTCTGTTTACTGCCACAGTCTCACAGCTCCAGTGTCCTGGGTTCGGTTCTGTTTACTGCCACAGCCTCACAGCTCCAGTGACCTGGGTTCGGTTCTGTTTACTGCCACAGTCTCACAGCTCCAGTGTCCCGGGTTCGGTTCTGTTTACTGCCACAGTCTCACAGCTCCAGTGACCTGGGTTCGGTACTGTTTACTGCCACAGTCTCACAGCTCCAGTGTCCCGGGTTCGGTTCTGTTTACTGCCACAGTCTCACAGCTCCAGTGTCCCGTTTTCGGTTCTGTTTACTGCCACAGTCTCACAGCTTCAGTGACCTGGGTTCGGTTCTGTTTACTGCCACAGTCTCACAGCTCCAGTGACCTGGGTTCGGTTCTGTTTACTGCCACAGTCTCACAGCTCCAGTGACCTGGGTTCGGTTCTGTTTACTGCCACAGTCTCACAGCTCCAGTGTCCCGGGTTCTGTTCTGTTTACTGCCACAGTCTCACAGCTCCAGTGACCTGGGTTCGGTTCTGTTTACTGCCACAGTCTCACAGCTCCAGTGACCCGGGTTCAGTTCTGTTTACTGCCACAGTCTCACAGCTCCAGTGACCCGGGTTCGGTTCTGTTTACTGCCACAGTCTCACAGCTCCAGTGTCCCGGGTTCGGTTCTGTTTACTGCCACAGTCTCACAGCTCCAGTGTCCCGGGTTCGGTTCTGTTCACTGCCACAGTCTCACAGCTTCAGTGACCTGGGTTCGGTTCTGTTTACTGCCACAGTCTCACAGCTCCAGTGTCCCGGGATCGATTCTGTTCACTGCCACAGTCTCACAGCTCCAGTGACCTGGGTTCGGTTCTGTTTACTGCCACAGTCTCACAGCTTCAGTGACCTGGGTTCGGTTCTGGGGACAGCCACAGCCTCACAGCTCCAGTGTCCTGGGTTCGGTTCTGTTTACTGCCACAGTCTCACAGCTCCAGTGACCTGGGTTCGGTTCTGTTTACTGCCACAGTCTCAAAGCTCCAGTGACCGGGTTCGGTTCTGTTTACTGCCACAGCCTCACAGCTCCAGTGTCCTGGGTTCGGTTCTGTTTACTGCCACAGTCTCACAGCTCCAGTGACCCGGGTTCGGTTCTGTTTACTGCCACAGTCTCACAGCTCCAGTGTCCTGGGTTCGGTTCTGTTTACTGCCACAGTCTCACAGCTCCAGTGTCCTGGGTTCGGTTCTGTTTACTGCCACAGTCTCACAGCTCCAGTGACCCGGGTTCGGTTCTGTTTACTGCCACAGTCTCACAGCTCCAGTGTCCTGGGTTCGGTTCTGTTTACTGCCACAGTCTCACAGCTCCAGTGACCCGGGTTCGGTTCTGTTTACTGCCACAGCCTCACAGCTCCAGTGTCCTGGGTTCGGTTCTGTTTACTGCCACAGTCTCACAGCTCCAGTGTCCCGGGTTCGGTTCTGTTTTTTGCCACAGCCTCACAGCTCCAGTGTCCTGGGTTCGGTTCTGTTTACTGCCACAGTCTCACAGCTCCAGTGTCCTGGGTTCGGTTCTGTTTACTGCCACAGTCTCACAGCTCCAGTGACCTGGGTTCGGTTCTGTTTACTGCCACAGTCTCACAGCTCCAGTGTCCTGGGTTCGGTTCTGTTTACTGCCACAGTCTCACAGCTCCAGTGACCTGGGTTCGGTTCTGTTTACTGCCACAGTCTCACAGCTCCAGTGACCCGGGTTCAGTTCTGTTTACTGCCACAGTCTCACCGCTCCAGTGTCCCGGGTTCGGTTCTGTTTACTGCCACAGTCTCACAGCTCCAGTGACCTGGGTTCGGTTCTGTTTACTGCCACAGTCTCACAGCTCCAGTGACCTGGGTTCGGTTCTGTTTACTGCCACAGTCTCACAGCTCCAGTGACCGGGTTCGGTTCTGTTTACTGCCACAGCCTCACAGCTCCAGTGTCCTGGGTTCGGTTCTGTTGACTGCCACAGTCTCACAGCTCCAGTGACCCGGGTTCGGTTCTGTTTACTGCCACAGTCTCACAGCTCCAGTGACCCGGGTTCGGTTCTGCGTACTGCCACAGTCTCACAGCTCCAGTGACCCGGGTTCGGTTCTGTTTACTGCCACAGTCTCACAGCTCCAGTGACCTGGGTTCGGTTCTGTTTACTGCCAAAGTCTCACAGCTCCAGTGACCCGGGTTCAGTTCTGTTTACTGCCACAGTCTCACAGCTCCAGTGACATGGGTTCGGTTCTGTTTACTGCCACAGTGTCACAGCTCCAGTGACCCGGGTTCGGTTCTGTTTACTGCCACAGTCTCACAGCTTCAGTGACCTGGGTTCAGTTCTGTTTACTGCCACAGTTTCACAGCTTCAGTGACCCGGGTTCGGTTCTGTTTTTTGCCACAGTCTCACAGCTTCAGTGACCCGGGTTCGGTTCTGTTTACTGCCACAGTCTCACAGCTTCAGTGACCTGGGTTCAGTTCTGTTTACTGCCACAGCCTCACAGCTCCAGTGACATGGGTTCGGTTCTGTTTACTGCCACAGTCTCACAGCTCCAGTGACCCGGGTTCGGTTCTGTTTACTGCCACAGTCTCACAGCTCCAGTGACCCGGGTTCGGTTCTGTTTCCTGCCACAGTCTCACAGCTCCAGTGTCCCGGGTTCGGTTCTGTTTACTGCCACAGTCTCACAGCTCCAGTGACCCGGGTTCGGTTCTGTTTACTGCCACAGTCTCACAGCTCCAGTGTCCTGGGTTCGGTTCTGTTTACTGCCACAGTCTCACAGCTCCAGTGACCTGGGTTCGGTTCTGTTTACTGCCACAGTCTCACAGCTCCAGTGACCCGGGTTCAGTTCTGTTTACTGCCACAGTCTCACAGCTCCAGTGTCCCGGGTTCGGTTCTGTTTACTGCCACAGTCTCACAGCTCCAGTGACCTGGGTTCGGTTCTGTTTACTGCCACAGTCTCACAGCTCCAGTGACCCGGGTTCGGTTCTGTTTACTGCCACAGTCTCACAGCTCCAGTGACCCGGGTTCAGTTCTGTTTACTGCCACAGTCTCACAGCTCCAGTGACCTGGGTTCGGTTCTGTTTACTGCCACAGTCTCACAGCTCCAGTGACCTGGGTTCGGTTCTGTTTACTGCCACAGTCTCACAGCTCCAGTGACCCGGGTTCGGTTCTGTTTACTGCCACAGTCTCACAGCTCCAGTGTCCCGGGTTCGGTTCTGTTTACTGCCACAGTCTCACAGCTCCAGTTACCTGGGTTCGGTTCTGTTTACTGCCACAGTCTCACAGCTCCAGTGACCCGGGTTAAGTTCTGTTTGCTGCCACAGTCTCACAGCTCCAGTGTCCCGGGTTCGGTTCTGTTTACTGCCACAGTCTCACAGCTCCAGTGACCTGGGTTCGGTTCTGTTTACTGCCACAGCCTCACAGCTCCAGTGTCCCGGGTTCGGTTCTGTTTACTGCCACAGTCTCACAGCTCCAGTGTCCCGGGTTCGGTTCTGTTTACTGCCACAGTCTCACAGCTCCAGTGACCTGGGTTCAGTTCTGTTTACTGCCACAGCCTCACAGCTCCAGTGACCTGGGTTCAGTTCTGTTTACTGCCACGGCCTCACAGCTCCAGTGACCTGGGTTCAGTTCTGTTTACTGCCACAGTCTCACAGCTCCAGTGACCTGGGTTCGGTTCTGTTTACTGCCACAGTCTCACAGCTCCAGTGACCCGGGTTCGGTTCTGTTTACTGCCACAGTCTCACAGCTCCAGTGACCTGAGTTCGGTTCTGTTTACTGCCACAGTCTCACAGCTCCAGTGACCCGGGTTCGCTTCTGTTTACTGCCACAGTCTCACAGCTCCAGTGACCTGAGTTCGGTTCTGTTTACTGCCACAGTCTCACAGCTCCAGTGACCCGGGTTCGGTTCTGCGTACTGCCACAGTCTCACAGCTCCAGTGACCTGGGTTCGGTTCTGTTTACTGCCACAGTCTCACAGCTCCAGTGACCCGGGTTCGGTTCTGTTTACTGCCACAGTCTCACAGCTCCAGTGACCCGGGTTCAGTTCTGTTTACTGCCACAGTCTCACAGCTCCAGTGACCTGGGTTCGGTTCTGTTTACTGCCACAGTCTCACAGCTCCAGTGACCTGGGTTCGGTTCTGTTTACTGCCACAGTCTCACAGCTCCAGTGACCCGGGTTCGGTTCTGTTTACTGCCACAGTCTCACAGCTCCAGTGTCCCGGGTTCGGTTCTGTTTACTGCCACAGTCTCACAGCTCCAGTTACCTGGGTTCGGTTCTGTTTACTGCCACAGTCTCACAGCTCCAGTGACCCGGGTTAAGTTCTGTTTGCTGCCACAGTCTCACAGCTCCAGTGTCCCGGGTTCGGTTCTGTTTACTGCCACAGCCTCACAGCTCCAGTGTCCCGGGTTCGGTTCTGTTTACTGCCACAGTCTCACAGCTCCAGTGTCCCGGGTTCGGTTCTGTTTACTGCCACAGTCTCACAGCTCCAGTGACCTGGGTTCAGTTCTGTTTACTGCCACAGCCTCACAGCTCCAGTGACCTGGGTTCAGTTCTGTTTACTGCCACGGCCTCACAGCTCCAGTGACCTGGGTTCAGTTCTGTTTACTGCCACAGTCTCACAGCTCCAGTGACCTGGGTTCGGTTCTGTTTACTGCCACAGTCTCACAGCTCCAGTGACCCGGGTTCGGTTCTGTTTACTGCCACAGTCTCACAGCTCCAGTGACCTGAGTTCGGTTCTGTTTACTGCCACAGTCTCACAGCTCCAGTGACCCGGGTTCGCTTCTGTTTACTGCCACAGTCTCACAGCTCCAGTGACCCGGGTTCGCTTCTGTTTACTGCCACAGTCTCACAGCTCCAGTGACCTGAGTTCGGTTCTGTTTACTGCCACAGCCTCACAGCTCCAGTGTCCTGGGTTCGGTTCTGGGGACTGCCACAGTCTCACAGCTCCAGTGTCCCGGGTTCGCTTCTGTTTACTGCCACAGTCTCACAGCTCCAGTGACCCGGGTTTGGTTCTGTTTACTGCCACAGTCTCACAGCTTCAGTGACCCGGGTTCGGTTCTGTTTACTGCCACAGCCTCACAGCTCCAGTGTCCTGGGTTCGGTTCTGGGGACTGCCACAGTCTCACAGCTCCAGTGTCCCGGGTTCGGTTCTGTTTACTGCCACAGTCTCACAGCTCCAGTGACCCGGGTTTGGTTCTGTTTACTGCCACAGTCTCACAGCTCCAGTGACCCGGGTTCGGTTCTGTTTACTGCCACAGTCTCACAGCTCCAGTGTCCCGGGTTCGGTTCTGTTTACTGCCACAGTCTCACAGCTCCAGTGTCCTGGGTTCGGTTCTGTTTACTGCCACAGTCTCACAGCTCCAGTGACCTGGGTTCGGTTCTGTTTACTGCCACAGTCTCACAGCTCCAGTGTCCCGGGTTCGGTTCTGTTTACTGCCACAGTCTCACAGCTTCAGTGACCTGGGTTCGGTTCTGTTTACTGCCACAGTCTCACAGCTCCAGTGACCTGGGTTCGGTTCTGTTTACTGCCACAGTCTCACAGCTCCAGTGTCCCGGGTTCGGTTCTGTTTACTGCCACAGTCTCACAGCTCCAGTGACCTGGGTTCGGTTCTGTTTACTGCCACAGTCTCACAGCTCCAGTGACCTGGGTTCAGTTCTGTTTACTGCCCCAGTCTCACAGCTCCAGTGACCCGGGTTCGGTTCTGTTTAATGCCACAGTCTCACAGCTCCAGTGTCCCGGGTTCGGTTCTGTTTACTGCCACAGTCTCACAGCTCCAGTGTCCCGGGTTCGGTTCTGTTCACTGCCACAGTCTCACAGCTCCAGTGTCCCGGGTTCGGTTCTGGGGACTGCCACAGTCTCACAGCTCCAGTGTCCCGGGTTCGGATCTGTTTACTGCCACAGTCTCACAGCTCCAGTGTCCCGGGTTCGGTTCTGTTTACTGCCACAGTCTCACAGCTCCAGTGACCCGGGTTCGGTTCTGTTTACTGCCACAGTCTCACAGCTCCAGTGTCCCGGGTTCGGTTCTGTTTGCTGCCAGTCTCACAGCTCCAGTGTCCCGGGTTCGGTTCTGTTTACTGCCACAGTCTCACAGCTTCAGTGACCTGGGTTCGGTTCTGTTTACTGCCACAGTCTCACAGCTCCAGTGACCTGGGTTCGGTTCTGTTTACTGCCACAGTCTCACAGCTCCAGTGACCCGGTTCAGTTCTGTTTACTGCCACAGTCTCACAGCTCCAGTGACCCGGGTTCGGTTCTGTTTACTGCCACAGTCTCACAGCTCCAGTGTCCCGGGTTCGGTTCTGTTTACTGCCACAGTCTCACAGCTCCAGTGTCCCGGGTTCGGTTCTGTTCACTGCCACAGTCTCACAGCTCCAGTGACCTGAGTTCGGTTCTGTTTACTGCCACAGTCTCACAGCTCCAGTGACCCGGTTCAGTTCTGTTTACTGCCACAGTCTCACAGCTCCAGTGACCCGGGTTCGGTTCTGTTTACTGCCACAGTCTCACAGCTTCAGTGACCTGGGTTCGGTTCTGTTTACTGCCACAGTCTCACAGCTCCAGTGTCCCGGGTTCGGTTCTGGGGACTGCCACAGCCTCACAGCTCCAGTGACCTGGGTTCGGTTCTGTTTACTGCCACAGTCTCACAGCTTCAGTGTCCCGGGTTCGGTTCTGTTCACTGCCACAGTCTCACAGCTTCAGTGACCTGGGTTCGGTTCTGTTTACTGCCACAGCCTCACAGCTCCAGTGTCCCGGGTTCGGTTCTGTTCACTGCCACAGTCTCACAGCTTCAGTGACCTGGGTTCGGTTCTGTTTACTGCCACAGTCTCACAGCTCCAGTGTCCCGGGTTCGGTTCTGGGGACTGCCACAGCCTCACAGCTCCAGTGACCTGGGTTCGGTTCTGTTTACTGCCACAGTCTCACAGCTTCAGTGACCTGGGTTCGGTTCTGGGGACAGCCACAGCCTCACAGCTCCAGTGTCCTGGGTTCGGTTCTGTTTTTTGCCACAGTCTCACAGCTTCAGTGACCCGGGTTCGGTTCTGTTTACTGCCACAGCCTCACAGCTCCAGTGTCCTGGGTTCGGTTCTGTTTACTGCCACAGCCTCACAGCTCCAGTGTCCTGGGTTCGGTTCTGTTTACTGCCACAGCCTCACAGCTCCAGTGTCCTGGGTTCGGTTCTGTTTACTGCCACAGTCTCACAGCTCCAGTGACCCGGGTTCGGTTCTGTTTACTGCCACAGTCTCACAGCTCCAGTGACCCGGGTTCGGTTCTGTTTACTGCCACAGTCTCACAGCTCCAGTGACCTGGGTTCGGTTCTGTTTACTGCCACAGTCTCACAGCTCCAGTGACCCGGGTTCAGTTCTGTTTACTGCCACAGTCTCACAGCTCCAGTGACATGGGTTCGCTTCTGTTTACTGCCACAGTCTCACAGCTTCAGTGACCTGGGTTCAGTTCTGTTTACTGCCACAGTTTCACAGCTTCAGTGACCCGGGTTCAGTTCTGTTTACTGCCACAGTCTCACAGCTTCAGTGACCCGGGTTCAGTTCTGTTTTTTGCCACAGTCTCACAGCTCCAGTGACCCGGGTTCAGTTCTGTTTACTGCCACAGTCTCACAGCTCCAGTGACCTGGGTTCGGTTCTGTTTACTGCCACAGTCTCACAGCTCCAGTGACCCGGGTTCGGTTCTGTTTACTGCCACAGTCTCACAGCTCCAGTGACCTGAGTTCGGTTCTGTTTACTGCCACAGTCTCACAGCTCCAGTGACCCGGGTTCGCTTCTGTTTACTGCCACAGTCTCACAGCTCCAGTGACCTGAGTTCGGTTCTGTTTACTGCCACAGTCTCACAGCTCCAGTGACCCGGGTTCGGTTCTGCGTACTGCCACAGTCTCACAGCTCCAGTGACCTGGGTTCGGTTCTGTTTACTGCCACAGTCTCACAGCTCCAGTGACCCGGGTTCGGTTCTGTTTACTGCCACAGTCTCACAGCTCCAGTGACCCGGGTTCAGTTCTGTTTACTGCCACAGTCTCACAGCTCCAGTGACCTGGGTTCGGTTCTGTTTACTGCCACAGTCTCACAGCTCCAGTGACCTGGGTTCGGTTCTGTTTACTGCCACAGTCTCACAGCTCCAGTGACCCGGGTTCGGTTCTGTTTACTGCCACAGTCTCACAGCTCCAGTGTCCCGGGTTCGGTTCTGTTTACTGCCACAGTCTCACAGCTCCAGTTACCTGGGTTCGGTTCTGTTTACTGCCACAGTCTCACAGCTCCAGTGACCCGGGTTAAGTTCTGTTTGCTGCCACAGTCTCACAGCTCCAGTGTCCCGGGTTCGGTTCTGTTTACTGCCACAGCCTCACAGCTCCAGTGTCCCGGGTTCGGTTCTGTTTACTGCCACAGTCTCACAGCTCCAGTGTCCCGGGTTCAGTTCTGTTTACTGCCACAGTCTCACAGCTCCAGTGACCTGGGTTCAGTTCTGTTTACTGCCACAGCCTCACAGCTCCAGTGACCTGGGTTCAGTTCTGTTTACTGCCACGGCCTCACAGCTCCAGTGACCTGGGTTCAGTTCTGTTTACTGCCACAGTCTCACAGCTCCAGTGACCTGGGTTCGGTTCTGTTTACTGCCACAGTCTCACAGCTCCAGTGACCCGGGTTCGGTTCTGTTTACTGCCACAGTCTCACAGCTCCAGTGACCTGAGTTCGGTTCTGTTTACTGCCACAGTCTCACAGCTCCAGTGACCCGGGTTCGGTTCTGTTTACTGCCACAGTCTCACAGCTCCAGTGACCCGGGTTCGCTTCTGTTTACTGCCACAGTCTCACAGCTCCAGTGACCTGAGTTCGGTTCTGTTTACTGCCACAGCCTCACAGCTCCAGTGTCCTGGGTTCGGTTCTGGGGACTGCCACAGTCTCACAGCTCCAGTGTCCCGGGTTCGGTTCTGTTTACTGCCACAGTCTCACAGCTCCAGTGTCCCGGGTTCGGTTCTGTTTACTGCCACAGTCTCACAGCTCCAGTGACCCGGGTTTGGTTCTGTTTACTGCCACAGTCTCACAGCTCCAGTGACCCGGGTTCGGTTCTGTTTACTGCCACAGTCTCACAGCTCCAGTGTCCCGGGTTCGGTTCTGTTTACTGCCACAGTCTCACAGCTCCAGTCTCCTGGGTTCGGTTCTGTTTACTGCCACAGTCTCACAGCTCCAGTGACCTGGGTTCGGTTCTGTTTACTGCCACAGTCTCACAGCTCCAGTGTCCCGGGTTCGGTTCTGTTTACTGCCACAGTCTCACAGCTTCAGTGACCTGGGTTCGGTTCTGTTTACTGCCACAGTCTCACAGCTCCAGTGACCTGGGTTCGGTTCTGTTTACTGCCACAGTCTCACAGCTCCAGTGTCCCGGGTTCGGTTCTGTTTACTGCCACAGTCTCACAGCTCCAGTGACCTGGGTTCGGTTCTGTTTACTGCCACAGTCTCACAGCTCCAGTGACCTGGGTTCAGTTCTGTTTACTGCCCCAGTCTCACAGCTCCAGTGACCCGGGTTCGGTTCTGTTTAATGCCACAGTCTCACAGCTCCAGTGACCTGGGTTCGGTTCTGTTTACTGCCACAGTCTCACAGCTCCAGTGTCCCGGGTTCGGTTCTGTTTACTGCCACAGTCTCACAGCTCCAGTGTCCCGGGTTCGGTTCTGTTTACTGCCACAGTCTCACAGCTCCAGTGTCCCGGGTTCGGTTCTGTTCACTGCCACAGTCTCACAGCTTCAGTGACATGGGTTCGGTTCTGTTTACTGCCACAGTCTCACAGCTCCAGTGTCCCGGGTTCGGTTCTTGGGACTGCCACAGCCTCACAGCTCCAGTGACCTGGGTTCGGTTCTGTTTACTGCCACAGTCTCACAGCTTCAGTGACCTGGGTTCGGTTCTGGGGACTGCCACAGTCTCACAGCTCCAGTGTCCCGGGTTCGGATCTGTTTACTGCCACAGTCTCACAGCTCCAGTGTCCCGGGTTCGGTTCTGTTTACTGCCACAGTCTCACAGCTCCAGTGACCCGGGTTCGGTTCTGTTTACTGCCACAGTCTCACAGCTCCAGTGTCCCGGGTTCGGTTCTGTTTGCTGCCAGTCTCACAGCTCCAGTGTCCCGGGTTCGGTTCTGTTTACTGCCACAGTCTCACAGCTTCAGTGACCTGGGTTCGGTTCTGTTTACTGCCACAGTCTCACAGCTCCAGTGACCTGGGTTCGGTTCTGTTTACTGCCACAGTCTCACAGCTCCAGTGACCCGGTTCAGTTCTGTTTACTGCCACAGTCTCACAGCTCCAGTGACCCGGGTTCGGTTCTGTTTACTGCCACAGTCTCACAGCTCCAGTGTCCCGGGTTCGGTTCTGTTTACTGCCACAGTCTCACAGCTCCAGTGTCCCGGGTTCGGTTCTGTTCACTGCCACAGTCTCACAGCTTCAGTGACCTGGGTTCGGTTCTGTTTACTGCCACAGTCTCACAGCTCCAGTGTCCCGGGTTCGGTTCTGGGGACTGCCACAGCCTCACAGCTCCAGTGACCTGGGTTCGGTTCTGTTTGCTGCCACAGTCTCACAGCTTCAGTGACCTGGGTTCGGTTCTGGGGACAGCCACAGCCTCACAGCTCCAGTGTCCTGGGTTCGGTTCTGTTTTTTGCCACAGTCTCACAGCTTCAGTGACCCGGGTTCGGTTCTGTTTACTGCCACAGCCTCACAGCTCCAGTGTCCTGGGTTCGGTTCTGTTTACTGCCACAGCCTCACAGCTCCAGTGTCCTGGGTTCGGTTCTGTTTACTGCCACAGCCTCACAGCTCCAGTGTCCTGGGTTCGGTTCTGTTTACTGCCACAGTCTCACAGCTCCAGTGACCCGGGTTCGGTTCTGTTTACTGCCACAGTCTCACAGCTCCAGTGACCCGGGTTCGGTTCTGTTTACTGCCACAGTCTCACAGCTCCAGTGACCTGGGTTCGGTTCTGTTTACTGCCACAGTCTCACAGCTCCAGTGACCCGGGTTCAGTTCTGTTTACTGCCACAGTCTCACAGCTCCAGTGACATGGGTTCGCTTCTGTTTACTGCCACAGTCTCACAGCTTCAGTGACCTGGGTTCAGTTCTGTTTACTGCCACAGTTTCACAGCTTCAGTGACCCGGGTTCAGTTCTGTTTTTTGCCACAGTCTCAGAGCTCCAGTGACCTGGGTTCAGTTCTGTTTACTGCCACAGTTTCACAGCTTCAGTGACCCGGGTTCAGTTCTGTTTACTGCCACAGTCTCACAGCTTCAGTGACCTGGGTTCAGTTCTGTTTAATGCCACAGCCTCACAGCTCCAGTGACATGGGTTCGGTTCTGTTTACTGCCACAGTCTCACAGCTCCAGTGACCTGAGTTCGGTTCTGTTTACTGCCACAGTCTCACAGCTCCAGTGACCCGGGTTCGGTTCTGTTTACTGCCACAGTCTCACAGCTCCAGTGACCTGAGTTCGGTTCTGTTTACTGCCACAGTCTCACAGCTCCAGTGTCCCGGGTTCGGTTCTGTTTACTGCCACAGTCTCACAGCTCCAGTGTCCCGGGTTCGGTTCTGTTTACTGCCACAGTCTCACATCTCCAGTGACCCGGGTTCGGTTCTGTTTACTGCCACAGTCTCACAGCTCCAGTGTCCCGGGTTCGGTTCTGTTTACTGCCACAGTCTCACAGCTCCAGTGTCCCGGGTTTCGGTTCTGTTTACTGCCACAGTCTCACAGCTCCAGTGACCTGGGTTCGGTTCTGTTTACTGCCAGTCTCACAGCTCCAGTGACCTGGGTTCGGTTCTGTTTACTGCCAGTCTCACAGCTCCAGTGACCTGGGTTCAGTTCTGTTTACTGCCCCATTCTCACAGCTCCAGTGACCCGGGTTCGGTTCTGTTTACTGCCACAGTCTCACAGCTCCAGTGTCCCGGGTTCGGTTCTGTTCACTGCCACAGTCTCACAGCTTCAGTGACCTGAGTTTGGTTCTGTTTACTGCCACAGTCTCACAGCTCCAGTGTCCCGGGTTCGGTTCTGGGGACTGCCACAGCCTCACAGCTACAGTGACCTGGGTTCGGTTCTGTTTACTGCCACAGTCTCACAGCTCCAGTGACCCGGGTTCGGTTCTGTTTACTGCCACAGTCTCACAGCTCCAGTGTCCCGGGTTCGGTTCTGGGGACTGCCACAGCCTCACAGCTACAGTGACCTGGGTTCGGTTCTGTTTACTGCCACAGTCTCACAGCTTCAGTGACCTGGGTTCGGTTCTGGGGACTGCCACAGTCTCACAACTCCAGCGTCCCGGGTTCGGTTCTGTTTACTGCCACAGTCTCACAGCTCCAGTGTCCCGGGTTCGGTTCTGTTTACTGCCACAGTCTCACAGCTCCAGTGACCCGGGTTCGGTTCTGTTTACTGCCACAGTCTCACAGCTCCAGTGTCCCGGGTTCGGTTCTGTTTGCTGCCAGTCTCACAGCTCCAGTGTCCCGGGTTCGGTTCTGTTTACTGCCACAGTCTCACAGCTTCAGTGACCTGGGTTCGGTTCTGTTTACTGCCACAGTCTCACAGCTCCAGTGACCTGGGTTCGGTCCTGTTTACTGCCACAGTCTCACAGCTCCAGTGTCCCGGGTTCGGTTCTGTTTACTGCCACAGTCTCACAGCTCCAGTGACCCGGGTTCGGTTCTGTTTACTGCCACAGTCTCACAGCTCCAGTGTCCCGGTTTCGGTTCTGTTTACTGCCACAGTCTCACAGCTCCAGTGACCCGGGTTCAGTTCTGTTTACTGCCACAGTCTCACAGCTCCAGTGACCCGGGTTCGGTTCTGTTTACTGCCACAGTCTCACAGCTCCAGTCTCCCGGGTTCGGTTCTGTTTACTGCCACAGTCTCACAGCACCAGTGTCCCGGGTTCGGTTCTGTTCACTGCCACAGTCTCACAGCTTCAGTGACCTGGGTTCGGTTCTGTTTACTGCCACAGTCTCACAGCTCCAGTGTCCCGGGTTCGGTTCTGGGGACTGCCACAGCCTCACAGCTCCAGTGACCTGGGTTCGGTTCTGTTTACTGCCACAGTCTCACAGCTTCAGTGACCTGGGTTCGGTTCTGGGGACAGCCACAGCCTCACAGCTCCAGTGTCCTGGGTTCGGTTCTGTTTTTTGCCACAGTCTCACAGCTTCAGTGACCCGGGTTCGGTTCTGTTTACTGCCACAGCCTCACAGCTCCAGTGTCCTGGGTTCGGTTCTGTTTACTGCCACAGCCTCACAGCTCCAGTGTCCTGGGTTCGGTTCTGTTTACTGCCACAGTCTCACAGCTCCAGTGACCTGGGTTCGGTTCTGTTTACTGCCACAGTCTCACAGCTCCAGTGACCGGGTTCGGTTCTGTTTACTGCCACAGCCTCACAGCTCCAGTGTCCTGGGTTCGGTTCTGTTTACTGCCACAGTCTCACAGCTCCAGTGACCCGGGTTCGGTTCTGTTTACTGCCACAGTCTCACAGCTCCAGTGACCCGGGTTCGGTTCTGTTTACTGCCACAGTCTCACAGCTCCAGTGACCTGGGTTCGGTTCTGTTTACTGCCACAGTCTCACAGCTCCAGTGACCCGGGTTCAGTTCTGTTTACTGCCACAGTCTCACAGCTCCAGTGACATGGGTTCGGTTCTGTTTACTGCCACAGTCTCACAGCTCCAGTGACCTGGGTTCGGTTCTGTTTACTGCCACAGTCTCACAGCTCCAGTGACCCGGGTTCGGTTCTGTTTACTGCCACAGTCTCACAGCTTCAGTGACCTGGGTTCAGTTCTGTTTACTGCCACAGTCTCACAGCTCCAGTGACCGGGTTCGGTTCTGTTCACTGCCACAGCCTCACAGCTCCAGTGTCCCGGGTTCGGTTCTGTTTACTGCCACAGTCTCACAGCTCCAGTGACCTGGGTTCGGTTCTGTTTACTGCCACAGTCTCACAGCTCCAGTGACCTGGGTTCGGTTCTGTTTACTGCCACAGCCTCACAGCTCCATTGACATGGGTTCGGTTCTGTTTACAGCCACAGTCTCACAGCTCCAGTGACCCGGGTTCGGTTCTGTTTACTGCCACAGTCTCACAGCTCCAGTGACCTGGGTTCGGTTCTGTTTACTGCCACAGTCTCACAGCTCCAGTGACCTGGGTTCGGTTCTGTTTACTGCCACAGTCTCACAGCTCCAGTGACCCGGGTTCGGTTCTGTTTACTGCCACAGTCTCACAGCTCCAGTGACCTGGGTTCGGTTCTGTTTACTGCCACAGTCTCACAGCTCCAGTGACCCGGGTTCGGTTCTGTTTACTGCCACAGTCTCACAGCTCCAGTGACCCGGGTTCGGTTCTGTTTACTGCCACAGTCTCACAGCTCCAGTGACCCGGGTTCAGTTCTGTTTACTGCCACAGTCTCACAGCTCCAGTGACCTGGGTTCGGTTCTGTTTACTGCCACAGTCTCACTGCTCCAGTGACTCGGGTTCAGTTCTGTTTACTGCCACAGCCTCACTGCTCCAGTGACCCGGGTTCAGTTCTGTTTACTGCCACAGTCTCACAGCTACAGTGACCTGGGTTCGGTTCTGTTTACTGCCACAGTCTCACTGCTCCAGTGACCTGGGTTCGGTTCTGTTTACTGCCACAGTTTCACAGCTCCAGTGTCCCGGTTTCGGTTCTGTTTACTGCCACAGTCTCACAGCTCCAGTGACCTGGGTTCAGTTCTGTTTACTGCCACAGTCTCACAGCTCCAGTGACCCGGGTTCAGTTCTGTTTACTGCCACAGCCTCACAGCTCCAGTGACCTGGGTTCGGTTCTGTTTACTGCCACAGTCTCACAGCTCCAGTGTCCCGGGTTCAGTTCTGTTTACTGCCACAGTCTCACAGCTCCAGTGACCTGGGTTCGGTTCTGTTTACTGCCACAGTCTCACTGCTCCAGTGACCCGGGTTCAGTTCTGTTTACTGCCACAGTCTCACAGCTCCAGTGACCTGGGTTCGGTTCTGTTTACTGCCACAGTCTCACAGCTCCAGTGACCTGGGTTCGGTTCTGTTTACTGCCACAGTCTCACAGCTCCAGTGACCCGGGTTCGGTTCTGTTTACTGCCACAGTCTCACAGCTCCAGTGACCTGGTTTCGGTTCTGTTTACTGCCACAGTCTCACAGCTCCAGTGACCCGGGTTAAGTTCTGTTTACTGCCACAGTCTCACAGCTCCAGTGTCCCGGGTTCGGTTCTGTTTACTGCCACAGTCTCACAGCTCCAGTGACCTGGGTTCGGTTCTGTTTACTGCCACAGTCTCACAGCTCCAGTGACCTGGGTTCGGTTCTGTTTACTGCCACAGTCTCACAGCTCCAGTGTCCCGGGTTCGGTTCTGTTTACTGCCACAGTCTCACAGCTCCAGTGACCTGGGTTCGGTTCTGTTTACTGCCACAGTCTCACAGCTCCAGTGTCCCGGGTTCGGTTCTGTTTACTGCCACAGTCTCACAGCTCCAGTGACCTGGGTTCGGTTCTGTTTACTGCCACAGTCTCACAGCTCCAGTGACCTGGGTTCAGTTCTGTTTACTGCCACAGCCTGACAGCTCCAGTGACCTGGGTTCAGTTCTGTTTACTGCCACAGCCTCACAGCTCCAGTGACCTGGGTTCAGTTCTGTTTACTGCCACCGTCTCACAGCTCCAGTGACCTGGGTTCTGTTCTGTTTACTGCCACAGTCTCACAGCTCCAGTGACCTGAGTTCGGTTCTGTTTACTGCCACAGTCTCACAGCTCCAGTGACCCGGGTTCGGTTCTGTTTACTGCCACAGTCTCACAGCTCCAGTGACCCGGGTTCAGTTCTGTTTACTGCCACAGTCTCACAGCTCCAGTGACCTGAGTTCGGTTCTGTTTACTGCCACAGCCTCACAGCTCCAGTGTCCTGGGTTCGGTTCTGGGGACTGCCACAGTCTCACAGCTCCAGTGTCCCGGGTTCGGTTCTGTTTAATGCCACAGTCTCACAGCTCCAGTGACCCGGGTTCGGTTCTGTTTACTGCCACAGTCTCACAGCTCCAGTGTCCCGGGTTCGGTCCTGTTTACTGCCACAGTCTCACAGCTCCAGTGTCCCGGGTTCAGTTCTGTTTACTGCCACAGTCTCACAGCTCCAGTGTCCCGGGTTCAGTTCTGTTTACTGCCACAGTCTCACAGCTCCAGTGTCCCGGGTTCGGTCCTGTTTACTGCCACAGTCTCACAGCTCCAGTGTCCCGGGTTCGGTTCTGTTTACTGCCACAGTCTCACAGCTCCAGTGACCTGGGTTCGGTTCTGTTTACTGCCACAGTCTCACAGCTCCAGTGACCCGGGTTCAGTTCTGTTTACTGCCACAGTCTCACAGCTCCAGTGACCCGGGTTCGGTTCTGTTTACTGCCACAGTCTCACAGCTCCAGTCTCCCGGGTTCGGTTCTGTTTACTGCCACAGTCTCACAGCACCAGTGTCCCGGGTTCGGTTCTGTTCACTGCCACAGTCTCACAGCTTCAGTGACCTGGGTTCGGTTCTGTTTACTGCCACAGTCTCACAGCTCCAGTGTCCCGGGTTCGGTTCTGGGGACTGCCACAGCCTCACAGCTCCAGTGACCTGGGTTCGGTTCTGTTTACTGCCACAGTCTCACAGCTTCAGTGACCTGGGTTCGGTTCTGGGGACAGCCACAGCCTCACAGCTCCAGTGTCCTGGGTTCGGTTCTGTTTTTTGCCACAGTCTCACAGCTTCAGTGACCCGGGTTCGGTTCTGTTTACTGCCACAGCCTCACAGCTCCAGTGTCCTGGGTTCGGTTCTGTTTACTGCCACAGCCTCACAGCTCCAGTGTCCTGGGTTCGGTTCTGTTTACTGCCACAGTCTCACAGCTCCAGTGACCTGGGTTCGGTTCTGTTTACTGCCACAGTCTCACAGCTCCAGTGACCGGGTTCGGTTCTGTTTACTGCCACAGCCTCACAGCTCCAGTGTCCTGGGTTCGGTTCTGTTTACTGCCACAGTCTCACAGCTCCAGTGACCCGGGTTCGGTTCTGTTTACTGCCACAGTCTCACAGCTCCAGTGACCCGGGTTCGGTTCTGTTTACTGCCACAGTCTCACAGCTCCAGTGACCTGGGTTCGGTTCTGTTTACTGCCACAGTCTCACAGCTCCAGTGACCCGGGTTCAGTTCTGTTTACTGCCACAGTCTCACAGCTCCAGTGACATGGGTTCGGTTCTGTTTACTGCCACAGTCTCACAGCTCCAGTGACCTGGGTTCGGTTCTGTTTACTGCCACAGTCTCACAGCTCCAGTGACCCGGGTTCGGTTCTGTTTACTGCCACAGTCTCACAGCTTCAGTGACCTGGGTTCAGTTCTGTTTACTGCCACAGTCTCACAGCTCCAGTGACCCGGGTTCAGTTCTGTTTATTGCCACAGTCTCACAGCTCCAGTGTCCCGGGTTCGGTTCTGTTTACTGCCACAGTCTCACAGCTTCAGTGACCCGGGTTCAGTTCTGTTTTTTGCCACAGTCTCACAGCTCCAGTGACCCGGGTTCAGTTCTGTTTACTGCCACAGCCTCACAGCTCCAGTGACATGGGTTCGGTTCTGTTTACTGCCACAGTCTCACAGCTCCAGTGACCCGGGTTCGGTTCTGTTTACTGCCACAGTCTCACAGCTCCAGTGTCCCGGGTTCGGTTCTGTTTACTGCCACAGTCTCACAGCTCCAGTGACCTGGGTTCGGTTCTGTTTACTGCCACAGTCTCACAGCTCCAGTGACCTGGGTTCGGTTCTGTTTACTGCCACAGCCTCACAGCTCCATTGACATGGGTTCGGTTCTGTTTACAGCCACAGTCTCACAGCTCCAGTGACCCGGGTTCGGTTCTGTTTACTGCCACAGTCTCACAGCTCCAGTGACCTGGGTTCGGTTCTGTTTACTGCCACAGTCTCACAGCTCCAGTGACCTGGGTTCGGTTCTGTTTACTGCCACAGTCTCACAGCTCCAGTGACCCGGGTTCGGTTCTGTTTACTGCCACAGTCTCACAGCTCCAGTGACCTGGGTTCGGTTCTGTTTACTGCCACAGTCTCACAGCTCCAGTGACCCGGGTTCGGTTCTGTTTACTGCCACAGTCTCACAGCTCCAGTGACCCGGGTTCGGTTCTGTTTACTGCCACAGTCTCACAGCTCCAGTGACCCGGGTTCAGTTCTGTTTACTGCCACAGTCTCACAGCTCCAGTGACCTGGGTTCGGTTCTGTTTACTGCCACAGTCTCACTGCTCCAGTGACTCGGGTTCAGTTCTGTTTACTGCCACAGCCTCACTGCTCCAGTGACCCGGGTTCAGTTCTGTTTACTGCCACAGTCTCACAGCTCCAGTGACCTGGGTTCGGTTCTGTTTACTGCCACAGTCTCACTGCTCCAGTGACCTGGGTTCGGTTCTGTTTACTGCCACAGTTTCACAGCTCCAGTGTCCCGGTTTCGGTTCTGTTTACTGCCACAGTCTCACAGCTCCAGTGACCTGGGTTCAGTTCTGTTTACTGCCACAGTCTCACAGCTCCAGTGTCCCGGGTTCAGTTCTGTTTACTGCCACAGTCTCACAGCTCCAGTGACCTGGGTTCGGTTCTGTTTACTGCCACAGTCTCACTGCTCCAGTGACCCGGGTTCAGTTCTGTTTACTGCCACAGTCTCACAGCTCCAGTGACCTGGGTTCGGTTCTGTTTACTGCCACAGTCTCACAGCTCCAGTGACCTGGGTTCGGTTCTGTTTACTGCCACAGTCTCACAGCTCCAGTGACCCGGGTTCGGTTCTGTTTACTGCCACAGTCTCACAGCTCCAGTGACCTGGTTTCGGTTCTGTTTACTGCCACAGTCTCACAGCTCCAGTGACCTGGGTTCGGTTCTGTTTACTGCCACAGTCTCACAGCTCCAGTGACCTGGTTTCGGTTCTGTTTACTGCCACAGTCTCACAGCTCCAGTGACCTGGGTTCAGTTCTGTTTACTGCCACAGTCTCACAGCTCCAGTGACCCGGGTTAAGTTCTGTTTACTGCCACAGTCTCACAGCTCCAGTGTCCCGGGTTCGGTTCTGTTTACTGCCACAGTCTCACAGCTCCAGTGACCTGGGTTCGGTTCTGTTTACTGCCACAGTCTCACAGCTCCAGTGACCTGGGTTCGGTTCTGTTTACTGCCACAGTCTCACAGCTCCAGTGACCTGGGTTCGGTTCTGTTTACTGCCACAGTCTCACAGCTCCAGTGTCCCGGGTTCGGTTCTGTTTACTGCCACAGTCTCACAGCTCCAGTGTCCCGGGTTCGGTTCTGTTTACTGCCACAGTCTCACAGCTCCAGTGACCTGGGTTCGGTTCTGTTTACTGCCACAGTCTCACAGCTCCAGTGTCCCGGTTCGGTTCTGTTTACTGCCACAGTCTCACAGCTCCAGTGACCTGGGTTCGGTTCTGTTTACTGCCACAGTCTCACAGCTCCAGTGACCTGGGTTCAGTTCTGTTTACTGCCACAGCCTGACAGCTCCAGTGACCTGGGTTCAGTTCTGTTTACTGCCACAGTCTCACAGCTCCAGTGACCTGGGTTCGGTTCTGTTTACTGCCACAGCCTCACAGCTCCAGTGACCTGGGTTCAGTTCTGTTTACTGCCACCGTCTCACAGCTCCAGTGACCTGGGTTCTGTTCTGTTTACTGCCACAGTCTCACAGCTCCAGTGACCTGAGTTCGGTTCTGTTTACTGCCACAGTCTCACAGCTCCAGTGACCCGGGTTCGGTTCTGTTTACTGCCACAGTCTCACAGCTCCAGTGACCTGATTTCGGTTCTGTTTACTGCCACAGCCTCACAGCTCCAGTGTCCTGGGTTCGGTTCTGGGGACTGCCACAGTCTCACAGCTCCAGTGTCCCGGGTTCGGTTCTGTTTAATGCCACAGTCTCACAGCTCCAGTGACCCGGGTTCGGTTCTGTTTACTGCCACAGTCTCACAGCTCCAGTGACCCGGGTTCGGTTCTGTTTACTGCCACAGTCTCACAGCTCCAGTGTCCCGGGTTCGGTTCTGTTTACTGCCACAGTCTCACAGCTCCAGTGTCCCGGGTTCGGTTCTGTTTACTGCCACAGTCTCACAGCTTCAGTGACCTGGGTTCGGTTCTGTTTACTGCCACAGTCTCACAGCTCCAGTGACCTGGGTTCGGTTCTGTTTACTGCCACCGTCTCACAGCTCCAGTGTCCCGGGTTCGGTTCTGTTTACTGCCACAGTCTCACAGCTCCAGTGACCTGGGTTCGGTTCTGTTTACTGCCACAGTCTCACAGCTCCAGTGTCCCGGGTTCGGTTCTGTTTACTGCCACAGTCTCACAGCTCCAGTGACCCGGGTTCAGTTCTGTTTACTGCCCCAGTCTCACAGCTCCAGTGACCCGGGTTCGGTTCTGTTTACTGCCACATTCTCACAGCTCCAGTGTCCCGGGTTCGGTTCTGGGGACTGCCACAGCCTCACAGCTCCAGTGACCTGGGTTCGGTTCTGTTTACTGCCACAGTCTCACAGCTTCAGTGACCTGGGTTCGGTTCTGGGGACTGCCACAGTCTCACAGCTCCAGTGTCCCGGCTTCGGTTCTGTTTACTGCCACAGTCTCACAGCTCCAGTGTCCCGGGTTCGGTTCTGTTTACTGCCACAGTCTCACAGCTCCAGTGACCTGGGTTCAGTTCTGTTTACTGCCACAGTCTCACAGCTCCAGTGACCTGGGTTCGGTTCTGTTTACTGCCACAGTCTCACAGCTCCAGTGACCCGGGTTCGGTTCTGTTTACTGCCACAGTCTCACAGCTCCAGTGACCTGAGTTCGGTTCTGTTTACTGCCACAGCCTCACAGCTCCAGTGTCCTGGGTTCGGTTCTGGGGACTGCCACAGTCTCACAGCTCCAGTGTCCCGGGTTCGGTTCTGTTTACAGCCACAGTCTCACAGCTCCAGTGTCCCGGGTTCGGTTCTGTTTACTGCCACAGTCTCACAGCTCCAGTGTCCCGGGTTCGGTTCTGTTTACTGCCACAGTCTCACAGCTTCAGTGACCTGGGTTCGGTTCTGTTTACTGCCACAGTCTCACAGCTCCAGTGACCCGGGTTCGGTTCTGTTTACTGCCACAGTCTCACAGCTCCAGTGTCCCGGGTTCGGTTCTGTTTACTGCCACAGTCTCACAGCTCCAGTGACCTGGGTTCTGTTCTGTTTACTGCCACAGTCTCACAGCTCCAGTGTCCCGGGTTCGGTTCTGTTTACTGCCACAGTCTCACAGCTCCAGTGACCTGGGTTCGGTTCTGTTTACTGCCACAGTCTCACAGCTCCAGTGACCCGGGTTCAGTTCTGTTTACTGCCACAGTCTCACAGCTCCAGTGACCTGGGTTCGGTTCTGTTTACTGCCACAGTCTCACAGCTCCAGTGACCCGGGTTCGGTTCTGTTTACTGCCACAGTCTCACAGCTCCAGTGACCTGAGTTCGGTTCTGTTTACTGCCACAGCCTCACAGCTCCAGTGTCCTGGGTTCGGTTCTGGGGACTGCCACAGTCTCACAGCTCCAGTGACCTGGGTTCGGTTCTGTTTACTGCCACAGTCTCACAGCTCCAGTGACCCGGGTTCGGTTCTGTTTACTGCCACAGTCTCACAGCTCCAGTGACCTGGGTTCAGTTCTCTTTACTGCCACAGTCTCACAGCTCCAGTGTCCCGGGTTCGGTTCTGTTTACTGCCACAGTCTCACAGCTCCAGTGACCCGGGTTCGGTTCTGTTTACTGCCACAGTCTCACAGCTCCAGTGTCCCGGGTTCGGTTCTGTTTACTGCCACAGTCTCACAGCTCCAGTGTCCCGGGTTCGGTTCTGTTTACTGCCACAGTCTCACAGCTTCAGTGACCTGGGTTCGGTTCTGTTTACTGCCACAGTCTCACAGCTCCAGTGACCTGGGTTCGGTTCTGTTTACTGCCACAGTCTCACAGCTCCAGTGTCCCGGGTTCGGTTCTGTTTACTGCCACAGTCTCACAGCTCCAGTGACCTGGGTTCGGTTCTGTTTACTGCCACAGTCTCACAGCTCCAGTGACCCGGGTTCAGTTCTGTTTACTGCCCCAGTCTCACAGCTCCAGTGACCCGGGTTCGGTTCTGTTTACTGCCACAGTCTCACAGCTCCAGTGTCCCGGGTTCGGTTCTGGGGACTGCCACAGCCTCACAGCTCCAGTGACCTGGGTTCGGTTCTGTTTACTGCCACAGTCTCACAGCTTCAGTGACCTGGGTTCGGTTCTGGGGACTGCCACAGTCTCACAGCTCCAGTGTCCCGGCTTCGGTTCTGTTTACTGCCACAGTCTCACAGCTCCAGTGTCCCGGGTTCGGTTCTGTTTACTGCCACAGTCTCACAGCTCCAGTGTCCCGGGTTCGGTTCTGTTTACTGCCACAGTCTCACAGCTCCAGTGTCCCGGGTTCGGTTCTGTTTACTGCCACAGTCTCACAGCTCCAGTGACCTGGGTTCAGTTCTGTTTACTGCCACAGCCTCACAGCTCCAGTGACCTGGGTTCGGTTCTGTTTACTGCCACAGTCTCACAGCTCCAGTGACCCGGGTTCGGTTCTGTTTACTGCCACAGTCTCACAGCTCCAGTGACCTGAGTTCGGTTCTGTTTACTGCCACAGTCTCACAGCTCCAGTGACCCGGGTTCGGTTCTGTTTACTGCCACAGTCTCACAGCTCCAGTGACCTGAGTTCGGTTCTGTTTACTGCCACAGCCTCACAGCTCCAGTGTCCTGGGTTCGGTTCTGGGGACTGCCACAGTCTCACAGCTCCAGTGTCCCGGGTTCGGTTCTGTTTACAGCCACAGTCTCACAGCTCCAGTGTCCCGGGTTCGGTTCTGTTTACTGCCACAGTCTCACAGCTCCAGTGACCCGGGTTCGGTTCTGTTTACTGCCACAGTCTCACAGCTCCAGTGTCCCGGGTTCGGTTCTGTTTACTGCCACAGTCTCACAGCTCCAGTGTCCCGGGTTCGGTTCTGTTTACTGCCACAGTCTCACAGCTTCAGTGACCTGGGTTCGGTTCTGTTTACTGCCACAGTCTCACAGCTCCAGTGACCCGGGTTCGGTTCTGTTTACTGCCACAGTCTCACAGCTCCAGTGTCCCGGGTTCGGTTCTGTTTACTGCCACAGTCTCACAGCTCCAGTGACCCGGGTTCAGTTCTGTTTACTGCCACAGTCTCACAGCTCCAGTGACCTGGGTTCAGTTCTGTTTACTGCCACAGTCTCACAGCTCCAGTGACCTGGGTTCTGTTCTGTTTACTGCCACAGTCTCACAGCTCCAGTGACCTGGGTTCTGTTCTGTTTACTGCCACAGTCTCACAGCTCCAGTGTCCCGGGTTCGGTTCTGTTTACTGCCACAGTCTCACAGCTCCAGTAACCTGGGTTCGGTTCTGTTTACTGCCACAGTCTCACAGCTCCAGTGACCCGGGTTCAGTTCTGTTTACTGCCCCAGTCTCACAGCTCCAGTGACCTGGGTTCGGTTCTGTTTACTGCCACAGTCTCACAGCTCCAGTGACCCGGGTTCGGTTCTGTTTACTGCCACAGTCTCACAGCTCCAGTGTCCCGGGTTCGGTTCTGTTTACTGCCACAGTCTCACAGCTCCAGTGTCCCGGGTTCGGTTCTGTTCACTGCCACAGTCTCACAGCTTCAGTGACCTGGGTTCGGTTCTGTTTACTGCCACAGTCTCACAGCTCCAGTGTCCCGGGTTCGGTTCTGGGGACTGCCACAGCCTCACAGCTCCAGTGACCTGGGTTCGGTTCTGTTTACTGCCACAGTCTCACAGCTCCAGTGACCTGAGTTCGGTTCTGTTTACTGCCACAGCCTCACAGCTCCAGTGTCCTGGGTTCGGTTCTGGGGACTGCCACAGTCTCACAGCTCCAGTGTCCCGGGTTCGGTTCTGTTTACTGCCACAGTCTCACAGCTCCAGTGTCCCGGGTTCGGTTCTGTTTACTGCCACAGTCTCACAGCTCCAGTGACCCCGGGTTCGGTTCTGTTTACTGCCACAGTCTCACAGCTCCAGTGTCC
Organism: Heterodontus francisci; assembly: GCF_036365525.1. Lineage (NCBI taxonomy): Eukaryota > Metazoa > Chordata > Chondrichthyes > Heterodontiformes > Heterodontidae > Heterodontus > Heterodontus francisci. The sequence continues at coordinate 123,822 of NW_027140379.1, forward strand.
CGGGTTCGGTTCTGTTTACTGCCACAGTCTCACAGCTCCAGTGTCCCGGGTTCGGTTCTGTTTACTGCCACAGTCTCACAGCTTCAGTGACCTGGGTTCGGTTCTGTTTACTGCCACAGTCTCACAGCTCCAGTGACCTGGGTTCGGTTCTGTTTACTGCCACAGTCTCACAGCTCCAGTTTCCTGGGTTCGGTTCTGTTTACTGCCAAAGTCTCACAAATCCAGTGACCCGGGTTCAGTTCTGTTTACTGCCCCAGTCTCACAGCTCCAGTGACCCGGGTTCGGTTCTGTTTACTGCCACAGTCTCACAGCTCCAGTGACCCGGGTTCAGTTCTGTTTACTGCCACAGTCTCACAGCTCCAGTGACCTGGGTTCAGTTCTGTTTACTGCCACAGTCTCACAGCTCCAGTGACCTGGGTTCTGTTCTGTTTACTGCCACAGTCTCACAGCTCCAGTGACCCGGGTTCGGTTCTGTTTACTGCCACAGTCTCACAGCTCCAGTGACCCGGGTTCGGTTCTGTTTACTGACACAGTCTCACAGCTCCAGTGACCCGGGTTCGGTTTTGTTTACTGCCACAGTCTCACAGCTCCAGTGACCCGGGTTCGGTTCTGTTTACTGCCACAGTCTCACAGCTCCAGTGTCCCGGGTTCGGTTCTGTTTAGTGCCACAGTCTCACAGCTCCAGTGTCCCGGGTTCGGTTCTGTTCACTGCCACAGTCTCACAGCTTCAGTGACCTGGGTTCGGTTCTGTTTACTGCCACAGTCTCACAGCTCCAGTGTCCCGGGTTCGGTTCTGGGGACTGCCACAGCCTCACAGCTCCAGTGACCTGGGTTCGGTTCTGTTTACTGCCACCGTCTCACAGCTTCAGTGACCTGGGTTTGGTTCTGGGGACTGCCACAGCCTCACAGCTCCAGTGACCTGGGTTCGGTTCTGTTTACTGCCACCGTCTCACAGCTTCAGTGACCTGGGTTTGGTTCTGGGGACTGCCACAGTCTCACAGCTCCAGTGTCCCGGGTTCGGTTCTGTTTACTGCCACAGTCTCACAGCTCCAGTGTCCCGGGTTCGGTTCTGTTTACTGCCACAGTCTCACAGCTCCAGTGACCCGGGTTCGGTTCTGTTTACTGCCACAGTCTCACAGCTCCAGTGTCCCGGGTTCGGTTCTGTTTACTGCCACAGTCTCACAGCTCCAGTGTCCCGGGTTCGGTTCTGTTTACTGCCACAGTCTCACAGCTCCAGTGTCCCGGGTTCGGTTCTGTTTACTGCCACAGTCTCACAGCTCCAGTGACCCGGGTTCGGTTCTGTTTACTGCCACAGTCTCACAGCTCCAGTGTCCCGGGTTCGGTTCTGTTTACTGCCACAGCCTCACAGCTCCAGTGACCTGGGTTCAGTTCTGTTTACTGCCACAGTCTCACAGCTCCAGTGACCTGGGTTCAGTTCTGTTTACTGCCACAGTCTCACAGCTCCAGTGTCCTGGGTTCGGTTCTGTTTACTGCCACAGTCTCACAGCTCCAGTGACCTGAGTTCGGTTCTGTTTACTGCCACAGTCTCACAGCTCCAGTGACCCGGGTTCGGTTCTGTTTACTGCCACAGTCTCACAGCTCCAGTGACCTGAGTTCGGTTCTGTTTACTGCCACAGCCTCACAGCTCCAGTGTCCTGGGTTCGGTTCTGGGGACTGCCACAGTCTCACAGCTCCAGTGTCCCGGGTTCGGTTCTGTTTACTGCCACAGTCTCACAGCTCCAGTGTCCCGGGTTCGGTTCTGTTTACTGCCACAGTCTCACAGCTCCAGTGACCCGGGTTCGGTTCTGTTTACTGCCACAGTCTCACAGCTCCAGTGTCCCGGGTTCGGTTCTGTTTACTGCCACAGTCTCACAGCTCCAGTCTCCCGGGTTCGGTTCTGTTTACTGCCACAGTCTCACAGCTTCAGTGACCTGGGTTCGGTTCTGTTTACTGCCACAGTCTCACAGTTCCAGTGACCTGGGTTCGGTTCTGTTTACTGCCACAGTCTCACAGCTCCAGTGTCCCGGTTTCGGTTCTGTTTACTGCCACAGTCTCACAGCTCCAGTGACCTGGGTTCGGTTCTGTTTACTGCCACAGTCTCACAGCTCCAGTGACCCGGGTTCAGTTCTGTTTACTGCCCCAGTCTCACAGCTCCAGTGACCCGGGTTCGGTTCTGTTTACTGCCACAGTCTCACAGCTCCAGTGTCCCGGGTTCGGTTCTGTTTACTGCCACAGTCTCACAGCTCCAGTGTCCCGGGTTCGGTTCTGTTCACTGCCACAGTCTCACAGCTTCAGTGACCTGGGTTCGGTTCTGTTTACTGCCACAGTCTCACAGCTCCAGTGTCCCGGGTTCGGTTCTGGGGACTGCCACAGCCTCACAGCTCCAGTGACCTGGGTTCGGTTCTGTTTACTGCCACAGTCTCACAGCTTCAGTGACCTGGGTTCGGTTCTGTTTACTGCCACAGTCTCACAGCTCCAGTGACCTGGGTTCGGTTCTGTTTACTGCCACAGTCTCACAGCTCCAGTGACCTGGGTTCGGTTCTGTTTACTGCCACAGTCTCACAGCTCCAGTGACCCGGGTTCAGTTCTGTTTACTGCCACAGTCTCACAGCTCCAGAGACCCGGGTTCAGTTCTGTTTACTGCCACAGCCTCACAGCTCCAGTGACCTGGGTTCGGTTCTGTTTACGGCCACAGCCTCACAGCTCCAGTGACATGGGTTCGGTTCTGTTTACTGCCACAGTCTCACAGCTCCAGTGACCCGGGTTCAGTTCTGTTTACTGCCACAGTCTCACAGCTCCAGTGACCTGGGTTCGGTTCTGTTTACTGCCACAGTCTCACAGCTCCAGTGACATGGGTTCGGTTCTGTTTGCTGCCACAGTCTCACAGCTCCAGTGTCCCGGGTTCGGTTCTGTTTACTGCCACAGTTTCACAGCTTCAGTGACCCGGGTTCAGTTCTGTTTTTTGCCACAGTCTCACAGCTCCAGTGACCCGGGTTCAGTTCTGTTTACTGCCACAGCCTCACAGCTCCAGTGACATGGGATCGGTTCTGTTTACTGCCACAGTCTCACAGCTCCAGTGACCCGGGTTCGGTTCTGTTTACTGCCACAGTCTCACAGCTCCAGTGACCCGGGTTCAGTTCTGTTTACTGCCACAGCCTCACAGCTCCAGTGACATGGGTTCGGTTCTGTTTACTGCCACAGTCTCACAGCTCCAGTGACCTGGGTTCAGTTCTGTTTACTGCCACAGTCTCACAGCTCCAGTGTCCCGGTTTCGGTTCTGTTTACTGCCACAGTCTCACAGCTCCAGTGACCTGGGTTCGGTTCTGTTTACTGCCACAGTTTCACAGCTTCAGTGACCCGGGTTCAGTTCTGTTTTTTGCCACAGTCTCACAGCTCCAGTGACCCGGGTTCAGTTCTGTTTACTGCCACAGCCTCACAGCTCCAGTGACATGGGTTCGGTTCTGTTTACTGCCACAGTCTCACAGCTCCAGTGACCCGGGTTCGGTTCTGTTTACTGCCACAGTCTCACAGCTCCAGTGTCCCGGGTTCGGTTCTGTTTACTGCCACAGTCTCACAGCTCCAGTGACCCGGGTTCGGTTCTGTTTACTGCCACAGTCTCACAGCTCCAGTGACCTGGGTTCGGTTCTGTTTACTGCCACAGTCTCACAGCTCCAGTGACCTGGGTTCGGTTCTGTTTACTGCCACAGTCTCACAGCTCCAGTGACCTGGGTTCGGTTCTGTTTACTGCCACAGTCTCACAGCTCCAGTGACCTGGGTTCGGTTCTGTTTACTGCCACAGTCTCACAGCTCCAGTGACCCGGGTTCAGTTCTGTTTACTGCCACAGTCTCACAGCTCCAGTATCCCGGGTACGGTTCTGTTTACTGCCACAGTCTCACAGCTCCAGTGACCTGGGTTCGGTTCTGTTTACTGCCACAGTCTCACAGCTCCAGTGACCCGGGTTCGGTTCTGTTTACTGCCACAGTCTCACAGCTCCAGTGACCCGGGTTCAGTTCTGTTTACTGCCACAGTCTCACAGCTCCAGTGACCTGGGTTCGGTTCTGTTTACTGCCACAGTCTCACAGCTCCAGTGACCCGGGTTAAGTTTTGTTTACTGCCACAGTCTCACAGCTCCAGTGTCCCGGTTTCGGTTCTGTTTACTGCCACAGTCTCACAGCTCCAGTGACCTGGTTTCGGTTCTGTTTACTGCCACAGTCTCACAGCTCCAGTGACCCGGGTTCGGTTCTGTTTACTGCCACAGCCTCACAGCTCCAGTGACCTGGGTTCGGTTCTGTTTACTGCCACAGTCTCACAGCTCCAGTGACCTGGTTTCGGTTCTGTTTACTGCCACAGTCTCACAGCTCCAGTGACCTGGGTTTGGTTCTGTTTACTGCCACAGTCTCACAGCTCCAGTGACCCGGGTTCAGTTCTGTTTACTGCCACAGTCTCACAGCTCCAGTGACCTGGGTTCGGTTCTGTTTACTGCCACAGTCTCACAGCTCCAGTGACCTGGGTTCAGTTCTGTTTACTGCCACAGCCTCACAGCGCCAGTGACCTGGGTTCAGTTCTGTTTACTGCCACAGCCTCACAGCTCCAGTGACCTGGGTTCAGTTCTGTTTACTGCCACAGTCTCACAGCTCCAGTAACCTGGGTTCGGTTCTGTTTACTGCCACAGTCTCACAGCTCCAGTGACCCGGGTTCGGTTCTGTTTACTGCCACAGTCTCACAGCTCCAGTGACCTGAGTTCGGTTCTGTTTACTGCCACAGTCTCACAGCTCCAGTGACCCGGGTTCGGTTCTGTTTACTGCCACAGTCTCACAGCTCCAGTGACCTGAGTTCGGTTCTGTTTACTGCCACAGTCTCACAGCTCCAGTGACCTGGGTTCGGTTCTGTTTACTGCCACAGTCTCACAGCTCCAGTGACCCGGGTTCAGTTCTGTTTACTGCCACAGTCTCACAGCTCCAGTGACCTGGGTTCAGTTCTGTTTACTGCCACAGCCTCACAGCGCCAGTGACCTGGGTTCAGTTCTGTTTACTGCCACAGCCTCACAGCTCCAGTGACCTGGGTTCAGTTCTGTTTACTGCCACAGTCTCACAGCTCCAGTAACCTGGGTTCGGTTCTGTTTACTGCCACAGTCTCACAGCTCCAGTGACCCGGGTTCGGTTCTGTTTACTGCCACAGTCTCACAGCTCCAGTGACCTGAGTTCGGTTCTGTTTACTGCCACAGTCTCACAGCTCCAGTGACCCGGGTTCGGTTCTGTTTACTGCCACAGTCTCACAGCTCCAGTGACCTGAGTTCGGTTCTGTTTACTGCCACAGCCTCACAGCTCCAGTGTCCTGGGTTCGGTTCTGGGGACTGCCACAGTCTCACAGCTCCAGTGTCCCGGGTTCGGTTCTGTTTACTGCCACAGTCTCACAGCTCCAGTGACCCGGGTTCGGTTCTGTTTACTGCCACAGTCTCACAGCTCCAGTGTCCCGGGTTCGGTTCTGTTTACTGCCACAGTCTCACAGCTCCAGTGTCCCGGGTTCGGTTCTGTTTACTGCCACAGTCTCACAGCTCCAGTGACCCGGGTTCGGTTCTGTTTACTGCCACAGTCTCACAGCTTCAGTGACCTCGGTTCGGTTCTGTTTACTGCCACAGTCTCACAGCTCCAGTGACCCGGGTTCAGTTCTGCGTACTGCCGCAGTCTCACAGCTCCAGTGACCCGGGTTCGGTTCTGCGTACTGCCACAGTCTCACAGCTCCAGTGACCCGGGTTCTGTTCTGTTTACTGCCACAGACTCACAGCTCCAGTGTCCCGGGTTCGGTTCTGTTTACTGCCACAGCCTCACAGCTCCAGTGTCCCGGGTTCGGTTCTGTTTACTGCCACAGTCTCACAGCTCCAGTGACCTGGGTTCCGTTCTGTTTACTGCCACAGTCTCACAGCTCCAGTGTCCCGGGTTCGGTTCTGTTTACTGCCACAGTCTCACAGCTCCAGTGACCTGGGTTCCGTTCTGTTTACTGCCACAGTCTCACAGCTCCAGTGACCCGGGTTCGGTTCTGTTTACTGCCACAGCCTCACAGCTCCAGTGACCCGGGTTCGGTTCTGTTTTTTGCCACAGTCTCACAGCTCCAGTGACCTGGGTTCGGTTCTGGGGACTGCCACAGTCTCACAGCTCCAGTGTCCCGGGTCCGGTTCTGTTTACTGCCACAGTCTCACAGCTCCAGTGACCTGGGTTCGGTTCTGTTTCCTGCCACAGTCTCACAGCTCCAGTGACCTGGGTTCGGTTCTGTTTACTGCCACAGTCTCACAGCTCCAGTGACCTGGGTTCGGTTCTGTTTACTGCCACAGTCTCACAGCTCCAGTGTCCCGGGTTCAGTTCTGTTTACTGCCACAGTCTCACAGCTCCAGTGACCCGGGTTCGGTTCTGTTTACTGCCACAGTCTCAGAGCTCCAGTGACCCGGGTTCGGTTCTGCGTACTGCCACAGTCTCACATCTCCAGTGACCCGGGTTCGGTTTAGTTTACTGCCACAGTCTCACAGCTCCAGTGACCTGGGTTCGGTTCTGTTTACTGCCACAGTCTCACAGCTCCAGTGACCCGGGTTCGGTTTGTTTACTGCCACAGTCTCACAGCTCCAGTGTCCCGGGTTCGGCTCTGTTTACTGCCACAGTCTCACAGCTCCAGTGACCTGGGTTCAGTTCTGTTTACTGCCACAGCCTCACAGCTCCAGTGACCTGGGTTCGGTTCTGTTTACTGCCACAGTCTCACAGCTCCAGTGTCCCGGGTTCGGTTCTGTTTACTGCCACAGCCTCACAGCTCCAGTGACCTGGGTTCGGTTCTGTTTACTGCCACAGTCTCACAGCTCCAGTGACCTGGGTTCAGTTCTGTTTACTGCCACAGTCTCACAGTTCCAGTGTCCTGGGTTCGGTTCTGTTTACTGCCACAGTCTCACAGCTCCAGTGACCTGGGTTCAGTTCTGTTTACTGCCACAGCCTCACAGCTCCAGTGACCTGGGTTCGGTTCTGTTTACTGCCACAGTCCCACAGCTCCAGTGTCCCGGGTTCGGTTCTGTTTACTGCCACAGCCTCACAGCTCCAGTGACCTGGGTTCGGTTCTGTTTACTGCCACAGTCTCACAGCTCCAGTGACCTGGGTTCAGTTCTGTTTACTGCCACAGACTCACAGCTCCAGTGACCTGGGTTCAGTTCTGTTTACTGCCACAGCCTCACAGCTCCAGTGACCTGGGTTCGGTTCTGTTTACTGCCACAGTCTCACAGCTCCAGTGACCTGGGTTCAGTTCTGTTTACTGCCACAGTCTCACAGCTCCAGTGTCCTGGGTTCGGTTCTGTTTACTGCCACAGTCTCACAGCTCCAGTGACCTGGGTTCAGTTCTGTTTACTGCCACAGTCTCACAGCTCCAGTGACCTGGGTTCAGTTCTGTTTACTGCCACAGTCTCACAGCTCCAGTGACCTGAGTTCGGTTCTGTTTACTGCCACAGCCTCACAGCTCCAGTGTCCTGGGTTCGGTTCTGGGGACTGCCACAGTCTCACAGCTCCAGTGTCCCGGGTTCGGTTCTGTTTACTGCCACACTCTCACAGCTTCAGTGACCTGGGTTCAGTTCTGTTTACTGCCACAGTCTCACAGCTCCAGTGACCCGGGTTCGGTTCTGTTTACTGCCACAGTCTCACAGCTCCAGTGACCCGGGTTCAGTTCTGCGTACTGCCGCAGTCTCACAGCTCCAGTGACCCGGGTTCGGTTCTGCGTACTGCCACAGTCTCACAGCTCCAGTGACCCGGGTTCTGTTCTGTTTACTGCCACAGACTCACAGCTCCAGTGTCCCGGGTTCGGTTCTGTTTACTGCCACAGTCTCACAGCTCCAGTGACCTGGGTTCCGTTCTGTTTACTGCCACAGTCTCACAGCTCCAGTGACCCGGGTTCGGTTCTGTTTACTGCCACAGCCTCACAGCTCCAGTGACCCGGGTTCGGTTCTGTTTTTTGCCACAGTCTCACAGCTCCAGTGACCTGGGTTCGGTTCTGGGGACTGCCACAGTCTCACAGCTCCAGTGTCCCGGGTCCGGTTCTGTTTACTGCCACAGTCTCACAGCTCCAGTGACCTGGGTTCGGTTCTGTTTCCTGCCACTGTCTCACAGCTCCAGTGACCTGGGTTCGGTTCTGTTTACTGCCACAGTCTCACAGCTCCAGTGACCTGGGTTCGGTTCTGTTTACTGCCACAGTCTCACAGCTCCAGTGTCCCGGGTTCAGTTCTGTTTACTGCCACAGTCTCACAGCTCCAGTGACCCGGGTTCGGTTCTGTTTACTGCCACAGTCTCAGAGCTCCAGTGACCCGGGTTCGGTTCTGCGTACTGCCACAGTCTCACATCTCCAGTGACCCGGGTTCGGTTTAGTTTACTGCCACAGTCTCACAGCTCCAGTGACCTGGGTTCGGTTCTGTTTACTGCCACAGTCTCACAGCTCCAGTGACCCGGGTTCGGTTTGTTTACTGCCACAGTCTCACAGCTCCAGTGTCCCGGGTTCGGCTCTGTTTACTGCCACAGTCTCACAGCTCCAGTGACCTGGGTTCGGTTCTGTTTACTGCCACAGTCTCACAGCTCCAGTGTCCCGGGTTCGGTTCTGTTTACTGCCACAGTCTCACAGCTCCTGTGACCTGGGTTCCGTTCTGTTTACTGTCACAGTCTTACAGCTCCAGTGACCTGGGTTCGGTTCTGTTTACTGCCACAGCCTCACAGCTCCAGTGACCCGGGTTCGGTTCTGTTTTTTGCCACAGTCTCACAGCTCCAGTGACCTGGGTTCGGTTCTGGGGACTGCCACAGTCTCACAGCTCCAGTGTCCCGGGTCCGGTTCTGTTTACTGCCACAGCCTCACAGCTCCAGTGACCCGGGTTCGGTTCTGTTTACTGCCACAGTCACACAGCTCCAGTGACCTGGGTTCGGTTCTGTTTCCTGCCACAGTCTCACAGCTCCAGTGACCTGGGTTCGGTTCTGTTTACTGCCACAGTCTCACAGCTCCAGTGACCTGGGTTCGGTTCTGTTTACTGCCACAGTCTCACAGCTCCAGTGTCCCGGGTTCAGTTCTGTTTTCTGCCACAGTCTCACAGCTCCAGTGACCCGGGTTCGGTTCTGTTTACTGCCACAGTCTCAGAGCTCCAGTGACCCGGGTTCGGTTCTGCGTACTGCCACAGTCTCACATCTCCAGTGACCCGGGTTCGGTTTAGTTTACTGCCACAGTCTCACAGCTCCAGTGACCTGGGTTCGGTTCTGTTTACTGCCACAGTCTCACAGCTCCAGTGACCCGGGTTCAGTTCTGTTTACTGCCACAGTCTCACAGCTCCAGTGACATAGGTTCGGTTCTGTTTACTGCCACAGTCTCACAGCTCCAGTGACCCGGGTTCGGTTCTGCGTACTGCCACAGTCTCACAGCTTCAGTGACCTGGGTTCAGTTCTGTTTACTGCCACAGCCTCACAGCTCCAGTGACATGGGTTCGGTACTGTTTACTGCCACAGTCTCACAGCTTCAGTGACCCGGGTTCGGTTCTGTTTACTGCCACAGTCTCATAGCTCCAGTGACCTGGGTTCGGTTCTGCGTACTGCCACAGTCTCACAGCTCCAGTGACCCGGGTTCTGTTCTGTTCACTGCCACAGTCTCACAGCTCCAGTGTCCGGGTTCGGTTCTGTTTACTGCCACAGTCTCACAGCTCCAGTGACCTGGGTTCCGTTCTGTTTACTGCCACAGTCTCACAGCTCCAGTGACCTGGGTTCGGTTCTGTTTACTGCCACAGTCTCACAGCTCCAGTGACCTGGGTTCGGTTCTGTTCACTGCCACAGTCTCACAGCTCCAGTGTCCCGGGTTCGGTTCTGTTTACTGCCACAGTCTCACTGCTCCAGTGTCCCGGGTGCGGTTCTGTTTACTGCCACAGTCTCACAGCTCCAGTGTCCCGGGTTCGGTTCTGTTTACTGCCACAGTCTCACAGCTCCAGTGACCTGGGTTCGGTTCTGTTTACTGTCACAGTCTTACAGCTCCAGTGACCTGGGTTCGGTTCTGTTTACTGTCACAGTCTTACAGCTCCAGTGTCCCGGGTTCGGTTCTGTTTACTGCCACAGTCTCACAGCTCCAGTGACCTGGGTTCTGTTCTCTTTACTGCCACAGTCTCACAGCTCCAGTGACCTGGGTTCGGTTCTGTTTACTGCCACAGTCTCACAGCTCCAGTGTCCTGGGTTCAGTTCTGTTTACTGCCACAGTCTCACAGCTCCAGTGACCCGGGTTCGGTTCTGTTTACTGCCACAGCCTCACAGCTCCAGTGTCCTGGGTTCGGTTCTGTTTACTGCCACAGTCTCACAGCTCCAGTGTCCCGGGTTCGGTTCTGTTTACTGCCACAGCCTCACAGCTCCAGTGACCCGGGTTCGCTTCTGTTTACTGCCACAGTCTCACCGCTCCAGGGACCCGGGTTCGGTTCTGTTTACTGCCACAGTCTCACAGCTCCAGTGACCTGGGTTCGGTTCTGTTTACTGCCACACTCTCACAGCTCCAGTGACCTGGGTTCGGTTCTGGGGACTGCCACAGTCTCACAGCTCCAGTGACCCGGGTTCGGTTCTGGGGACTGCCACAGTCTCACAGCTCCAGTGACCTGGGTTCGGTTCTGTTTACTGCCACAGTCTCACAGCTCCAGTGACCTGGGTTCGGTTCTGCGTACTGCCACAGTCTCACAGCTCCAGTGTCCCGGGTTCGGTTCTGGGGACTGCCACAGCCTCACAGCTCCAGTGTCCCGGGTTCGGTTCTGTTTACTGCCACACTCTCAGAGCTCCAGTGACCTGGGTTCGGTTCTGGGGACTGCCACAGCCTCACAGCTCCAGTGACCTGGGTTCGGTTCTGTTTACTGCCGCAGCCTCACAGCTCCAGTGACCCGGGTTCGGTTCTGTTTTTTGCACAGTCTCACAGCTCCAGTGACCTGGGTTCGGTTCTGGGGACTGCCACAGTCTCACAGCTCCAGTGTCCCGGGTCCGGTTGTGTTTACTGCCACAGCCTCACAGCTCCAGTGACCCGGGTTCGGTTCTGTTTACTGCCACAGTCTCACAGCTCCAGTGACCTGGGTTCGGTTCTGATTACTGCCACAGTCTCACAGCTCCAGTGACCTGGGTTCGGTTCTGTTTACTGCCACAGTCTCACAGCTGCAGTGACCTGAGTTCGGTTCTGTTTACTGCCACAGCCTCACAGCTCCAGTGTCCTGGGTTCGGTTCTGGGGACTACCACAGTCTCAAAGCTCCAGTGTCCCGGGTTCAGTTCTGTTTACTGCCACAGTCTCACAGCTCCAGTGACCTGGGTTCTGTTCTGTTTACTGCCACAGTCTCACAGCTCCAGTGACCTGTGTTCGGTTCTGTTTACTGCCACAGTCTCACAGCTCCAGTGTCCTGGGTTCAGTTCGGTTTACTGCCACAGTCTCACAGCTCCAGTGACCCGGGTTCGGTTCTGTTTACTGCCACAGCCTCACAGCTCCAGTGTCCTGGGTTCGGTTCTGTTTACTGCCACAGTCTCACAGCTCCAGTGACCTGGGTTCGGTTCTGTTTACTGCCACAGTCTCACAGCTCCAGTGACCTGGGTTCGGTTCTGTTTACTGCCACAGTGTCACAGCTCCAGTGACCCGGGTTCGGTTCTGTTTACTGCCACAGCCTCACAGCTCCAGTGACCCGGGTTCGGTTCTGTTTACTGCCACAGTCTCACCGCTCCAGTGACCCGGGTTCGGTTCTGTTTACTGCCACAGTCTCACAGCTCCAGTGACCTGGGTTCGGTTCTGTTTACTGCCACACTCTCACAGCTCCAGTGACCTGGGCTCGGTTCTGTTTACTGCCACAGTCTCACAGCTCCTGTGATCCGGGTTCGGTTCTGGGGACTGCCACAGTCTCACAGCTCCAGTGACCTGGGTTCGGTTCTGTTTACTGCCACAGTCTCACAGCTCCAGTGACCTGGGTTCGGTTCTGTTTACTGCCACAGCCTCACAGCTCCAGTGTCCCGGGTTCGGTTCTGTTTACTGCCACACTCTCACAGCTCCAGTGACCCGGGTTCAGTTCTGCGTACTGCCACAGTCTCACAGCTCCAGTGTCCCGGGTTCGGTTCTGGGGACTGCCACAGCCTCACAGCTCCAGTGTCCCGGTTTCGGTTCTGTTTACTGTCACAGTCTCACAGATCCAGTGACCCGGGTTCGGTTCTGTTTACTGCCACACTCTCACAGCTCCAGTGACCTGGGTTCGGTTCTGGGGACTGCCACAGCCTCACAGCTCCAGTGTCCCGGGTTCGGTTCTGGGGACTGCCACAGCCTCACAGCTCCAGTGTCCCGGTTTCGGTTCTGTTTACTGTCACAGTCTCACAGATCCAGTGACCCGGGTCCGGTTCTGTTTACTGCCACAGTCTCACAGCTCCAGTGTCCCGGGTTCGGTTCTGTTTACTGCCACAGTCTCACAGCTCCAGTGACCTGGGTTCGGTTCTGGGGACTGCCACAGCCTCACAGCTCCAGTGACCTGGGTTCGGTTCTGTTTACTGCCGCAGCCTCACAGCTCCAGTGACCCGGGTTCGGTTCTGTTTTTTGCCACAGTCTCACAGCTCCAGTGACCTGGGTTCGGTTCTGGGGACTGCCACAGTCTCACAGCTCCAGTGTCCCGGGTCCGGTTCTGTTTACTGCCACAGCCTCACAGCTCCAGTGACCCGGGTTCGGTTCTGTTTACTGCCACAGTCTCACAGCTCCAGTGTCCCGGGTCCGGTTCTGTTTACTGCCACAGTCTCACAGCTCCAGTGACCTGGGTTCGGTTCTGTTTACTGCCACAGTCTCACAGCTCCAGTGACCTGGGTTCGGTTCTGTTGACTGCCACAGTCTCACAGCTCCAGTGACCCGGGTTCGGTTCTGTTTACTGCCATAGTCTCACAGCTCCAGTGACCCGGGTTCGGTTCTGTTTACTGCCACAGTCTCACAGCTCCAGTGACCTGGGTTCAGTTCTGTTTACTGCCACAGCCTCACAGCTCCAGTGACCTGGGTTCGGTTCTGTTTACTGCCACAGTCTCACAGCTCCAGTGACCTGGGTTCAGTTCTGTTTACTGCCACAGCCTCACAGCTCCAGTGACCTGGGTTCGGTTCTGTTTACTGCCACAGTCTCACAGCTCCAGTGACCTGGGTTCAGTTCTGTTTACTGCCACAGTCTCACAGCTCCAGTGTCCTGGGTTCGGTTCTGTTTACTGCCACAGTCTCACAGCTCCAGTGACCTGGGTTCAGTTCTGTTTACTGCCACAGTCTCACAGCTCCAGTGACCTGGGTTCAGTTCTGTTTACTGCCACAGTCTCACATCTCCAGTGACCTGAGTTCGGTTCTGTTTACTGCCACAGCCTCACAGCTCCAGTGTCCTGGGTTCGGTTCTGGGGACTGCCACAGTCTCACAGCTCCAGTGTCCCGGGTTCGGTTCTGTTTACTGCCACACTCTCACAGCTCCAGTGACCCGGGTTCAGTTCTGCGTACTGCCGCAGTCTCACAGCTCCAGTGTCCCGGGTTCGGTTCTGGGGACTGCCACAGCCTCACAGCTCCAGTGTCCCGGGTTCGGTTCTGTTTACTGCCACAGTCTCACAGCTCCAGTAACCTGGGTTCGGTTCTGTTTACTGCCACAGTCTCACAGCTCCAGTGACCCGGGTTCAGTTCTGTTTACTGCCACAGTCTCATAGCTCCAGTGACCCGGGTTCAGTTCTGTTTACTGCCACAGTCTCACAGCTCCAGTGTCCCGGGTTCAGTTCTGTTTACTGCCACAGTCTCACAGCTCCAGTGTCCCGGGTTCAGTTCTGTTCACTGCCACAGTCTCACAGCTCCAGTGTCCCGGGTTCAGTTCTGTTTACTGCCACAGTCTCACAGCTCCAGTGACCTGGGTTCAGTTCTGTTTACTGCCACAGTCTCACAGCTCCAGTGTCCCGGGTTCAGTTCTGTTTACTGCCACAGTCTCACAGCTCCAGTGTCCCGGGTTCAGTTCTGTTCACTGCCACAGTCTCACAGCTCCAGTGTCCCGGGTTCAGTTCTGTTTACTGCCACAGTCTCACAGCTCCAGTGACCTGGGTTCAGTTCTGTTTACTGCCACAGTCTCACAGCTCCAGTGTCCCGGGTTCAGTTCTGTTTACTGCCACAGTCTCACAGCTCCAGTAACGCGGGTTCGGTTCTGTTTACTGCCACAGTCTCACAGCTCCAGTGACCTGGGTTCGGTTCTGTTTACTGCCACAGTCTCACAGCTCCAGTGACCTGGGTTCGGTTCTGCGTACTGCCACAGTCTCACAGCTCCAGTGTCCCGGGTTCGGTTCTGGGGACTGCCACAGCCTCACAGCTCCAGTGTCCCAGGTTCGGTTCTGTTTACTGCCACAGTCTCACATCTCCAGTGACCTGGGTTCGGTTCTGTTTACTGCCACAGTCTCACAGCTCCAGTGACATGGGTTCGGTTCTGTTCACTGCCACAGTCTCACAGCTCCAGTGACCCGGGTTCGGTTCTGTTTACTGCCACAGTCTCACAGCTCCAGTGACCTGGGTTCGGTTCTGTTTACTGCCACAGTCTCACAGCTTCAGTGACCCGGGTTCGGTTCTGTTTACTGCCACAGCCTCACAGCTCCAGTGACCTGGGTTCGGTTCTGTTTACTGCCACAGTCTCATAGCTTCAGTGACCCGGGTTCGGTTCTGTTTACTGCCACAGTCTCACAGCTCCAGTGACCCGGGTTCGGTTCTGTTTACTGCCACAGTCTCACAGCTCCAGTGACCCGGGTTCGGTTCTGTTTACTGCCACAGTCTCACAGCTCCAGTGACCTGGGTTCGGTTCTGTTTACTGCCACAGTCTCATAGCTCCAGTGACCTGGGTTCGGTTCTGTTTACTGCCACAGTCTCATAGCTCCAGTGACCTGGGTTCGGTTCTGTTTACTGCCACAGTCTCACAGCTTCAGTGACCTGGGTTCGGTTCTGTTTACTGTCACAGTCTCACAGCTCCAGTGTCCCGGGTTCGGTTCTGTTTACTGCCATAGTCTCACAGCTCCAGTGACCCGGGTTCTGTTCTGTTCACTGCCACAGTCTCACAGCTCCAGTGTCCCGGGTTCGGTTCTGTTTACTGCCACAGTCTCACAGCTCCAGTGACCTGGGTTCGGTTCTGTTTACTGCCACAGTCTCACAGCTCCAGTGACCTGGGTTCGGTTCTGTTTACTGCCACAGTCTCACAGCTCCAGTGACCTGGGTTCGGTTCTGTTTACTGCCACAGTCTCACAGCTCCAGTGACCTGGGTTCGGTTCTGTTCACTGCCACAATCTCACAGCTCCAGTGTCCCGGGTTCGGTTCTGTTTACTGCCACAGTCTCACAGCTCCAGTGTCCCGGGTTCGGTTCTGTTTACTGCCACAGTCTCACAGCTCCAGTGTCCCGGGTTCGGTTCTGTTTACTGTCACAGTCTCACAGCTCCAGTGACCTGGGTTCGGTTCTGTTTACTGCCACAGTCTCACAGCTCCAGTGACCTGGGTTCTGTTCTGTTTACTGCCACAGTCTCACAGCTCCAGTGACCTGGGTTCGGTTCTGTTTACTGCCACAGTCTCACAGCTCCAGTGTCCTGGGTTCAGTTCTGTTTACTGCCACAGTCTCACAGCTCCAGTGACCCGGGTTCGGTTCTGTTTACTGCCACAGCCTCACAGCTCCAGTGTCCTGGGTTCGGTTCTGTTTACTGCCACAGTCTCACAGCTCCAGTGACCTGGGTTCGGTTCTGTTTACTGCCACAGTCTCACAGCTCCAGTGACCTGGGTTCGGTTCTGTTTACTGCCACAGTCTCACAGCTCCAGTGACCCGGGTTCGGTTCTGTTTACTGCCACAGCCTCACAGCTCCAGTGACCCGGGTTCGGTTCTGTTTACTGCCACAGTCTCACCGCTCCAGTGACCCGGGTTCGGTTCTGTTTACTGCCACAGTCTCACAGCTCCAGTGACCTGGGTTCGGTTCTGTTTACTGCCACACTCTCACAGCTCCAGTGACCTGGGTTCGGTTCTGGGGACTGCCACAGTCTCACAGCTCCAGTGACCCGGGTTCGGTTCTGGGGACTGCCACAGTCTCACAGCTCCAGTGACCTGGGTTCGGTTCTGTTTACTGCCACAGTCTCACAGCTCCACTGACCTGGGTTCGGTTCTGTTTACTGCCACAGCCTCACAGCTCCAGTGTCCCGGGTTCGGTTCTGTTTACTGCCACACTCTCACAGCTCCAGTGACCCGGGTTCAGTTCTGCGTACTGCCACAGTCTCACAGCTCCAGTGTCCCGGGTTCGGTTCTGGGGACTGCCACAGCCTCACAGCTCCAGTGTCCCGGGTTCGGTTCTGTTTACTGCCATCTCTCACAGCTCCAGTGACCTGGGTTCGGTTCTGGGGACTGCCACAGCCTCACAGCTCCAGTGACCTGGGTTCGGTTCTGTTTACTGCCACAGCCTCACAGCTCCAGTGACCCGGGTTCGGTTCTGTTTTTTGCCACATTCTCACAGCTCCAGTGACCTGGGTTCGGTTCTGGGGACTGCCACAGTCTCACAGCTCCAGTGTCCCGGGTCCGGTTCTGTTTACTGCCACAGCCTCACAGCTCCAGTGACCCGGGTTCGGTTCTGTTTACTGCCACAGTCTCACAGCTCCAGTGACCTGGGTTCGGTTCTGTTTACTGCCACAGTCTCACAGCTCCAGTGACCTGGGGTCGGTTCTGTTTACTGCCACAGTCTCACAGCTCCAGTGACCCGGGTTCGGTTCTGTTTACTGCCACAGTCTCACAGCTCCAGTGACCTGGGTTCAGTTCTGTTTACTGCCACAGTCTCACAGCTCCAGTGACCTGGGTTCGGTTCTGTTCACTGCCACAGCCTCACAGCTCCAGTGACCTGGGTTCGGTTCTGTTTACTGCCACAGTCTCACAGCTCCAGTGACCTGGGTTCAGTTCTGTTTACTGCCACAGCCTCACAGCTCCAGTGACCTGGGTTCGGTTCTGTTTACTGCCACAGTCTCACAGCTCCAGTGACCTGGGTTCAGTTCTGTTTACTGCCACAGTCTCACAGCTCCAGTGTCCTGGGTTCGGTTCTGTTTACTGCCACAGTCTCACAGCTCCAGTGACCTGGGTTCAGTTCTGTTTACTGCCACAGTCTCACAGCTCCAGTGACCTGGGTTCAGTTCTGTTTACTGCCACAGTCTCACAGCTCCAGTGACCTGAGTTCGGTTCTGTTTACTGCCACACTCTCACAGCTCCAGTGACCCGGGTTCAGTTCTGCGTACTGCCGCAGTCTCACAGCTCCAGTGTCCCGGGTTCGGTTCTGGGGACTGCCACAGCCTCACAGCTCCAGTGTCCCGGGTTCGGTTCTGTTTACTGCCACAGTCTCACAGCTCCAGTGACCTGGGTTCGGTTCTGTTTACTGCCACAGTCTCACTGCTCCAGTGACCCGGGTTCAGTTCTGTTTACTGCCACAGTCTCACAGCTCCAGTGACCCGGGTTCAGTTCTGTTTACTGCCACAGTCTCACAGCTCCACTGACCTGGGTTCGGTTCTGTTTACTGCCACAGTCTCACAGCTCCAGTGACCTGGGTTCGGTTCTGTTTACTGCCACAGTCTCACAGCTTCAGTGACCCGGGTTCGGTTCTGTTTACTGCCACATTCTCACAGCTCCAGTGACCCGGGTTCAGTTCTGTTTACTGCCACAGTCTCACAGCTCCAGTGACCTGGGTTCGGTTCTGTTTACTGCCACAGTCTCACCGCTCCAGTGTCCCGGGTTCAGTTCTGTTTACTGCCACAGTCTCACAGCTCCAGTGACCTGGGTTCGGTTCTGTTTACTGCCACAGTCTCACAGCTCCAGTGACCCGGGTTCGGTTCTGTTTACTGCCACAGTCTCACAGCTCCAGTGACCTGGGTTCGATTCTGTTTACTGCCACAGTCTCACAGCTCCAGTGACCTGGGTTCGGTTCTGTTTACTGCCACAGTCTCACAGCTCCAGTGACCTGGGTTCGGTTCTGCGTACTGCCACAGTCTCACAGCTCCAGTGTCCCGGGTTCGGTTCTGTTTACTGCCACAGTCTCACCGCTCCAGTGTCCCGGGTTCAGTTCTGTTTACTGCCACAGTCTCACCGCTCCAGTGTCCCGGGTTCAGTTCTGTTTACTGCCACAGTCTCACAGCTCCAGTGACCTGGGTTCGGTTCTGTTTTTTGCCACAGTCTCGCAGCTCCAGTGACCTGGGTTCGGTTCTGTTTACTGCCACAGTCTCACAGCTCCAGTGACCTGGGTTCGGTTCTGTTTACTGCCACAGTCTCACAGCTCCAGTGACCCGGGTTCGGTTCTGTTTACTGCCACAGTCTCACAGCTCCAGTGACCTGGGTTCGGTTCTGTTTACTGCCACAGTCTCACAGCTCCAGTGTCCCGGGTTCAGTTCTGTTTACTGCCACAGTCTCACAGCTCCAGTGTCCCGGGTTCTGTTCTGGGTGCTGCCTGTGTGGAGTTTGCAAGTTTTCCCTGTGACCATGTGGGTTTCTGCCGGGTGCTCTGGTTTCCTCCCACAGACAAAGACTTGCAGTTTGATTGATAAATTGGCCATTGTAAATGTCCCTAGTCTCGTTAGGTGGTTGGAGGATGGTGGGGATGTGGTAGGGAATATGGGATTAATGTCGGATATATAAATGGGTGGCTGTTGGTCAGCACAGACTCGATGGGCCAAAGGGTCTGTTTCAGTGCAGTATCTCTCTATGATTCTCTTTGTGTAAAGACTTTTCATCCATTTTACACAGACAGATATTTGTCTTCATTGTTAGGATGTGTCTGTCACTAGACCAGCAGATATTGTCCATCCCCAGTTGTCCATTGAGAAGGTGATGCTGGTCCATTACCTTGAACCTCTGCAGTCTGTGTGGTGAAGGTCATCTCACAATGGTGTTGGAGAAGGAGTTACAGCATTTTCACCCAGTCATGATGAAGGAAAGGTGATATATGTCCAACACAACAACAACTTGTATTTATATAGCACCATTAATGTCAGCACATGTTCCAAGGCACTCCTCTCCACCACTCCTCTCCACCACTCCCTTCCCCAACACCCCTACCCCACTCCACTCCCCCACTCTCCTCCCCCACTCCCCTCCCCAACACCCCTACCCCACTCCCCTCCCCCACTCCACTCCCCCACTCCACTCCCCCACTCCCCTCCCCAACACCCCTACCCCACTCCCCTCCCCCACTCCCCTCCCCCACTCCCCTCCCCCACTCCACTCCCCCACTCCTCTCCACCACTCCCCTCCCCCATTCCCCTCCCCAACACCCCTACCCCACTCCCATCCCCAACACCCCTACCCCACTCCCCTCCCCCACTCCACTCCCCCCACTCTACTCCTCCCACTCCACTTCCCCACTGCGCAATATCACTCCCCTCCCCCACTCCCATCCCCAACACCCCTACCCCACTCCCCTCCCCCACTCCCCTCCGGCACTCCACTCCCACACTCCACTCCCCCACTCCCCTCCCCAACACCCCTACCCCACTCCCCTCCCCCACTCCCCTCCCCCACTCCCCTCCCCCACTCCACTCCCCCACTCCTCTCCACCACTCCCCTCCCCCATTCCCCTCCCCAACACCCCTACCCCACTCCCCTCCCCAACACCCCTACCCCACTCCCATCCCCAACACCCCTACCCCACTCCCCTCCCCCACTCCACTCCCCCACTCTACTCCTCCCACTCCACTTCCCCACAGCGCAATGTCACTCCCCTCCCCCACTCCCATCCCCAACACCCCTACCCCACTCCCCTCCCCCACTCCCCTCCCCCACTCCAATCCCCCATTCCCCTCCACCACTCCCGTACCCCACAGCCCTCCCCCGCTCCCCTCCCCCACACCCCTCCCCAAACTCCCCTCCCTCACACCCCTCCCCCACCCCCCTACTCCACTCCCCTCCCCCATTCCCCTCCCCAACACCCCTCCCCCACTCCCCTATGTCAATCCCCTCCCCAACACCCCTACCCCACTCCCCTCCCCAACACCCCTACCCCACTCCCCTCCCCCACTCCCCTCCCCCCACTCCAATCCCCCATTCCCCTCCACCACTCCCCTACCCCACAGCCCTCCCCCGCTCCCCTCCCCCACACCCCTCCCCAAACTCCCTCCCTCACACCCCTCCCCCACCCCCCTACTCCACTCCCCTCCCCCATTCCCCTCCCCAACACCCCTCCCCCACTCCCCTATGTCAATCCCCTCCCCCACTCCCCTACACCACTCCCGTCCCCCACTCGCCTCCCAAACTTCCATACTCCACTCCGCTCCCCAAACCCCCTCCCCTATTCCCCTACCCATATCCCCTCCCCAGCTCCCCTTACCCACTCCCCTCCCCCACTCCCTGCCCCACTCACATCCCTAACTCCCCTCCCCCACTCCCCTCCCCCTCACCTCCCCAACTCCCCTCACTAAGTCCTCCCACTCACCTCCCCCACTCCCCTCCCTAAATCCCCTCCCTGACTCCCCTACCCCACTCACGTCACCAACTTCCCTCCCCCACTTCCCTCCCCCACTCATCTCCCCAACTCCCCCCAACAACTCCCTCCCACTCACCTCCGCCACTCCCCTCCCCAACACCCCTACCCCACTCACCTCCCCCACTCCCCTCCCCCACTCCCCGCCCCCACTCCTCTCCCCACTACCCTCCCCCACTCCACTTCCCCACATCACTATATCACTCCCCTCCCCCACTCCCATCCCCAACACCCCTACCCCACTCCCCTCCCCCACTCACCTCCCCCACTCCAATCCCTCATTCCCCTCCCCCACTCCCTTCCCCAACACCCCTCCCGCACTCCCCACCCCCACTCCCCTGCACCATTCCCCTCCCCCACTCCCCTACCCCACTCCCATCTCCAGCTCCCCTCCCCCACTCCCCTATGTCAATCCCCTCCCCCACTCCCCTACACCACTCCCTTCCCCCACTCGCCTCCCAAACTTCCCTACTCCACTCCGCTCCCCCAAACCCCCTCCCCTATTCCCCTACCCATATCCCCTCCCCAGCTCCCTTACCCACTCCCCTCCCCCACTCCCCTGCCCCACTCACATCCCTAACTCCCCTCCCCCACTCCCTCCCCCTCACCTCCCCAACTCCCCTCACTAAGTCCTCCCACTCACCTCCCCCACTCCCCTCCCTAAATCCCCTCCCTGACTCCCCTACCCACTCACGTCACCAACTTCCCTCCCCCACTCCCCTCCCCCACTCATCTCCCCAACTCCCCCAACAACTCCCTCCCACTCACCTCCCCCACTCCCCTCCCCAACACCCCTACCCCACTCACCTCCCCCACTCCCCTCCCCCACTCCCCGCCCCCACTCCTCTCCCCCACTACCCTCCCCCACTCCACTTCCCCACATCACTATATCACTCCCCTCCCCCACTCCCATCCCCAACACCCCTACCCCACTCCCCTCCCCACTCACCTCCCCCACTCCAATCCCTCATTCCCCTCCCCCACTCCCTTCCCCAACACCCCTCCCGCACTCCCCACCCCCACTCCCCTGCACCATTCCCCTCCCCCACTCCCCTACCCCACTCCCCTCTCCAGCTCCCCTCCCCCACTCCCCTATGTCAATCCCCTCCCCCACTCCCCTACACCACTCCCTTCCCCACTCGCCTCCCAAACTTCCCTACTCCACTCCGCTCCCCAAACCCCCTCCCCTATTCCCCTACCCATATCCCCTCCCCAGCTCCCCTTACCCACTCCCCTCCCCCACTCCCCTGCCCCACTCACATCCCTAACTCCCCTCCCCCACTCCCCTCCCCCTCACCTCCCCAACTCCCCTCACTAAGTCCTCCCACTCACCTCCCCCACTCCCCTCCCTAACTCCCCTCCCCAACTCCCCGACGCAACTCACCTCCCTAACTCCGCACGCCAACTCCCCTCCCCAACTCACCTTCCCAACTCCCTCCCACTCACCTGCATAACTCCCCTCCCCCACTCCCCTCCCCCTCACCTCCCCCACTCCCCTCCCTAACTCCCCTCCCCAACTCCCCGACGCAACTCACCTCCCTAACTCTGCACGCCAACTCCCCTCCCCAACTCACCTTCCCAACTCCCTCCCACTCACCTGCATAACTCCCCTCCCCCACTCCCCACCTCCACAACTCCACTCACTAACTCCCTCCACTCACCTCCCCACTCCCCTCCCTAACTCCCATCCCTCACTCCCCTCCCCCACATCTCCCCAACTCCCCCCAACAACTCCCTCCTACTCACCTCCCCCACTCCCCTCCCTAACTCCCCTCCCCAACTCCCCTTACCCACTCACCTGCCCAACTCCCTCCCACTCACCTCCCCCACTCCCCTATCCCACTCCAATCCACCGCTCACCCCCACTCTCCACCCCCACTCCCCTACCCCACTGCACTCCCCAGCTCCCATTTCCCACTCCCCGCCCCAACTCCCCTACCCCACTCCCCTCCCGCACTCCCCTATATCACACCCCTCCCCCACTCCACTACCCCACTCCCCTCACCAGATCCCTTCCCCCACTCCCCTCTGTCATTCTCCTCCCCCCTCCCCTACACCACTCCCATTCCCCACTTGCCTCCCAAACTTCAATACTCCACTCCGCTCCCCAAACCCACGCCCCCATTCCCCTACCCAAATCCCTCCCCAGCACCCCTTACCCACTCCCCTCCCCCACTCCCCTACCCAACTCCCATCCCCCATTCACCTTCCCAACTCCCTCCCACTCACCTCCATAACTCCACTCACTAACTCCCTCCCACTCACCTCCCCCACTCCCCTCCCTAACTCCCCTCCCTCACGCCCCTACCCCTCTCAGATCACCAACTTCCCTCCCCCATTCCCCTCCCCCACTCATCTCCCCAACTCTCCCCACCAACTCCCTCCCACTCACCTCCCCCACTCCTCTCCCTAACTCCCCTCCCTCACACCCCTCCCCAACTCCCCTCACTCACTCCCCTGCCCAACTCCCTCCCACTCATGGTACCCACTCCCCTATCCCACTCCCCTCCCCCGCTCACCCCCATTCTCCACCCCCACTCCCCACCCCACTGCGCTCCCCAGCTCCCCTTGCCCACTCCCGCCCCAACTCCCCTACCCCACTCCCCTCCCCCACCCGCATATATCACACCCCTCCCCCACTCCCCGACACCACTCCCATCCCCCACTCGCCTCCCAAACTTCCCTACTCCACTCCGCTCCCCAAACACCCTCCCCCATTCCCCTACCCAAATCCATCCCCAGCTCCCCTTACCCACTCCACTCCCCCACACCCCAACCCCACTCACATCCCTACTCCGCAAGCCCACACCCCTCCACTACTCACCTCCCCAACTCCCCTCACCAACTCCCTCCCACTTACCTCCTTAACTCCCCTCCCTAACTCGCCTCCCCCACTCCCCTCCCCCTCACCTCCCCAACTCCCCTCACTAACTCCCTCCCACTCACCTCCCCCACTCCCCTCCCTAACTCCCCTCCCTCACCCCACTCCCCTCCCTAACTCCCCTCCCTCACTCCCCCACCCCACTTACCCCCCCAATCCCCCTCACCAACTCCCTCCCCCTCACCTCACCAACTCCCCTCACTAACTCCCTCTCACTCACCTCCCACACTCCCCTCCTCTCCACTCCTCTCCACTCCCCTCCCACACTCGCCTCCCAAACTGCCCTCCTCCATTCCGCACCCCAACCCCACTCCCCTACCCCACCCACCTCCCTAACTCCGCACCCCCACTCCCCTCCCCTACTCAACTCCCCAACTCCCCTTACTAACTCCCTCCCACTCACCTCCCTAACTCCCCTCCCTAACTCCCCTCCCCCACTCCCCTCCCCCCTCACCTCCCCAACTCCCCTCACTAACTCCCTCCCACTCAACTCCCCACTCCCCTCCCTAACTCCCCTCCCTCACACCCCAACCCCACTCACTTCCCCAACTTCCCTCCCCCACTCATCTCCCCAAATCCCCCCACCAACTTCCTCCCACTCACCTCCCCCACTCCCCAATACCACTCCCCTCCCCCGCTCACTCCCACTCTCCACCCCCACTCCTCTCCCCCACTGCGCTCCCCAGCTCCCCTTGCCCACTCCCCGCCCCAACTCCCCTACCCCACTCCCCTCCCCCACCCCCCTATATCACTCCCCTCCCCCACTCAGCTCCCCCACTCGCCTCCCAAACTTCCCTACTCCACTCCGCTCCCCCACCCCGTTCTCCAATACCCCTCCCCTTACCCCCTATCCCACTCCTCTCCCCCAAACCCCTACCCACTCCTCCCCACCTCCCCTCCCCAATCCCCTCCCCCACTCCCCTCCCCCACTCCCCTCCCCCAATCTCCTCCCCCACTCCACTCCCCTCCCCCACTCCCCTCCCCTACTCCGCTCCCCAACACCCTCCCCCATTCTCCTACCCAAATCCCCTCCCCAAACTCTCCCCTCCACTCCACTCCCCCATGCCCCTCCCCCACTCCCCAACCCCACTCACCTCCCCATCTGCCCTCCCCCAAATCCCTCCCCCACTCCCCTCCCGCACTCACCTCCCCCTCTCCCCTCCACACACCCACTCCCTTCCTCCACACTCCACTCCCACTCCCCGACCCCACTCCCCTTCACACACCCAATCCCCTGCATCACTCCCCACACCCACTCCCCTACCCCAGTCCTCTCTCCTTCTCTCCTCCCACAATCTCCTCCCCCACTTCCCTCCACCACTCCCACTCTCTACCCCTCTCCTCTCCCCCTCATCTCTCCTCCCCACTCCCCTTCCCAAACCCCTCCCCCACTCCCCTCCTCTCCACTCCTCTCCACTCCCCTCCCCCACTTGCCTCCCAAACTTCCCTCCTCCATTCCGCTCCCCAACCCCCCTCCCCATTCCCCTACCCCACTCCCCTCCCCAACTCCCCTCCCCAACCCCCCTCCACCACTACCCGACATCACACCCCTCCCCCACTCCCCTCCTCTCCACTCCTCTCCACTCCCCTCCCCCACTCGCCTCATAAACTTCCCTCCTCCATTCCGCTCCCCAACCCCCCTCCCCATTCCCCTACCCCACTCCCCTCCCCAACTCCCCTCCCCAACCCCCTCCACCACTACTCTACATCACACCCCTCCCCCACTCCCCAACCCCACTCCCGTCCCCAAATCTCCTCCTCCACTCCCCTCCCCTACTCCCCATACCCACACCCCTCCCCCACCCCCTACCCCACTCCATTTCCACTCCCCTTCCCTCTCCCCTTCCAACTCCCCTCCCCCACTCTCCTTCCCACTCCCCTCCCCCACTCCCCTTCCACTCCCCACCCGCACTCCCCTCCCCCACTCCCCTCCCCACATCCCCTCCCCCACTCCCCTCCTCCACACCATTTCCACTCCCCTCCCCCAGATTCCTTCTACGCCCCTCCCCCACACCCCACCCACTCCCCTTCCAACTCCCCCCACCAACTCCCTCCCACTCACCTCCCCCACTCCCCTCCCTAACTCCCATCCCCCACTCCCCTCCCCAACTTCCCACACCCATTCCCCTGCCCAACTCCCTCCCACACACATCCCCCACTCCCCTATCCCTCTCCTCTGCCCCGCTCACCCCCACTCTCCACCCCCACATCCCTACCGCACTCCCCTCCCCAAACTCACTCCCCGACTCCCCTACACCACTGCGCTCCCCAGCTCCCCTTGCCCACTCCCCGCCCCAATTCCCCTACCCCACACCCCTCCACCACTCCCCTAAATCACTCCCCTCCCCCACTCCCCTCCCAAACGTCCTTACTCCACTCCGCTCCCCAACCCCCCTCCCCCATTCCCCTACCCCACTCCCCTCCTCCACACCCCACACCCACTCCCCGACCCCACTCCCCTACACACACCCACTCCCTTCCTCCACACCCCTCACCAACTCCCCTACCCCACTCCCCCCACACACCCACGCCCCTGCACCACACCCCACCCCCACTCCACTTCTCCACACCCCACTCCCACTCCCCTACCCCAGTACCCTTCCCTTCTCTCCTCCCACACTCTCCTCCCCCACTTCCCTCCACCACTCCCACTCTCTACCCCTCTCCTCTCCCCCTCCTCTCTCCTCCCCACTCCCCTTCCCAATCCCCTCCCCAACTCCACGACCCCACTCTCCTCCTCTGCACTCCTCTCCTCTCCACTACTCCACTCCCCGCCCCCACTGCCCTTCCACTCCCCTCCCCCACTCCCATTCCCACTCCCCTCCCTCACTCCCCTTCCCACACCCCTACGCACTCCCCTCCCCCACTCTCCTTCGCATTCCCCTCCCCCACTCTCCTTCGCACTCCCCTCCCCCACTCTCCTTCCCACTTCGCTCCCCCACTTCCCCACTCCCCTCCCCCACTCCCCTTCCAACTCCCCTCCCCCACTCCCCTTCCAACTCCCCTTCCACTCCCCTCCCCACTCGCCTCCCAAACTTCGCTCCTCCATTCCGCTCCCCAAACCCCCTCCCCATTCCCCTAACACACGACCCTCCCCAACTCCCCTGCCCCAACCACCCTCCACCACTACCCTACATCACTCCCCTCCCACACTCCTCAACCCCACTCCAGTCCCCAAAATCCCACCTCCACTCCCCTCCCCCACTCTCCTTCCCACTTTGCTCGCCCACTCCCCTTCCACTCCCCTCCCCCACTCCCCTCCCCCACTCCCCTTCCATTCCCCTCCCCCCCCCAATCCCCTTCCACTCCCCTCCCCAAATCCCCTTCCACTCCCCTCCCCACTCCGCTTCCACTCCCCTCCCCCACTACCCTTTCCCACTCCCCTTCCACTCTGCTGTCCCACTCCCCTCACCCACTCTCCTTTCCACTTCGCTCCCCCAGTCCCCTCCCCACGCCCCTCCCACACTCCCCTCCCCCACTCCCCCACTCCCCCACTCCCCTCCACCACTCCACTCCCCCACACCCCCTCCCCCACTCCCCCTCCTCCACTCCCATTCCCCCCTTCCACTCCCTCCCCACTCCGCTTCCACTCCCCTCCCCCACTACCCTTTCCCACTCCCTTTCCACTCCCCTGTCCCACTCCCCTCACACACTCACCGTCCCCCACATCCCTCCTCCACTCCGCTCCCCTTCAACCCTCCCACACTCCCATCAAACACTTCCCTCCGCCACTCCCACTCGCTACCCCTCTCCTCCTTCCGCTCCCCTCCACCTTCCCCTCCCTTCCCCCACTCCCCTTCCACTCCCCTCTCCCACTCCCCTCCCCTTCCAACTCCCCTCAAACTCCCCTCCCACAGTCCTTCCAACTTTGCTCGCCCACTCCACTTCCACTCCCCTTCCACTCCACTCCCCCCCACTCCCCTTCCACTCCACTCCCCCCCACTCCCCTTCCACTCACCTCCCCCACTCCCCTCCCCCACTCCCCTTCCACTCCACTCCCCCCCACTCCCCTTCCACTCACCTCCCCCACTCCCCTTCCACTCCCCTCCCCACTCCGCTTCCACTCCCCTCCCCCACTACCCTATCCCACTCCCTTTCCACTCCCCTGTCCCACTCCCCTCACCCACTCACCATCCCCCACATCCCTCCTCCACTCCGCTCCCCTTCAACCCTCCCACACTCCCTTCACGCACTTCCCTCTGCCACTCCCACTCGCTACCCCTCTCCTCCCTCCGCTCCCCTCCACCTTCCGCTTACCACGCCCCTCTCCCACAGCCTCCCCATTCCCATCCTCTCCCCTCAACACTCCCCTTGCCATTCCCCTCTCTCACAGCCTCCTCTCCCCACCTCTTCCCTCCCCCACTATCCTTCCCACTCCAATCTCCCACAGCCTACCCGACTCCCCTCCTCTCCCCTCCTCCCCTACTCTACCCTCCTCCCCTCCTCCCCTCCCCCACTATCCTTCCCACTCCAATCTCCCACAGCCTACCCGACTCCCCTCCTCTCCCCTCCACCACTCCTCTTCCCACTCTCCTCTCCCATCCCCTCCGCCCTACTCCCCTCCTCTCCCCTCCTCCCCTACTCTACCCTCCTCCCCTCCTCAACTCCCATTCCCACTCCCCTCTCCCACAGCCACCCCTACTCCCCTCCTCTACCCTCCTCCCCCCTCCTCCCCTACTCTACCCTCCTACCCTCCTCTCCCCTACTCCACTCCCCTTCCCACTCCCCTCTCCCACTGCCACCCCTACTCCCGTCCTCTCCCCTCCCAGACTCCCCTTCCCAATCAATTCCCCCCCTCCCCACCCGCACACCCCTCCCCCAGACCCCTCCCCCAATCACCTTCCCAACCCCTCCCCCACCCCCTTCCCACTCCGATCCCCCACTTCCCTCCCCCTCTCCCCTCTCCCAATCCCCTCCTGCATACCCCTCCACCACTCCCCTCCCGAACAACCCGCCCCCACTCCCCTCCCCCAATCACCTTCCCAGCCCCTCCCCCACCCCTTCCCCACTCCCCTCCCCCACCCCCTTCCCCACTCCCCTCCCCCACTCCCCTCCCCCACTCACCTTCCCAACCCCGCCTCCACCCACTTCCCACACCCGTCCGCCACCCATCTCCCACTCCCACTCCCCTACCCCTGCCACTTCCCCACTCCCCTCCCTCACTCCCTCACTCCCCTCTCCCACTCTCCTTAACGCTCACCTACCCCCCTCCCATCGCAATCCCCTCACCCTCACCCTTCCCCTTCCCCCCTCCCCTCCTCCTCTCCCCTGCCTCCTCCCCTCCCACTACCCCTCCCACTCCCCCTCCCACTCGCCACCCACTCCCCCTCCCAGCCGCCTCCCACTGCACTCCCCCACTCCCCTCCCACTCCATTCCCCCACTCCACTCCCACTCCACTCCCCCACTGCCCTCCCCCACTCCCATCCCGTCAGTATTAAACAATCAGGGGAACACACTCTCCTCACTTATATTGTTCACCTGGTAACATGTCCTTTGTGTATTAAACAATCAGGGGAACACACTCTCCTCACTTACACTGTTCACCTGGTAACATGCCCCGTGTGTATGAAACCATCAGGGGAACACACTCTCCTCACATATACTGTTCACCTGGTAACATGTCCCGTGTATATTAAACCATCAGGGGAACACACTCTCCTCACTTATACTGTTCACCAGGTAACATGTCCCGTCAGTATTAAACAATCAGGGGAACAAACTCTCCTCAATTCGACTGTTCACCTGGTAACATGTCCCGCGTATATTAAACCATCAGTGGAACACACTCTCCTCACTTATACTGTTCACCTGGTAAAATGTCCCGTGTATATTAAACCATCAGGGGAACACACTCTCCTCACTTATAATGTTCACCTAGTGAAATGTCCCGCGTGCATTAAAAAATCAGGGGAATACAGTCTCCTCACTTAAACTGTTTGCCTGGTAACATGTCCCGTGTGTATTAAACAATCAGGGGAACACACTCTCCTCACTTATTCTGTTCGCCTTTTGACATGCCCCGTGTTTCTGAAACCATCAGGGGATCACAATCTCCTCACTTATTCTGTTCGCCTGGTAACATGTCCTGTGTGTATTAAACAATCAGGGGAACACACTCTCCTCACTTTACTGTTCACCTGGTAACATGTGCTGTGTGCATTAAACCATCTGGAGAACACACTCTCCTCACTTATACTGTTCACCTGGTAACATGTCCCGTGTATATTAAACAAACAGGGGAACACACTCTCCTCACTATTCTGTTCACCTGGTAACATGTCCCGTGTATATTAAACAAACAGGGGACCACACTCTCCTCACTTATACTGTTCACCTGGTGACATGTCCCGTGTATAATAAACAAACAGGGGAACACACTCTCCTCACTTATACTGTTCACCTGGTAACATGTCCTGTGTATATTAAACCATCAGGCGAAAACATTCTGCTCACTTATACTGTTCACCTGGTGACATGTCTGTGTGTGTGAAACAATCAGGGGAACACACTCTCCTCACTTATACTGTTCACCTGGTAACATGTCCCATGTATATTAAACCATCAGGGGAACACACTCTCCTCACTTATACTGTTCACCTGGTAACATGTCCCGTGTATATTAAACCATCAGGGGAACACACTCTCCTCACTTATACTGTTCACCTGGTAACATGTCCCGTGAATATTAAACCATCAGGGGAACACACTCTCCTCACTTATACTGTTCACCTGGTAACATGTCCCGTGTATATTAAACAATCAGTGGAACACACTCTCCTCACTAGTACTGTTCACCTGGTAACATGTCCCGTGTATATTAAACAATCAGGGGAACACTCTCTCCTCACTTATGCTGTTCACCTGGTAACATGTCCCGTGTATATTAAACAATCAGGGGAACACTCTCTCCTCACTTATACTGTTCACCTGGTAACATGTCTGTGTGTGTAAAACAATCAGGGGAACACACTCTCCTCACTTATACTGTTCACCTGGTAACATGTCCCGTGTATATTAAACAATCAGGGGAACACTCTCTCCTCACTTATGCTGTTCACCTGGTAACATGTCCCGTGTGTATTAAACAATCAGGGGAACTCACTCTCCTCACTTATACTGTTCACCTGGTAACATGTCCCGTGTATATTAAACCATCAGGGGAACACACTCTCCTCACTTATGCTGTTCACCTGGTAACATATCCCGTGTATATTAAACAATCAGGGGAACACTCTCTCCTCACTTATACTGTTCACCTGGTAACATGTCCCGTGTATATTAAACCATCAGGGGAACACACTCTCCTCACTTATGCTGTTCACCTGGTAACATATCCCGTGTATATTAAACAATCAGGGAAACACACTCTCCTCACTTTACTGTTCACCTGGTAACATGTCCCGTGTATATTGAACCATCAGGGGAACACACTCTCCTCACTTTACTGTTCACCTTGTAACATGTCCCGTGTATATAAAACGAAAACAGGGGAAAACACTTCCTCCCTTATACTGTTCACCTGCTGACATGTCCCGTGTATATTAAACCATCAGGGGAACACACTCTCCTCACTTTACTGTTCACCTGGTAACAAGTCCCGTGTATATTGAACCATCAGGGGAACACACTCTCCTCACTTATACTGTTCACCTGGTAACATGTCTGCGTGTATTATACAATCAGGGGAACACACTCTCCTCACTTATACTGTTCACCTGGTAACATGTCCCGTGTATATTAAACCATCAGGGGAACACTCTCTCCTCACTTATACTGTTCACCTGGTAACATGTCCCGTGTATATTAAACCATCAGGGGAACACACTCTCCTCACTTATGCTGTTCACCTGGTAACATGTCCCGTGTGTATTAAACAATCAGGGGAACTCACTCTCCTCACTTATACTGTTCACCTGGTAACATGTCCCGTGTATATTAAACCATCAGGGGAACACACTCTCCTCACTTATGCTGTTCACCTGGTAACATATCCCGTGTATATTAAACAATCAGGGGAACACTCTCTCCTCACTTATACTGTTCACTTGTTAACATGTCGCGTGTATATTAAACAATCAGGGGAACACACTCTCCTCACTTATACTGTTCACTTGTTAACAAGTCCTGTTTATATTAAACCATCAGGGGAACACACTCTCCTCACTTATACTGTTCACTTGTTAACATGTCCCGTGTATATTAAACAATCAGGGGAACACACTCTCCTCACTTATACTGTTCACTTGTTAACAAGTCCTGTTTATATTAAACCATCAGGGGAACACACTCTCCTCACTTATACTGTTCACTTGTTAACATGTCCCGTGTATATTAAACAATCAGGGGAACACACTCTCCTCACTTATACTGTTCACCTGTTAACAAGTCCTGTTTATATTAAACCATCAGGGGAACACACTCTCCTCACTTATACTATTCACCTGGTAACATGTCCCTTGTATATTAAACCATCAGGGGAACACACTCTCCTCACTTATACTGGTCACCTGGTAACATGTCCCGTGTATATTAAACAATCAGGGGAACATACTCTCCTCACTTACACTGTTAACCTGGTAACATGTCCCATGTATATTAAACCATCAGGGGAACATACTCTCCTCACTTACACTGTTAACCTGGTAACATGTCCCACGTATATTAAACCATCAGGGGAACACACTATCCTCACTAATACTATTCAGCTAGTAACATGTCCCGTGTATAATAATCAATCTGGGGAACACACTCTCCTCACTTATACTGTTCACCTGTTAACAAGTCCTGTTTATATTAAACCATCAGGGGAACACACTCTCCTCACTTATACTGTTCACCTGGTAACATGTCCCTTGTATATTAAACCATCAGGGGAACACACTCTCCTCACTTATACTGGTCACCTGGTAACATGTCCCGTGTATATTAAACAATCAGGGGAACACACTCTCCTCACTTATACTGTTCACCTGGTAACATGTCCGGTGAATATTAAACCTTCAGGGGAACACACTCTCCTCACTTATACTGTTCACCTGGTAACATGTCCCGTGTCTATTAAACCATCAGGGGAACACACTCTCCTCACTTATACTGTTCACCTGGTAACATGTCCCGTTTATATTAAACCATCAGGGGAACACACTCTCCTCACTTATACTGTTCACCTGGTAACATGTCCTGTGTGCATTAAACCATCAGGGGAACACACTCTCTTCAATTATACTGTTCACCTGGTAACATGTCCCGTGTCTCTTAAACCATCAGGGGAAAACACTCTCCTCACTTATACTGTTCACCTGGTAACATGTCCCGTGTCTCTTAAACCATCAGGGGAAAACACTCTCCTCACTTATACTGTTCACCTGCAAACATGTCCCGTCAGTTATTAAACAATCAGGGGAACAAACTCTCCTCACTTATACTGTTCACCTGGCAACATGTCCCGTGTATATTAAACCATCAGGGGAACACAGTCTCCTCACTTATACTGTTCACCTGGTAACATGTCACATGCATATTAAACCATCAGGGGAACACACTCTCATCACTTATACTGTTCACCTGGTAACATGGTCCCGTGTATATTAAACCATCAGGGGAACACTCTCTCCTCACTTATACTGTTCACCTGGTAACATGCCCTGTGTGTATTAAACAATCAGGGGAACACACTCTCCTCACTTATACTGTTCACCTGGTAACATGTCCCGTGTGTATTAAACCATCAGGGGAACACAATCTCCTCACTTATACTGTTCACCTGGTAACATGTCCTGTGTGCATTAAACCATCAGGGGAACACACTCTCCTCACTAATACTGTTCACATGGTGACATGTCCTGTCAGTATTAAACAATCAGGGGAACACACTCTCCTCAATTATACTGTTCACCTGGTGACATGTCCTGTGTATATTAAACCATCAGGGGAACACACTCTCCTCACTTATATTGTTCACCTGGTGACATGTCCTGTGTGTATTTAACCATCAGGGGATCATACTCTCCTCACTTATACTGTTTACCTGGTAACATGTCCCGTGTGTATTAAACAATCAGGGGAACATACTCTCCTCACTTATACTGTTCATCTGGTAACATGTCCCGTGTGTATTAAACCATCAGGGGAACACACTCTCCTCACTTATGCTGTTCACCTGGTAACATGTCCTGTGCATATTAAACCATCAGGGGAACACACTCTCCTCACATATTCTGTTCACCTGGTAACATGTCCCGTGTATATTAAACAATCAGGGGAACACACTCTCCTCACTTATACTGTTCATCTGGTAACATGTCCCGTGTATATTAAACAATCAGGGGAACACACTCTGCTCACTTCTACTGTTCACCTGGTAACATGTCCCGTGTATATTAAACAATCAGGGGAACACACTCTCCTCACATATTCTGTTCACCTGGTAACATGTCCCGTGTATATTAAACAATCAGGGGAACACACTCTCCTCACATATTCTGTTCACCTGGTAACATGTCCCATGTGTATTAAACCATCAGGGGAACACACTCTCCTCACTTATATTGTTCACCTGGTGACATGTCCTGTGTGTATTTAACCATCAGGGGATCATACTCTCCTCACTTATACTGTTTACCTGGTAACATGTCCCGTGTGTATTAAACAATCAGGGGAACACACTCTCCTCACTTATACTGTTCATCTGGTAACATGTCCCGTGTATATTAAACAATCAGGAGAACACACTCTCCTCACTTACACTGTTCACCTGGTAACACGTCCCGTGTATATTAAACCATCAGGGGAACACACTCTCCTCACATATACTGTTCACCTGGTAACATGTCCCGTGTATATTAAACCATCAGGGGAACACACTCTCCTCACTTATACTGTTCACCTGGTAACATGTCCCGTGTGTATTAAACCATCAGGGGAACACAATCTCCTCACTTACACTGTTCACCTGGTGACATGTCCCATGTATATTAAACAATCAGGAGAACACACTCTCCTCACTTATCCTGTTCACCTGGTAACATGTCCTTTGTATATTAAACTATCAGGGGAACACACTCTCCTCACTTATACTGTTCATCTGGTAACATGTCCTGTGTATATTTAACCATCAGGGGAACACACTCTCCTCACTTATACTGTTCACCTGGTAACATGTCCTGTGTATATTGAACCATCAGGGGAACACACTCTCCTCACTTATACTGTTCACCTGTTGACATGTCCGTGTATATAAAACAATTAGGGGAACACACTCTCTTCACTTATACTGTTCATCTGGTAACATGTCCCATATGTATTAAACCATCAGGGGAACACACTCTCCTCACTTATACTGTTCACCTGGTAACATGTCCCGTGTATATTAAACAATCAGGAGAACACAATCTCCTCACTTATACTGTTCACCTGGTAACATGTCCCGTGTATATTAAGCCATCAGGGGAAAACACTCTCCTCACTTATACTGTTCACCTGGTAACATGTCCCGTGTGCATTAAACAATCAGGGGAACACACTCTCCTCACTTATACTGTTCACCTGGTGACATGTCCCGTCAGTATTAAACAATCAGGGGAACAAACTCTCCTCACTTATACTGTTCACCTGGAAACATGTCCCGTGAGCATTAAACCATCAGGGGAACACACTCTCTTCAATTATACTGTTCACCTGGCAATATGTCCCGTGTATATTAAACCGTCAGGGGAAAACACTCTCCTCACTTATACTTTTCACCTGGTAACATGCCCTGTGTGTATTAAACAATCAAGGGAACACACTCTCCTCACTTATACTGTTCACCTGCAAACATGTCCCGTGTGCATTGAACAATCAGGGGAACACACTCTCCTCACTTATACTGTTCACCTGGTAACATGTCCCATGTATATGAAACCATCAGAGGAACACACTCTCCTCACTTCTCCCGTTCACCTGGTAAAATGTCCCGTGTATATTAAACCATCAGGGGAACACAGTCTGCTCACTTATACTGTTCACCTGGTAACATGTCCCTTGCATATTAAACCATCAGGGGAACACACTCTCATCACTTATACTGTTCACCTGGTTACATGTCCCGTGTATATTAAACAATCAGGGGAAAACATTCCCCTCACTTATACTGTTCACCTGTTAACATGTCCCGTGTATATTAAACCATCAGGGGAACACACTCTCATCACTTATACTGTTCACCTGGTGACATGTCCCATGTGTATTAAACCATCAGGGGAACACACTCTCCTCACTTACACTGTTCACCTGGTGACATGTCCTGTGTATATTAAACAATCAGGGGAACACACTCTCCTCACTTATACTGTTCACCGGGTAACATGTCCCGTGCGTATTAAACCATCAGGGGAACACACTCTCCTCACTTATACTGTTCACCTGTTGACATGTCCGTGTATATAAAACAATCAGTGGAACACACTCTCCTCACATATACTGTTCACCTGGAAACATGTCCCGTGTATATTAAACCATCAGGGGAACACACTCTCCTCACTTATACTGTTCACCTGGTAACATGTCCCATGTATATGAAACCATCAGAGGAACACACTCTCCTCACTTCTCCCGTTCACCTGGTAACATGTCCCGTGTATATTAAACCATCAGGGGAACACACTCTCCTCACTTATACTGTTCACCTGGTAACATGTCCCGTGTATATTAAACCATCAGGGGAACACACTCTCCTCACTTATACTGTTCACCTGGAAACCTGTCCCGTGCATATTAAACCATCAGGGGAACACACTCTCTTCAATTATACTGTTCACCTGGCAATATGTCCCGTGTATATTAAACCGTCAGGGGAAAACACTCTCCTCACTTCTACTTTTCACCTGGTAACATGCCCTGTGTGTATTAAACAATCAGGGGAACACACTCTCCTCACTTATACTGTTCATCTGGTAACATGTCCTGTGTATATTTAACCATCAGGGGAACACACTCTCCTCACTTATACTGTTCACCTGGTAACATGTCCTGTGTATATTTAACCATCAGGGGAACACACTCTCCTCACTTATACTGTTCACCTGTTGACATGTCCGTGTATATAAAACAATTAGGGGAACACACTCTCTTCACTTATACTGTTCATCTGGTAACATGTCCCATATGTATTAAACCATCAGGGGAACACACTCTCCTCACTTATACTGTTCACCTGGTAACATGTCCCGTGCATATTAAACAATCAGGAGAACACAATCTCCTCACTTATACTGTTCACCTGGTAACATGTCCCGTGTATATTAAGCCATCAGGGGAACACACTCTCCTCACTTATACTGTTCACCTGGTGACATGTCCCGTGTGTATTAAACAATCAGGGGAACAAACTCTCCTCACTTATACTGTTCACCTGGAAACATGTCCCGTGTGCATTAAACCATCAGGGGAACACACTCTCTTCAATTATACTGTTCACCTGGCAATATGTCCCGTGTATATTAAACCGTCAGGGGAAAACACTCTCCTCACTTATACTTTTCACCTGGTAACATGCCCTGTGTGTATTAAACCATCAGGGGAACAAACTCTCCTCACTTATACTGTTCACCTGGTGACATGTCCCATGTGTATTAAACCATCAGGGGAACACACTCTCCTCACTTATACTGTTCACCTGTTGACATGTCCGTGTATATAAAACAATCAGTGGAACACACTCTCTTCACTTATACTGTTCACCGGGTGACATGTCCCGTCAGTTATTAAACAATCAGGGGAACAAACTCTCCTCACTTATCCTGTTCACCTGGTAAAATGTCCCGTGTATATTAAACCATCAGGGGAACACAGTCTGCTCACTTATACTGTTCACCTGGTAACATGTCCCTTGCATATTAAACCATCAGGGGAACACACTCTCATCACTTATACTGTTCACCTGGTAACATGTCCCGTGTATATTAAACCATCAGGGGAACACAGTCTCCTCACTTATACTGTTCACCTGGTAACATGTCCCATGTATATTAAACAATCAGGGGAACACATTCCCCTCACTTATACTGTTCACCTGGTAAAATGTCCCGTGTATATTAAACCATCAGGGGAACACACTCTCATGACTTATACTGTTCACCTGGTGACATGTCCCATGTGTATTAAACCATCAGGGGAACACACTCTCCTCACTTACACTGTTCACCTGGTGACATGTCCTGTGTATATTAAACAATCAGGGGAACACACTCTCCTCACTTATACTGTTCACCTGGTAACATGTCCCGTGTGTATTAAACCATCAGGGGAACACAATCTCCTCACTTATACTGTTCACCTGGTAACATGCCCTGTGTGTATTAAACAATCAGGGGAACACACTCTCCTCACTTATACTGTTCACCTGGTAACATGTCCCGTCAGTATTAAACCATCAGGGGAACACACTCTCCTCACTAATACTGTTCACATGGTGACATGTCCTGTCAGTATTAAACAATCAGGGGAACACACTCTCCTCACTTATACTGTTCACCTGGTAACATGTCCCGTCAGTATTAAACCATCAGGGGAACACACTCTCCTCACTAATACTGTTCACATGGTGACATGTCCTGTCAGTATTAAACAATCAGGGGAACACACTCTCCTCACTTATACTGTTCACCTGGTAACATGTCCTGTGTATATTTAACAATCAGGGGAACACACTCTCCTCAATTATACTGTTCACCTGGTGACATGTCCTGTGTATATTAAACCATCAGGGGAACACACTCTCCTCACTTATATTGTTCACCTGGTGACATGTGTTGTGTGTATTTAACCATCAGGGGATCATACTCTCCTCACTTATACTGTTTACCTGGTAACATGTCCCGTGTGTATTAAACAATCAGGGGAACATACTCTCCTCACTTATACTGTTCATCTGGCAACACGTCCCGTGTGTATTAAACCATCAGGGGAACACACTCTCCTCACTTATGCTGTTCACCTGGTAACATGTCCTGTGCATATTAAACCATCAGGGGAACACACTCTCCTCACATATTCTGTTCACCTGGTAACATGTCCCGTGTATATTAAACAATCAGGGGAACACACTCTCCTCACTTATACTGTTCATCTGGTAACATGTCCCGTGTATATTAAACAATCAGGGGAACACACTCTGCTCACTTCTACTGTTCACCTGGTGTCATGTCCCATGTGTATTAAACCATCAGGGGAACACACTCTCCTCACTTACACTGTTCACCTGGTAACATGTCCCGTGTGCATTAAACAATCAGGGGAACACACTCTGCTCACTTCTACTGTTCACCTGGTGTCATGTCCCATGTGTATTAAACCATCAGGGGAACACACTCTCCTCACTTATACCGTTCACCTGGTGACATGTCCCGTCAGTATTAAACAATCAGGGGAACACACTCTCCTCACTTATACTGTTCATCTGGTAACATGTCCTGTGTATATTTAACCATCAGGGGAACACACTCTCCTCACTTACACTGTTCACCTGGTAACATGTCCTGTGTATATTTAACCATCAGGGGAAAACACTCTCCTCACTTATACTGTTCACCTGGTAACATGTCCCGTGTATATTTAACCATCAGGGGAACTCACTCTCCTCACTTATACTGTTCATCTGGTAACATGTCCCATATGTATTAAACCATCAGGGGAACACACTCTCCTCACTTATACTGTTCACCTGGTAACATGTCCCGTGTATATTAAACAATCAGGAGAACACAATCTCCTCACTTATACTGTTCATCTGGTAACATGTCCCGTGTGTATTAAACAATCAGGAGAACACAATCTCCTCACTTATACTGTTCACCTGGTAACATGTCCCGTGTATATTAAGCCATCAGGGGAACACACTCTCCTCACTTATACTGTTCACCTGGTGACATGTCCCGTGTGTATTAAACAATCAGGGGAACACAATCTCCTCACTTATACTGTTCACGTGGTAACATGTCCCGTGTATATTAAACAATCAGGAGAACACAATCTCCTCACTTATACTGTTCACCTGGTAACATGTCCCGTGTATATTAAACAATCAGGAGAACACAATCTCCTCACTTATACTGTTCACCTGGTAACATGTCCCGTGTATATTAAGCCATCAGGGGAACACACTCTCCTCACTTATACTGTTCACCTGGAGACATGTCCCGTGTGTATTAAACAATCAGGGGAACAAACTCTCCTCACTTATACTGTTCACCTGGAAACATGTCCCGTGTGCATTAAACCATCAGGGGAACACACTCTCTTCAATTATACTGTTCACCTGGCAATATGTCCCGTGTATATTAAACCGTCAGGGGAAAACACTCTCCTCACTTATACTTTTCACCTGGTAACATGCCCTGTGTGTATTAAACAATCAAGGGAACACACTCTCCTCACTTATACTGTTCACCTGGAAACATGTCCCGTGTGCATTAAACCATCAGGGGAACAAACTCTCCTCACTTATACTGTTCACCTGGTGACATGTCCCATGTGTATTAAACCATCAGGGGAACACACTCTCCTCACTTATACTGTTCACCTGGTGACATGTCCCATGTATATTAAACAATCAGGGGAACACACTCTCCTCACTTATACTGTTCACCGGGTAACATGTCCCGTGCGTATTAAACCATCAGGGGAACACACTCTCCTCACTTATACTGTTCACCTGGTAACATGTCCGTGTATATAAAACAATCAGTGGAACACACTCTCCTCACTTATACTTTTCATCTGGTAACATGTCCCATGTGTATTAAACCATCAGGGGAACACACTCTCCTCACTTATACTGTTCACCTGGTGACATGTCCCATGTATATTAAACAATCAGGGGAACACACTCTCCTCACTTATACTGTTCACCGGGTAACATGTCCCATGTGTATTAAACCATCAGGGGAACACACTCTCCTCACTTATACTGTTCACCTGGTGACATGTCCCATGTATATAAAACAATCAGTGGAACACACTCTCCTCACTTATACTTTTCATCTGGTAACATGTCCCATGTGTATTAAACCATCAGGGGAAAACACTCTCCTCACTTATACTGTTCACCTGGTGACATGTCCCATGTATATTAAACAATCAGGGAACACACTCTCCTCACTTATACTGTTCACCGGGTAACATGTCCCGTGCGTATTAAACCATCAGGGGAACACACTCTCCTCACTTATACTGTTCACCTGGTAACATGTCCGTGTATATAAAACAATCAGTGGAACACACTCTCCTCACTTATACTTTTCATCTGGTAACATGTCCCATGTGTATTAAACCATCAGGGGAACACACTCACCTCACTTATACTGTTCACCTGGTGACATGTCCGTGTATATAAAACAATCAGTGGAACACATTCTCCTCACTTATACTTTTCATCTGGTAACATGTCCCGTGTGTACTAAACCATCAGGGGAACACACTCTCCTCACTTATACTGTTCATGTGGTAACATGTCCCATGTGTATTAAACCATCAGGGGAACACACTCTCCTCACTTATACTGTTCACCTGGTGACATGTCCCGTGTATATTAAACCATCAGGGGAACACACTCTCCTCACTTATACTGTTCACCTGGTAACATGTCCCGTGAGTATTAAACAATCAGGGGAACACACTCTCCTCACTTATACAGATCACCTGGTAACATGTCCTGTGTATATTAAACCATCAGGGGAACACACTCTCCTCACTTATACTGTTCACCTGTTGACATGTCCGTGTATATAAAACAATCAGGGGAACACACTCTCCTCACTTATACTGTTCATCTGGTAACATGTCCCATATGTATTAAACCATCAGGGGAACACACTCTCCTCACTTATACTGTTCACCTGGTGACATGTCCCGTGTATATTAAACAATCAGGAGAACACAATCTCCTCACTTATACTGTTCATCTGGTAACATGTCCCGTGTGCACTAAACCATCAGGGGAACACACTCTCCTCAATAATGCTGTTCATCTGGTAACATGTCCCGTGTGTATTAAACCATCAGGGGAACACACTCTCCTCACTTATACTGTTCATGTGGTAACATGTCCCGTGTGTATTAAACCATCAGGGGAACACACTCTCCTCACTTAAACTTTTCACCTGCTGACATGTCCCGTGTGTATTAAACAATCAGGGGAACACAGTCTCCTCACTTATACTATTCACCTGTTGACATGTCCCATGTACATTAAACCATCAGGGGAACACACTCTGCTCTCTTAAACTGTTCACCTGGTAACATGTCCCATGTATATTAAACCATCAGGGGAACACACTCTCCTCACTTAAACTTTTCACCTGCTGACATGTCCCGTGTGTATTAAACAATCAGGGGAACACAGTCTCCTCACTTACACTGTTAACCTGGTAACATGTCCCGTGTATATTAAACAATCAGGGGAACACACTCTCCTCACTTATACTGTTCACCTGTTAACAAGTCCTGTCTATATTAAACCAACAATGGAACACACTCTCCTCACTTCTACTGTTCACCTGGTAACATGTCCCGTGTATATTAAACCATCAGGGGAACACACTCTCCTCACTTATACTGTTCAGCTGGTAACATGTCCCGTGTATATTAAGCTATTAGGGGAAAACTCTCTCCTCACTTATACTTTTCACCTGGTAACATGTCCCGTGTGCATTAAACAATCAGGGGAACACACACTCCTCACATATACTGTTCACCTGGTAACATGTCCCATGTATATTAAACCATCAGGGGAACACACTCTCCTCACTTCTCCCGTTCACCTGGTAACATGTCCCGTGTATATTAAACCATCAGGGGAACACTCTCTCCTCACTTATACTGTTCACCTGGTAACATGTCCCGTGTGTATTAAACCATCAGGGGAACACACTCTCCTCACTTATACTGTTCACCTGGAAACCTGTCCCGTGTATATTAAACCATCAGGGGAACACACTCTCTTCAATTATACTGTTCACCTGGCAATATGTCCCGTGTATATTAAACCGTCAGGGGAAAACACTCTCCTCACTTATACTTTTCACCTGGTAACATGCCCTGTGTGTATTAAACAATCAGGGGAACACACTCTCCTCACTTATACTGTTCACCTGGTAACATGTCCCGTGTATATTAAGCCATCAGGGGAACACACTCTCCTCACTTATACTGTTCACCTGCAAACATGTCCTGTGTGCATTGAACAATCAGGGGAACACACTCTCCTCACTTATACTGTTCACCTGGTAACATGTCCCGTGTATATTAAGCCATCAGGGGAACACACTCTCCTCACTTATACTGTTCACCTGCTAACATGTCCCGTGTATATTAAACCGTCAGGGGAAAACACTCTCCTCACTTATACTTTTCACCTGGTAACATGCCCTGTGTGTATTAAACAATCTGGGGAACACACTCTCCTCACTTATACTGTTCACCTGGTAACATGTCCCGTGTATATTAAGCCATCAGGGGAACACACTCTCCTCACTTATACTGTTCACCTGCAAACATGTCCTGTGTGCATTGAACAATCAGGGGAACACACTCTCCTCACTTATACTGTTCACCTGGTGACA
Source organism: Heterodontus francisci (assembly GCF_036365525.1). Classification (NCBI taxonomy): domain Eukaryota; kingdom Metazoa; phylum Chordata; class Chondrichthyes; order Heterodontiformes; family Heterodontidae; genus Heterodontus; species Heterodontus francisci. The sequence goes on from NW_027140379.1 coordinate 166,793, forward strand.
TGTCCCGTGTATATTAAGCCATCAGGGGAACACACTCTCCTCACTTATACTGTTCACCTGGTAACATGTCCCGTCAGTTATTAAACAATCAGGGGAACAAACTCTCCTCACTTATACTGTTCACCTGGTAACATGTCCCGTGTATATTAAACCATCAGGGGAACACATCTCCTCACTTATACTGTTCACCTGGTAACATGTCCCGTGAGTATTAAACAATCAGGGGAACACAGTCTCCTCACTTATACTGTTCACCTGGTAGCATGTCCCTTGCATATTAAACCATCAGGGGAACACACTCTCATCACTTATACTGTTCATCTGGTAACATGTCCCGTGTATATTAAACCATCAGGGGAACACAGTCTCCTCACTTATACTGTTCTCCTGGTAACATGTCCCATGTATATTAAACAATCAGGGGAACACATTCCCCTCACTTATACTGTTAACCTGGTAACATGTCCCTTGCATATTAAACCATCAGGGGAACACACTCTCCTCACTTATACTGTTCACCTGGTGTCATGTCCCATGTGTATTAAACCATCAGGGGAACACACTCTCCTCACTTACACTGTTCACCTGGTGACATGTCCCATGTATATTAAACCATCAGGGGAACACACTCTCCTCACTTATACCGTTCACCTGGTAACATGACCCGTCAGTATTAAACAATCAGGGGAACACACTCTCCTCACTTACACTGTTCACCTGGTGAAATGTCCTGTGTATATTAAACCATCAGGGGAACACACTCTCATCACATATACTGTTCACCTGGTAACATGTCCCGTGTATATTAAACCATCAGGGGAACACACTCTCCTCACTTATACTGTTCACCTGGTGACATGTCCTGTGTATTTTAAACAATCAGGGGAACACACTCTCCTCACTTATACTGTTCATGTGGTAACATGTCCCATGTGTATTAAACCATCAGGGGAACACACTCTCCTCACTTACACTGTTCACCTGGTAACATGTCCCATGTGTATTAAACCATCAGGGGAACACACTCTCCTCACTTACACTGTTCACCTGGTGACATGTCCCGTGTATATTAAACCATCAGGGGAACACAATCTCCTCACTTATACTGTTCACCTGGTAACATGTCCTGTGCGTATTAAACCATCTGGGGAACACATTCTCCTCACTTATACTGTTCACCTGGTGACATGTCCTGTGTATTTTAAACAATCAGGGGAACACACTCTCCTCACTTATACTGTTCATGTGGTAACATGTCCCATGTGTATTAAACCATCAGGGGAACACACTCTCCTCACTTACACTGTTCACCTGGTAACATGTCCCATGTGTATTAAACCATCAGGGGAACACACTCTCCTCACTTACACTGTTCACCTGGTGACATGTCCCGTGTATATTAAACCATCAGGGGAACACAATCTCCTCACTTATACTGTTCACCTGGTAACATGTCCTGTGCGTATTAAACCATCTGGGGAACACATTCTCCTCACTTATACTGTTCACCTGGTAACATGTCCCGTGTATATTAAACCATCAGGGGAACACACTCTCCTCACTTATACTGTTCACCTGGTAACATGTCCCATGTATATTAAACCATCAGGGGAACACACTCTCCTCACTTATACCGTTCACCTGGTAACATGTCCCGTGTATATTAAACCATCAGCGGAACACACTCTCCTCACTTATACTTTTCATCTGGTAGCATGTCCCATGTGTATTAAACCATCAGGGGAACACACTCTCCTCACATATACTGTTCATGTGGTAACATGTCCCATGTGTATTAGACCATCAGGGGAACACACTCTCCTCACTTACACTGTTCACCTGGTAACATGTCCCATGTGTATTAAACCATCAGGGGAACACACTCTCCTCACTTACACTGTTCACCTGGTGACATGTCCCGTGTATATTAAACCATCAGGGGAACACAATCTCCTCACTTATACTGTTCACCTGGTAACATGTCCTGTGCGTATTAAACCATCTGGGGAACACATTCTCCTCACTTATACTGTTCACCTGGTAACATGTCCCGTGTATATTAAACCATCAGGGGAACACACTCTCCTCACTTATACTGTTCACCTGGTAACATGTCCCATGTATATTAAACCATCAGGGGAACACACTCTCCTCACTTATACCGTTCACCTCGTAACATGTCCCGTGTATATTAAACCATCAGGGGAACACACTCTCCTCACTTATACTGTTCACCTGGTAACATGTCCCGTGTGTATTAAACCATCAGGGGAACACACTCTCCTCACTTATACTGTTCACCTGGAAACCTGTCCCGTGTATATTAAACCATCAGGGGAACACACTCTCTTCAATTATACTGTTCACCTGGAAACCTGTCCCGTGTATATTAAACCATCAGGGGAAAACACTCTCCTCACTTATACTTTTCACCTGGTAACATGCCCTGTGTGTATTAAACAATCAGGGGAACACACTCTCCTCACTTATACTGTTCACCTGGTAACATGTCCCGTGTATATTAAGCCATCAGGGGAACACACTCTCCTCACTTATACTGTTCACCTGCAAACATGTCCTGTGTGCATTGAACAATCAGGGGAACACACTCTCCTCACTTATACTGTTCACCTGGTAACATGTCCCGTGTATATTAAGCCATCAGGGGAACACACTCTCCTCACTTATACTGTTCACCTGGTAACATGTCCCGTGTATATTGAACCATCAGGGGAACACATCTCCTCACTTATACTGTTCACCTGGTAACATGTCCCGTGAGTATTAAACAATCAGGGGAACACACTCGCCTCACTTATAGTGTTCATCCTGTAGCATATCCCTTGCATATTAAACCATCAGGGGAACACACTCTCATCACTTATACTGTTCATCTGGTAACATGTCCCGTGTATATTAAACCATCAGGGGAACACAGTCTCCTCACTTATACTGTTCTCCTGGTAACATGTCCCGTGTATATTAAACAATCAGGGGAACACATTCCCCTCACTTATACTGTTAACCTGGTAACATGTCCCTTGCATATTAAACCATCAGGGGAACACACTCTCCTCACATACTGTTCACCTGGTAACATGTCCCGTGCGTATTAAACCATCAGGGGAACACACTCTCCTCACTTATACTGTTCACCTGTTGACATGTCCGTGTATATAAAACAATCAGTGGAACACACTCTACTCACTTATACTTTTCATCTGGTAACATGTCCCATGTGTATTAAACCATCAGGGGAACACACTCTCCTCACTTATACTGTTCACCTGGTGACATGTCCCGTGTATATTAAACAATCAGGAGAACACAATCTCCTCACTTATACTGTTCATCTGGTAACATGTCCCGTGTGTACTAAACCATCAGGGGAAAACACTCTCCTCACTTATACTGTTCATGTGGTAACATGTCCCATGTGTATTAAACCATCAGGGGAACACACTCTCCTCACTTATACTGTTCACCTGGTGACATGTCCCGTGTATATTAAACCATCAGGGGAACACACTCTCCTCACTTATACTGTTCACCTGGTAACATGTCCCGTGAGTATTAAACAATCAGGGGAACACACTCTCCTCACTTATACAGATCACCTGGTAACATGTCCTGTGTATATTAAACCATCAGGGGAACACACTCTCCTCACTTATACTGTTCACCTGTTGACATGTCCGTGTATATAAAACAATCAGGGGAACACACTCTCCTCACTTATACTGTTCATCTGGTAACATGTCCCATATGTATTAAACCATCAGGGGAACACACTCTCCTCACTTATACTGTTCACCTGGTGACATGTCCCGTGTATATTAAACAATCAGGAGAACACAATCTCCTCACTTATACTGTTCATCTGGTAACATGTCCCGTGTGCACTAAACCATCAGGGGAACACACTCTCCTCTCTAATGCTGTTCATCTGGTAACATGTCCCGTGTGTATTAAACCATCAGGGGAACACACTCTCCTCACTTATACTGTTCATGTGGTAACATGTCCCGTGTGTATTAAACCATCAGGGGAACACAATCTCCTCACTTATACTATTCACCTGTTGACATGTCCCATGTACATTAAACCATCAGGGGAACACACTCTGCTCTCTTAAACTGTTCACCTGGTAACATGTCCCATGTATATTAAACCATCAGGGGAACACACTCTCCTCACTTAAACTTTTCACCTGCTGACATGTCCCGTGTGTATTAAACAATCAGGGGAACACAGTCTCCTCACTTACACTGTTAACCTGGTAACATGTCCCGTGTATATTAAACAATCAGGGGAACACACTCTCCTCACTTATACTGTTCACCTGTTAACAAGTCCTGTCTATATTAAACCAACAATGGAACACACTCTCCTCACTTCTACTGTTCACCTGGTAACATGTCCCGTGTATATTAAACCATCAGGGGAACACACTCTCCTCACTTATACTGTTCAGCTGGTAACATGTCCCGTGTATATTAAGCCATTAGGGGAAAACTCTCTCCTCACTTATACTGTTCACCTGGTAACATGTCCCGTGTGTATTAAACCATCAGGGGAACACACTCTCCTCACTTATACTGTTCACCTGGAAACCTGTCCCGTGTATATTAAACCATCAGGGGAACACACTCTCTTCAATTATACTGTTCACCTGGCAATATGTCCCGTGTATATTAAACCGTCAGGGGAAAACACTCTCCTCACTTATACTGTTCACCTGGTAACATGTCCCGTGTATATTAAGCCATCAGGGGAACACACTCTCCTCACTTATACTGTTCACCTGCAAACATGTCCTGTGTGCATTGAACAATCAGGGGAACACACTCTCCTCACTTATACTGTTCACCTGGTAACATGTCCCGTGTATATTAAGCCATCAGGGGAACACACTCTCCTCACTTATACTGTTCACCTGGTAACATGTCCCGTGTATATTAAACCATCAGGGGAACACATCTCCTCACTTATACTGTTCACCTGGTAACATGTCCCGTGAGTATTAAACAATCAGGGGAACACAGTCTCCTCACTTATACTGTTCACCTGGTAGCATGTCCCTTGCATATTAAACCATCAGGGGAACACACTCTCCTCACTTAGACTGTTCACCTGGGAACATGTCCCGTGTATATTAAGCCATCAGGGGAACACACTCTCCTCACTTATACTGTTCACCTGCAAACATGTCCTGTGTGCATTGAACAATCAGGGGAACACACTCTCCTCACTTATACTGTTCACCTGGTAACATGTCCCGTGTATATTAAACCATCAGGGGAACACATCTCCTCACTTATACTGTTCACCTGGTAACATGTCCCGTGAGTATTAAACAATCAGGGGAACACAGTCTCCTCACTTATACTGTTCACCTGTTAGCATGTCCCTTGCATATTAAACCATCAGGGGAACACACTCTCCTCACTTATACTGTTCATCTGGTAACATGTCCCGTGTATATTAAACAATCAGGGGAACACAGTCTCCTCACTTATACTGTTCACCTGGTAGCATGTCCCTTGCATATTAAACCATCAGGGGAACACACTCTCATCACTTATACTGTTCATCTGGTAACATGTCCCGTGTATATTAAACCATCAGGGGAACACAGTCTCCTCACTTATACTGTTCTCCTGGTAACATGTCCCATGTATATTAAGCCATCAGGGGAACACACTCTCCTCACTTATACTGTTCACCTGGAAACCTGTCCCGTGTATATTAAACCATCAGGGGAACACACTCTCTTCAATTATACTGTTCACCTGGCAATATGTCCCGTGTATATTAAACCGTCAGGGGAAAACTCTCTCCTCACTTATACTTTTCACCTGGTAACATGCCCCTTGCATAACATGCTCATTTCCCGGCGGAGCAGCAGGAGAAGGTAGCGACTCTTCGGTGGGTAAGTGAAGGCAACAGGAGCTGTGTTTTAAAAGTTGTACTTACTGTTTTCCTTGTGTTCAAGTTACTTTTGGCGCGGGAGGAACCGGAAGCTGGACGGCAGCAAGGACTCCTGGGTAGGTATTTTCTTTAAAGGTGCGGAGCAGAGTTAACCCGAGACACTACACATGTAGTGTCTCCCACCCATCCTGCTCCTCTAACCTAATAATAAGACCCTTTTTACCCTCCTCCTCTAACCAAAAAGGACTGAGCAGGTAAGCTATTTACTGTTTTTGTTAATATCTATAGTTGTACTTAACTAAGGGGTAATTGAATAAAAGAAATGGCAGCCAGTGTAGTGTATTGCTCCTCCTGCAGTATGTTCGAGGTGAGGGGAACCTCCGGTGACCCTGCCGACTTCACCTGCTGGAAGTGCATCCGTCTCCAGCTCCTATCAGACCGTGTTAGGGAACTGGAGCTGGAGCTGGATGAACTGAGGATCATTCGGGAAGCTGAGGGGTTGATAGATAGAAGCTACACGGAGGTCGCTACTCCACAAATCAAAGGCAGCTGGGTAACAGTTAGAGGTGGGAAGAGGTCAGTGCAGGGATCTCCTGTGGTCGTTCCCCTCAACAACAAGTATACAGTTTTAGATACTGTTGGGGGGGACGGCCTATCGGGGGCAGGCTGCGGTGAACGGGCCTCTGGCGCGGGGTCCTGCACTGTGGCTCAGAAGGGAAGGAGGGAGAACTGGAGAGCACTAGTCATCGGGGACTCGATGGTGAGGAGTACGGACAGGCGGTTCTGTGGGCGCAGGCGAGACGCACGGATGGTTTGTTGCCTCCCTGGTGCCAGGGTCCGTGATGTTTGTGATCGCGTCTTCAGGATCCTTAAAGGGGAGGGGGAGCAGCCAGAGGTCGTGGTGCACATTGGCACCAACGACGTAGGAAGGAAGGGTGGCACAGATGTTAGAAGTGAGTTTAGGGAGTTAGGCTGGAAGCTGAAAGCTCGGACGGACAGAGTTGTTATCTCTGGTTTGTTGCCGGCGCCACGTGATAGTGAGGCTAGGAATAGGGAGAGAGCACAGCTGAACACGTGGCTGCAGGAATGGTGTAGGAGGGAGGGCTTCCAGTTCTTGGATAATTGGACTGCATTCTGGGGAAGATGGGACCTGTTCAAACAGGACGGGCTGCATCTGAACCAGAGGGGCACCAATATCCTGGGAGGGAGGTTTGCTAGTACTGTTCGGGAGGGTTTAAACTAGTTTGGGAGGGGGATGGGAACCGGACTTGTAGTCCAGGGACCAGTGGGTCCACTCAGAAAGACAAAGAGTGTAGTGAGGTATTGGGGAAGGTAGCACTGTCACAGAGGACAGATGGGCACGGAGAAGGGTTAAAGTGCGTATACTTCAACGCAAGAAGCATCAGGAATAAGGTGAGTGAATTGAAGGCGTGGATGGGCACTTGGGACTACGATGTTGTGGCCATCACTGAAACGTGGATAGGTGAGGGGGAGGAATGGTTTTTGGAGGTACCTGGTTATAGATGTTTTCATAAGATTAGGAATGGTGGTAAAAGAGGTGGGGGGGTGGCATTGTTAGTTAGAAATAGTGTAACAACTGCTGAAAGAATTTTCGAGGAGGATCTGCCGACTGAGGCACTGTGGGTTGAGGTCAGGAACAGGAAAGGAGCAGTCACCTTGATGGGAGTTTTCTATAGGCCCCCCAATAGCAGCAGGGAGGTGGAAGAGCAGATTGGGAAACAGATTTTGGAAAGGAGCAGAAGTCACAGGGTAGTAATTATGGGGGATTTCAACTTCCCAAATATTGATTGGCAACTCTTTAGATCGAATAGTTTGGATGGGGTAGTGTTTGTGCAGTATGTCCAGGAAGCTTTTCTGACTCAGTATGTAGACTGCCCGACCAGAGGGGAGGCAATATTGGATTTGGTACTAGGTAATGAACCAGGGCAAGTGATAGAGCTGTTGGTGGGCGAGCACTTTGGAGATAGTGATCACAATTCTGTAGCATTCACTGTGGTAATGGAGAGGGATAGGTATGTGCAACAGGGCAAGGTTTACAATTGGGGGAAGGGTAGATATGATGCTGTCAGGCAGGAACTGAGGAGCATAAGTTGGGAGCATATGCTGGCAGGGAAGGGCACGGTCGAAATGTGGAACTTTTTCAAGGAGCAGATAGTAGGGGCCATTGATAAGCATGTCCCTGTCAGACAGGGAAGGGATGGTCATGTGAGGGAACCGTGGTTGACAAGAGAGGTTGAGAGTCTTGTTAGGAAGAAGAAGGATGCGTATATAAAGTTGAGGAAAAAGGGCACAGGCATAGCTCTGGAGGGATACAAGATGGCCAGGAAGGATCTGAAGAAAGGGATTAGGAGAGCTAAGAGAGGGCATGAAAAATGCTTGGCGGGTAGGATAAAAGAAAACCCCAAGGCCTTTTACGCGTATGTCAGAAATATGAGGATGACTAGGGGGACCGTAGGTCCGGTCAAGGACAATAGCGGGAGACTGTGTGTTGAGCCGGAAGAGATAAGTGAGGTTTTGAATGAGTACTTCTCTTCGGTATTTACGAATGAGAAGGGGTGTATTACTGAAGAGGACGGTGTGAAACAGACTGGTAAGCTCGAGGAAGTGCTCGTTAGGAGGGAAGATGTGTTGGGGTTTTTGAATAACTTGAAGATAGACAAGTCTCCCGGGCCTGACGGGGTATATCCAAGGATGTTATGGGAAGCAAGGGATGAAATTGCAGAGCCGCTGGCAATGATCTTTTCATCTTCTCTGCTGACGGGGGTGGTACCAGGTGAGTGGAGGGTGGCAAATGTTGTGCCCCTGTTCAAGAAAGGGAATAGGAACAACCCTGGGAATTACAGGCCAGTTAGTCTTACTTCGGTGGTAGGCAAGTTGATGGAAAAGGTGCTGAGGGATAGGATTTCTGAGCATCTGGAAAGACACTGCTTGATTCGGGACAGTCAGCACGGTTTTGTGAGGGGTAGGTCTTGCCTCACAAGCCTGATTGAATTCTTTGAGCAGGTGACCAAGCAAGTGGATGAGGGTAAACCAGTGGATGTGGTGTACATGGATTTTAGTAAGGCATTTGATAAGGTCCCCCATGGTAGACTTATGGAGAAAGTCAGGAGGCATGGGATAGTGGGGAATGTGGCCAGTTGGATTAAGAATTGGCTAACTGATAGAAGGCAGAGAGTGGTCTTAGATGGTAAATACTCAGCCTGGAGCCCAGTTACCAGTGGCGTGCCACAGGGATCAGTTCTGGGTCCTCTCCTGTTTGTGATTTTTATTAACGACTTGGATGAGGAAGTCGAAGGGTGGGTCAGTAAATTTGCAGATGATACAAAGGTTGGTGGAGTTGTGGATACCGAGGAGGGCTATTGTCGTCTGCAAAGGGACTTGGATAGGTTGCAGTGCTGGGCTGAAAAGTGGCAGATGGAGTTTAACCCTGAAAAGTGTGAGGTCGTCCATTTTGGAAGGACAAACATGAATGCAAAATACTGGGTTAACGGTAGGGTTCTTGGGCATGTGGAGGAGCAGAGAGACCTTGGGGTCTATGTGCATAGATCATTGAAAGTTGCAACTCAAGTGGATAGGGTGTGAAGAAGGCATATGGGGTGTTAGCGTTCATTAGCAGAGGGATTGAATTTAAGAGCCGTGAGGTGATGATGCAGCTGTACAGGACCTTGGTAAGGCCTCATTTGGAGTACTGTGTGCAGTTCTGGTCGCCTCATTTTAGGAAGGATGTGGAAGCCTTGGAGAGGGTGCAGAGGAGATTTACCAGGATGTTGCCTGGAATGGAGAATAAGTCTTACGAGGAAAGGCTGAACATTCTAGGCCTCTTCTCATTAGAACGGAGAAGGATGAGGGGTGACATGATAGAGGTTTATAAGATGATCAGGGGAATAGATAGGGTAGACAGTCAGAAACTTTTTCCCCGGGTGGAGCAAAGCGTTACAAGGGGTCATAAATTTAAGGTGAAGGGTGGGAGATATAAGGGGGATGTCAGGGGAAGGTTCTTTACCCAGAGAGTGGTCGGGGCATGGAATGCCTTGCCCGGGGAAGTTGTTGAGTCAGAAACTTTAGGGACTTTCAAAAGGCTTTTGGATAGGTATATGGATAAAGGAGAATGATGGGGTATAGATTAAATTGTCCTTGACAGAGGACAAAGGATCGGCACAACATTGTGGGCCGAAGGGCCTGTTCTGTGCTGTATGTTCTATGTTCTATGTTCTATCAGGGGAACTCACTCTCCTCACTGACACTGTTCACCTGGCAACATGTCCCGTGCGTATTAAACCATCAGGGGAACACACTATCCTCACTTATACTGTTCACCTGGTAACATATCCCGTGTGTATTAAACAATCAGGGGAACACACTCTCCTCACTTACACTGTTCACCTGGTAACATGTCCCGAGTGTATTAAACAATCAGGGGAACACACTCTCTTCACTTACACTGTTCACCTGGTAACATGTCCCGTGTGTATTAAACAATCAGGGGAACACACTCTCCTCACCTATACTGTTCACCTGGTAACATGTCCCGTGCGTATTAAACCATCAGGGGAACACACTCACCTCACCTATACTGTTCACCTGGTAACATGTCCTGGGTGTATTAAACAATCAGGGGAACACACTCTCCTCACTTATACTGTTCACCTGGTGACATGTCCTGGGTGTATTAAACAATCAGGGGAACACACACTCCTCACTTACACTGTTCACCTGGTAACATGTCCTGTGTATATTAAACCATCAGGCGAACACACTCTCCTCACTTATACTGTTCACCTGGTGACATGTCCTGTGTGTATTAAACAATCAGGGGAACACACTCTCCTCACTTATACTGTTCACCTGGTAACATGTCCCGTGTATATTAAACCATCAGGCGAACACACTCTCCTCACTTATACTGTTCACCTGGTAACATGTCCTGTGTGTGTTAAACAATCAAGGGAACACACTCTCCTCACTTATACTGTTCACCTGGTAAAATGTCCCGTGTATATTAAACCATCAGGGGAACAAACTCTCCTCACTTATACTGTTCACCTGGTAACATGTCCCGTGTATATTAAACCATCAGGGGAACACACTCTCCTCACTTATACTGTTCACCGGGTAACATGTCCTGTGTATATTAAACAATCAGGGGAACACACTCTCCTCACTTATACTGTTCACCAGGTAACATGTCCCATGTATATTAAACCCTCCGGGGAACACACGCCGCTCACTTATACAGTTCACTGGTAACATGTCCCATGTATATTAAACCCTCAGGGGAATACACTCCCCTCAATTATACTATTCACCAGGTAACATGTCCCGTGTGTATTAAACAATCAGGGGATCACACTCTCCTCAATTACACTGTTCACCTGGCGACATGTCCTGTGTATATTCAACAATCAGTGGAACACACTCTCCTCACTTATACTGTTCACCTGGTAACATGTCCAGTGTATATTAAACCATCAGGGGAACACACTCTCCTCACTTATCCTGTTCACCTGGTAACATGTCCCATGTATATTACACCATGAGGGGAACACATTCTCCTCACTTATACTGTTCACCTGGTAACATGTCCCGTGTATATTAAACCATCAGGGGAACACACTCTCCTCACTTATACTGTTCACCTGGTAACATGTCCCTTTTATATTAAACCATCAGGGGAAAGCCCTCTCTTCACTTATTCTGTTCACCTTGTAATAAGTCCCCTGTATATTAAACCATCTGGGGAACACACTCTCCTCACTTATACTGTTCACCTGGTAACATGTCCCGTGTATATTTAACAATCAGGGGAACACACTCTCCTCACTTATACTGTTCAACTGGAAACATGTCCCGTGTATATTAAACCATCAGGGGAAAGCCCTCTCTTCACTTATTCTGTTCACCTTGTAATAAGTCCCCTGTATATTAAACCATCAGGGGAACACACTCTCCTCACTTATACTATTCACCTGGTTGCATGGCCCGTGTATATTAAACCATCAGGGGAAAACACTCTCCTCACTTATACTCGTCACCTTGTAACATGTCCCACGTATATTAAGCAATCAGGGGAACAGGCTCTCTTCACTTATACTGTTCACCTGGTAACATGTCCCAAGTATATTAAACCATCAGGGGAGCTCACTCTCTTCACATATACTGTTCACCTGGTAACATGTCCCGTGTATATTAGACCATCAGGGGAACACACTCCTCCTCACTTCTACACTTCACCTGGTGACACGTCCCGTGCGTGTTAAACCATCAAGGGAACACACTCTCCTCATTTATACTGCTCACCTGGTAACATGTCCCGTGAGTATTAAACAATCAGGGGAACAAACTCTCCTCACTTATACTTTTCACCTGGTAACATGTCCCGTGTATATTAAACCATCAGGGGAATAAATTCTCCTCACTTATGCTGTTCACCTGCTAACATGTCCCGTGTATATTAAACCATCAGGGGAACACACTCTCCTCACTAATACTGTTCACCTGGTAACATGTCCCGTGTATATTAAACCATCAGGGCAAAGCCCTCTCCTCACTTATACTGTTCACCTGGTAACATGTCCCGTGCATATTAAACCATCAGGGGAACACACTCTCCTCACTTATACTGTTCAGCTGGTAACATGTCCCGTGTATATTAAACCATCAGGGGAACACACTCTCCTCACTTATACTGTTCACCTGGTAACATGTCCCGTGCATATTAAACCATCAGGGGAACACAATCTCCTCACATATACTGTTCACCTGGTAACATGTCCCGTGCATATTAAACCATCAGGGGAACACACTCTCCTCACTTATACTGTTCACCTGGTAACATGTCCCGTGTATATTAAACCATCAGGGGAAAGCACTCTCATCACTTATACTGTTCACCTGGTAACATGTCCCGTGTATATTAAACCATCAGGGGAAAGCACTCTCCTCACTTATACTGTTCACCTGGTAACATGTCCTGTGTATATTAAACCATCAGGGGAACACATTCTCCTCACTTATACTGTTCACCTGGTAACATGTCCCGTGTAGATTAAACCATCGGGGGAAAGCCCTCTCCTCACTTATACTGTTCAGCTGGTAACATGTCCCGTGTATATTATATCATCAGGGGAACACACTGTCCTCACTTATACTGTTCACCTGGTAACATGTCCCGTGTATATTAAACCATCAGGGGAAAGCACTCTCCTCACTTATACTGTTCACCTGGTAACATGTCCCGTGTATATTAAACCATCAGGGGAACACACTCTCCACACTTATACTGTTCACCTGGTATCATGTCCTGTGCCTGTTAAACCATCAGGGGAACACTCTCTCCTCACTTCTACTGTTCACCTGTTGACATGTCGTGCGTTTTAAACCATCAGGGGAACACACTCTCCTCACTTATACTGTTCACCTGGGGAAATGTCCCGTCAGTATTAAACCATCAGGGGAACTCACTCTCCTCACTTACACTGTTCACCTGGTATCATGACCTGTGTATATTAAACCATCAGGGGAACACACTATCCTCACTTATACTGTTCACCTGGTCACATGTCCTGTGCTTGTTAATCCATCAGGGGAACACACTCTCCTCACTTATACTGTTCACCTGGTAATGAGTCCCGTGTATATTAAACCATCTGGGGAAAACACTCTCCTCACTTATACTGTTCACCTGGCAACATGTCCCGTGTGTATTAAACCATCAGGGGAACACACTCTCCTCACTTATACTGTTCACCTGGTAACATGTCCCGTGTATATTTAACAATCAGGGGAACACACTCTCCTCACTTATACTGTTCACCTGTTTACATGTCCCGTGTATATGAAACCATCAGGGGAACACACTCTCCTCACTGATACTGTTCACCTGGTGACATGTCCTGTGTATATTAAACAATGAGGGGAACACACTCTCCTCACTTATACTCGTCACCTGGTAACATGTCCCGTGCGTATTAAACCATCAGGGGAACACACTCTCTTCATTTATACTGTTCACCTGGTAACATGTCCCGTGTGTATTGAACAATCAGGGGAACACACTCTCCTCACTTCTACTCTTCACCTGCTGAAACGTCCCGTGCGTGTTAAACCATCAGGGGAACAAACTCTCCTCACTTATACTGTTCACCTGGTCACATGTCCCGTGTATATTAAACAATCAGGGGAACACACTCTCCTCACTTATACTGTTCACCTGGGAACATGTCCCGTGTATATTAAACCATCATGGGTAAGCCCTCTCCTCACTTATACTGTTCACCTGGTAACATGTCCCGTGTATATTATACCATCAGGGGAACACACTCTTCTCACTTATACTGTTCTCCTGGTAACATGTCCCGTGTATATTAAACCATCAGGGGTAAGGACTCTCCTCACTTATACTATTCACCTGGTAACATGTCCCGTGTATATTAAACCATCAGTGGAACACACTCTCGTCACTTATACTGTTCACCTGATGACATGTCCTGTGTATAATAAACCATCAGGGGAACACACTCTCCTCACTTATACTGTTCACCTGGGAACATGTCCCGTGTATATTAAACCATCATGGGTAAGCCCTCTCCTCACTTATACAGTTCAACTGGTAACATGTCCCGTCCGTATTTAACCATCAGGGGAACTCACTCTCCTCACTTGCACTGTTCACCTGGTAACATGTCCTGTTTGTATTAAACCATCAGGGGAACACACTCTCTTCACTTATACTCTTCACCTGGCAACATGTCCCGTGTGTATTAAACAATCAGGGGAACACACTCTCCTCACTTACACTGTTCACCTGGTAACATGTCCTGTTTGTATTAAACCATCAGGGGAACTCACTCTCCTCACTTACACTGTTTACCTGGTTTCATGTCCCATGTATATTAAACCATCAGGGGAACACACTTATACTCTTCACCTGGCAACATGTCCCGTGTGTATTAAACCATCAGGGGAACACACTCTCTTCACTTATACTCTTCACCTGGCAACATGTCCTGTGTATATTAAACCATCAGGGGAACTACTCTCCTCACTTATACTGTTCACCTGGTAACATGTCCCATGTATATTAAACCATGAGGGGAACACGCTCTCCTCACTTATACTGTTCACCTGCTAACATGTCCCGTGTATATTGAACCATCAGGGGAATACAGTCTCCTCACTTATACTGTTCACCTGGTAACATGTCCCGTGTATATTACCCCATCAGGGGAACACGCTCTCCTCACTTATACTGTTCACCTGCTAACATGTCCCGTGTATATAGAACCATCAGGGGAATACAGTCTCCTCACTTATTCTGTTCACCTTGTAATAAGTCCCGTGTATATTAAACCATCAGGGGAACACACTCTCCTCACTTACACTGTTCACCTGGTAACATGTCCCGTGTATATTAAACCATCAGGGGAAAACACTCTCCTCACTTATACTGTTCACCTGGAAACATGTCCCGTGTATATTAAACCATCAGGGGAACACAATCTCCACACTGATACTGTTCACCTGCTAACATGTCCCGTGTATATTAAACAATGAGGGGAACACATTCTCCGCACTTATACTCGTCACCTTGTAACATGTCCCACGTGTATTAAGCAATCAGGGGAACAGGCTCTCTTCACTTTCCTGTTCACCTGGTAACATGTCCCATGTATATTAAACCATCAGGGGAACACACTCTCTTCACATATACTGTTCACCTGGTAACATGTCCCGTGTGTATTAGACCATCAGGGGAACAGACTCCTCCTCACTTCTACTCTTCACCTGGTGACACGTCCCGTGCGTGTTCAACCATCAGGGGAACACACTCTCCTCAATTATACTGATCACCTGGTAACATGTCCCGTGAGTATTAAACAATCAGGGGAAAACACTCTCCTCACTGATACTTTTCACCTGGTAACATGTCCCCTGTATATTAAACCATCAGGGGAACACATTCCCCACACTTATACTGTTCACCTGGTAACATGTCCTGTGTATATTAAACCATCAGGGGAACACATTCTCCTCACTTATACTGTTCACCTGCTAACATGTCCCGTGTATATTAAATCATCAGGGGAACACACTCTCCTCACTTATACTGTTCACCTGGTAACATGTCCCGTGTATATTAAACCATCAGGGGAAAGCCCTCTCCTCACTTATACTGTTCAGCTGGTAACATGTCCCGTGTATATTATACCATCAGGGGAACACACTCTCCTCACTTATACTGTTCACCTGGTAACATGTCCCGTGTATATTAAACCTTCAGGGGAAAGCCCTCTCCTCACTTATACTGTTCACCTGGTAACATGTCCCGTGTATATTAAGCCATCAGGGGAACACATTTTCCTCACTGATACTGTTCACCTGCTAACATGTCCCGTGTATATTAAACAATGAGGGGAACACACTCTCCTCACTTATACTGTTCACATTGTAACATGTCCCGTGAGTTTTAAACAATCAGGCGAACACACTCTCCTCACTGAGACTGTTCACCTGGTAACATGTCTCGTGTGTATTAAACCATCAGGGGAACACATTCTCCTCACTTATACTGTTCACCAGGTAACATGTCCCGTGTATATTAATCCATCAGGGGAACACACTGTCCTCAATTATACTGTTCACCTGGTAACATGTCCCCTGTATATTAAACCATCAGGGGAAAACACTCTCCTCACTTATACTGTTCACCTGGTAACATTTCCAGTGTATATTAAACCATCAGGGGAACACACTCTCCTCACTTATACTGTTCACCTGGTAACATTTCCAGTGTATATTAAACCATCAGGGGAAAACACTCTCCTCACTTATACTGTTCACCTGGTAACATGTCCTGTGTGTATTAAACCATTAGGGGAACACACTCTCCTCACTTATACTGTTCACCTGGTAACATGTCCCGTGTGTATTAAACCATCAGGGGAAAACACTCTCCTCACTTATACTGTTCACCTGGTAACATGTCCCGTGTATATTTAACAATCAGGGGAACACACTCTCCTCACTTATACTGCTCACCTGCTACCATGTCCCGTGTATATTAAACCATCAGGGGAACACATTCTCCTCACTTATACTGTTCACCTGCTACCATGTCCCGTGTATATTAAACCATCAGGGGAACACATTCTCCTCACTTATACTGTTCACCTGCTAACTTGTCCCGTGTATATTAAACCATCAGGGGAACACATTCTCCTCACTTATACTGTTCACCTGGTAACATGTCCCGTGTATATTTAACAATCAGGGGAACACACTCTCCTCACTTATACTGTTCACCTGGTAACATGTACCGTGTATATTATACCATCAGGGGAACACACTCTCCTCACTTATACTGTTCACCTGGTAACATTTCCAGTGTATATTAAACCATCAGGGGAAAACACTCTCCTCACTTATACTGTTCACCTGGTAACATGTCCCGTGTATATTAAACCATCAGGGGAAAACACTCTCCTCACTTATACTGTTCACCTCGTAACATGTCCCGTGTATATTATACCATCAGGGGAACACACTCTCCTCACTTATACTGTTCACCTGGTAACATTTCCAGTGTATATTAAACCATCAGGGGAACACACTCTCCTCACTTATACTGTTCACCTGGTAACATGTCCCGTGTATATTAAACCATCAGGGGAACACACTCTCCTCACTTATACTGTTCACCTGGTAACATGTCCCGTGTATATTAAACCATCAGGGGAAAACACTCTCCTCACTTATACTGTTCACCTGGTAACATGTCCCGTGTATATTAAACCATCAGGGGAACACACTCTCCTCACTTATACTGTTCACCTGGTAACATGTCCCGTGTATATTAAACCATCAGGGGAAAACACTCTCCTCACTTATACTGTTCACCTCGTAACATGTCCCGTGTATATTTAACAATCAGGGGAACACACTCTCCTCACTTATACTGTTCACCTGGTAACATTTCCAGTGTATATTAAACCATCAGGGGAACACACTCTCCTCACTTATACTGTTCACCTGGTAACATGTCCCGTGTATATTAAACCATCAGGGGAACACACTCTCCTCACTTATACTGTTCACCTGGTAACATGTCCCGTGTGTATTAAACCATCAGGGGAAAACACTCTCCTCACTTATACTGTTCACCTGGTAACATGTCCCGTGTATATTAAACCATCAGGGGAAAACACTCTCCTCACTTATACTGTTCACCTGGTAACATGTCCCGTGTATATTAAACCTTCAGGGTAACACATTCTCCTCACTTATACTGTTCACCTGCTAACTTGTCCCGTGTATATTAAACCATCAGGGGAACACATTCTCCTCACTTATACTGTTCACCTGGTAACATGTCCCCTGTATATTAAACCTTCAGGGGAACACATTCTCCTCACTTATACTGTTCACCTGCTAACATGTCCCGTGTATATTAAACCATCAGGGGAACACATTCTCCTCACTTATACTGTTCACCTGCTAACTTGTCCCGTGTATATTAAACCATCAGGGGAACACATTCTCCTCACTTATACTGTTCACCTGGTAACATGTCCCGTGTATATTAAACCATCAGTGGAACACACTCTCCTCACTTATACTGTTCACCTGGGAACATGTCCCGTGTATATTAAACCATCAGTGGAACACACTCTCCTCACTTATACTGTTCACCTGTTGACATGTCCTGTTTGTATTAAACGATCAGGGGAACTCTCTCTCCTCACTTACACTGTTCACCTGGTAACATGTCCCGTATATATTAAACCATCAGGGGAAAACACTCTCCTCACTTATACTGTTCACCTGGTAACATGTCCCATGTATATTAAACCATCAGGGGAAAACACTCTCCTCACTTATACTGTTCACCTGGGAACATGTCCTGTGTATATTAAACCATCAGGGGAAAACACTCTCCTCACTTATACTGTTCACCTGGTAACATGTCCCATGTATATTAAACCATCAGGGGAAAACACTCTCTTCACTTATACTGTTCACCTGGTAACATGTCCTGTGTATATTAAACAATCTGGGGAACACACTCTCCTCACTTATACTGTTCACCTGGAAACATGTCCCGTGTATATTAAACCATCAGGGGAACACAATCTCCACACTGATACTGTTCACCTGCTAACATGTCCCGTGTATATTAAACAATGAGGGGAACACATTCTCCGCACTTATACTCGTCACCTTGTAACATGTCCCACGTGTATTAAGCAATCAGGGGAACAGGCTCTCTTCACTTTCCTGTTCACCTGGTAACATGTCCCATGTATATTAAACCATCAGGGGAACACACTCTCTTCACATATACTGTTCACCTGGTAACATGTCCCGTGTGTATTAGACCATCAGGGGAACAGACTCCTCCTCACTTCTACTCTTCACCTGGTGACACGTCCCGTGCGTGTTCAACCATCAGGGGAACACACTCTCCTCAATTATACTGATCACCTGGTAACATGTCCCGTGAGTATTAAACAATCAGGGGAAAACACTCTCCTCACTGATACTTTTCACCTGGTAACATGTCCCCTGTATATTAAACCATCAGGGGAACACATTCCCCACACTTATACTGTTCACCTGGTAACATGTCCTGTGTATATTAAACCATCAGGGGAACACATTCTCCTCACTTATACTGTTCACCTGCTAACATGTCCCGTGTATATTAAATCATCAGGGGAACACACTCTCCTCACTTATACTGTTCACCTGGTAACATGTCCCGTGTATATTAAACCATCAGGGGAAAGCCCTCTCCTCACTTATACTGTTCAGCTGGTAACATGTCCCGTGTATATTATACCATCAGGGGAACACACTCTCCTCACTTATACTGTTCACCTGGTAACATGTCCCGTGTATATTAAACCTTCAGGGGAAAGCCCTCTCCTCACTTATACTGTTCACCTGGTAACATGTCCCGTGTATATTAAGCCATCAGGGGAACACATTTTCCTCACTGATACTGTTCACCTGCTAACATGTCCCGTGTATATTAAACAATGAGGGGAACACACTCTCCTCACTTATACTGTTCACATTGTAACATGTCCCGTGAGTTTTAAACAATCAGGCGAACACACTCTCCTCACTGAGACTGTTCACCTGGTAACATGTCTCGTGTGTATTAAACCATCAGGGGAACACATTCTCCTCACTTATACTGTTCACCAGGTAACATGTCCCGTGTATATTAATCCATCAGGGGAACACACTGTCCTCAATTATACTGTTCACCTGGTAACATGTCCCCTGTATATTAAACCATCAGGGGAAAACACTCTCCTCACTTATACTGTTCACCTGGTAACATTTCCAGTGTATATTAAACCATCAGGGGAACACACTCTCCTCACTTATACTGTTCACCTGGTAACATTTCCAGTGTATATTAAACCATCAGGGGAAAACACTCTCCTCACTTATACTGTTCACCTGGTAACATGTCCTGTGTGTATTAAACCATTAGGGGAACACACTCTCCTCACTTATGCTGTTCACCTGGTAACATGTCCCGTGTGTATTAAACCATCAGGGGAAAACACTCTCCTCACTTATACTGTTCACCTGGTAACATGTCCCGTGTATATTTAACAATCAGGGGAACACACTCTCCTCACTTATACTGCTCACCTGCTACCATGTCCCGTGTATATTAAACCATCAGGGGAACACATTCTCCTCACTTATACTGTTCACCTGCTACCATGTCCCGTGTATATTAAACCATCAGGGGAACACATTCTCCTCACTTATACTGTTCACCTGCTAACTTGTCCCGTGTATATTAAACCATCAGGGGAACACATTCTCCTCACTTATACTGTTCACCTGGTAACATGTCCCGTGTATATTTAACAATCAGGGGAACACACTCTCCTCACTTATACTGTTCACCTGGTAACATGTACCGTGTATATTATACCATCAGGGGAACACACTCTCCTCACTTATACTGTTCACCTGGTAACATTTCCAGTGTATATTAAACCATCAGGGGAAAACACTCTCCTCACTTATACTGTTCACCTGGTAACATGTCCCGTGTATATTAAACCATCAGGGGAAAACACTCTCCTCACTTATACTGTTCACCTCGTAACATGTCCCGTGTATATTATACCATCAGGGGAACACACTCTCCTCACTTATACTGTTCACCTGGTAACATTTCCAGTGTATATTAAACCATCAGGGGAAAACACTCTCCTCACTTATACTGTTCACCTGGTAACATGTCCCGTGTATATTAAACCATCAGGGGAACACACTCTCCTCACTTATACTGTTCACCTGGTAACATGTCCCGTGTATATTAAACCATCAGGGGAAAACACTCTCCTCACTTATACTGTTCACCTCGTAACATGTCCCGTGTATATTTAACAATCAGGGGAACACACTCTCCTCACTTATACTGTTCACCTGGTAACATTTCCAGTGTATATTAAACCATCAGGGGAACACACTCTCCTCACTTATACTGTTCACCTGGTAACATGTCCCGTGTATATTAAACCATCAGGGGAACACACTCTCCTCACTTATACTGTTCACCTGGTAACATGTCCCGTGTGTATTAAACCATCAGGGGAAAACACTCTCCTCACTTATACTGTTCACCTGGTAACATGTCCCGTGTATATTAAACCATCAGGGGAAAACACTCTCCTCACTTATACTGTTCACCTGGTAACATGTCCCGTGTATATTAAACCTTCAGGGTAACACATTCTCCTCACTTATACTGTTCACCTGCTAACTTGTCCCGTGTATATTAAACCATCAGG
This sequence comes from Heterodontus francisci, assembly GCF_036365525.1. Taxonomy (NCBI): domain Eukaryota; kingdom Metazoa; phylum Chordata; class Chondrichthyes; order Heterodontiformes; family Heterodontidae; genus Heterodontus; species Heterodontus francisci. Next base: position 188,569 of record NW_027140379.1, read on the forward strand.
GGAACACATTCTCCTCACTTATACTGTTCACCTGGTAACATGTCCCCTGTATATTAAACCTTCAGGGGAACACATTCTCCTCACTTATACTGTTCACCTGCTAACATGTCCCGTGTATATTAAACCATCAGGGGAACACATTCTCCTCACTTATACTGTTCACCTGCTAACTTGTCCCGTGTATATTAAACCATCAGGGGAACACATTCTCCTCACTTATACTGTTCACCTGGTAACATGTCCCGTGTATATTAAACCATCAGTGGAACACACTCTCCTCACTTATACTGTTCACCTGGGAACATGTCCCGTGTATATTAAACCATCAGTGGAACACACTCTCCTCACTTATACTGTTCACCTGTTGACATGTCCTGTTTGTATTAAACGATCAGGGGAACTCTCTCTCCTCACTTACACTGTTCACCTGGTAACATGTCCCGTGTATATTAAACCATCAGGGGAAAACACTCTCCTCACTTATACTGTTCACCTGGTAACATGTCCCATGTATATTAAACCATCAGGGGAAAACACTCTCCTCACTTATACTGTTCACCTGGGAACATGTCCTGTGTATATTAAACCATCAGGGGAAAACACTCTCCTCACTTATACTGTTCACCTGGTAACATGTCCCATGTATATTAAACCATCAGGGGAAAACACTCTCTTCACTTATACTGTTCACCTGGTAACATGTCCTGTGTATATTAAACAATCTGGGGAACACACTCTCCTCACTTATACTGTTCACCTGGTGACATGTCCCGGGTGTATTAAACCATCAGGGGAACACACTCTCCTCACTTATACTGTTCACCTGATAATATGTCCCGGGTGTATTCAACCATCAGGGGAACACACTCTCCTCACTTATACTGTTCACCTGGTAATATGTACTGTGTATATTAAACAATCTGGGGAACACACTCTCCTCACTTATACTGTTCACCTGATAATATGTCCCGGGTGTATTCAACCATCAGGGGAACACACTCTCCTCACTTATACTGTTCACCTGGTAACATGTCCCGGGTGTATTAAACCATCAGGGGAACACACTCTCCTCACTTATACTGTTCACCTGGTGACATGTCCCGTGTATATTAAATCATCAGGGGAACACACTCTCCTCACTTATCCTGTTCACCTGGTAACATGTCCCGTGTATATTAAATCATCAGGGGAACACACTCTCCTCACTTATCCTGTTCACCTGGTAACATGTCCCGGGTGTATTCAACCATCAGGGGAACACATTCTCCTCACTTATACTGTTCACCTGCTAACATGTCCCGTGTATATTGAACCATCAGGGGAATACAGTCTCCTCACTTATTCTGTTCACCTTGTAATAAGTCCCGTGTATATTAAACCATCAGGGGAACACACTCTCCTCACTTATACTGTTCACCTGGTAACATGTCCCGTGTATATTAAACCATCAGGGGAAAGCCCTCTCCTCACTTATACTGTTCACCTGGTAACATGTCCCGTGTATATTAAACCATCAGGGGAAAGCCCTCTCCTCACTTATACTGTTCACCTGCTAACATGTCCCACGTGTATTAAGCAATCAGGGGAACAGGCTCTCTTCACTTATACTGTTCACCTGGTAACATGTCCCGTGTATATTAGACCATCAGGGGAACACACTCCTCCTCACTTCTACTCTTCACCTGGTGACACGTCCCGTGCGTGTTAAACCATCAGGGGAACACACTCTCCTCACTTATACTGCTCACCTGGTAACATGTCCCGTGAGTATTAAACAATCAGGGGAAAACACTCTACTCACTTATACTTTTCACCTGGTAACATGTCCCGTGTATATTAAACCGTCAGGGGAACACACTCTCCTCAGTTATGCTGTTCACCTGGTAACATGTCCCGTGTATATTCAACCATCAGGGGAACACATTCTCCTCACTTATACTGTTCACCTGCTAACATGTCCCGTGTATATTAAACCATCAGGGGAACACACTCTCCTCACTTATACTGTTCACCAGGTAACATGTCCTGTGTATATTAAACCATCAGGGGAAAGCCCTCTCCTCACTTATACTGATCAGCTGGTAACATGTCCCGTGTATATTAAACCATCAGGGGAACACATTCTCCTCACTTATACTGTTCACCTGCGAACATGTCCCGTGTATATTGAACCATGAGGGGAATACTGTCTCCTCACTTACACTGTTCACCTGGGAACATGTCCCGTGTATATTAAACCATCAGTGGAACACACTCTCCTCACTTACACTGTTCACCTGGTAACATGTCCCGTGTATATTCAACCATCATGGGTAAGCCCTCTCCTCACTTATACTGTTCACCTGGTAACATGTCCCATGTATATTATACCATCAGGGGAACACACTCTCCTCACTTATACTGTTCACCTGGTGACATGTCCCGTGTATATTAAACCATCAGGGGAAAGCACTCTCCTCACTTATACAGTTCACCTGGTAACATGTCCCGTGTGTGTTAAACCATCATGGCAACACATTCTCCTCACTTATAATGTTCACCTGCTAACATGTCCCATGTATATTGAACCATCAGGGGAATACAGTCTCATCACTTATACTGTTCACCTGGTAACATGTCCCGTGTATATTAAACCATCAGGGGAACACACTCTCCTCACTTATACTGTTCACCTGGTAACATGTACCGTGTATATTAAACCATCAGGGGAAAGCCCTCTCCTCACTTATTCTGTTCACCTGGTAATAAGTCCCGTGTATATTAAACCATCAGGGGAACACACTCTCCTCACTTATACTGTTCACCTGGTAACATGTCCCGTGTATTTTTAACAATCAGGGGAACACACTCTCCTCACTTATACTGTTCACCTGGTAACATGTCCCGTGTATATTAAACCATCAGGGGAACACATTCTCCTCACTGATACTGTTCACCTGGTAACATGTCCCGTGTATTTTTAACAATCAGGGGAACACACTCTCCTCACTTATACTGTTCACCTGGTAACATGTCCCGTGTATATTAAACCATCAGGGGAACACACTCGCCTCACTTATACTCGTCATCTTGTAACATGTCCCACGTATATTAAGCAATCAGGGGAACAGGCTCCCTTCTCTTATACTGTTCACCTGGTAACATGTCCCATGTATATTAAACCATCAGGGGAACACACTCTCTTCACATATACTGTTCACCTGGTAACATGTCCCGTGTATATTAGACCATCAGGGGAACACACTCTCCTCACTTCTGCTCTTCACCTGGTGACACGTCCCCTGCGTGTAAAGCCATCAGGGGAACACACTCTCCTCACTTATACTGTTCACCTGGTAACATGTCTCGTGTATATTATACCATCAGGGGAACACACTGTCCTCACTTATACTGTTCACCTGGTAACATGTCCCGTGTATATTAAAACATCAGGGGAACACACTCTCCTCACTTGAACTGTTCACCTGGTAACATGTCCCGTGTATATTAAAATATCAGGGGAACACACTCTCCTCATTTAAACTGTTCACCTGGTAACATGTCCCGTGTATATTAAACCATCAGGGGAACACACTCTCCTCACTTATACTGTTGACCTGGTAACATGTCCCGCGCATGTTAAACCATCAGGGGAACTACTCTCCTCACTTATACTGTTCACCTGGTAACATGTCCCGTGTATATTGAACCATCAGGGGAACACATTCTCCTCACTTATACTGTTCACCTGCTAACATGTCCCGTGTGTATTGAACCATCAGGAGAATACAGTCTCATCACTTATACTGTTCACCTGGTAACATGTCCCGTGTATATTAAACCATCAGGGGAACACACTCTCCTCACTTATTCTGTTCACCTGGTAACATGTCCCATGTATATTAAACCATGAGGGGAACACATTCTCCTCACTTATACTGTTCACCTGGTAAAATGTCCCGTGTATATTAAACCATCAGGGGAAGACACTCTCCTCACTTATACTGTTCACCTGGTAAAATGTCCCGTGTATATTAAACCATCAGGGGAAGACACTCTCCTCACTTATACTGTTCACCTGGTAACATGTCCCGTGTATATTAAACCATCAGGGGAAAGCCCTCTAGTCACTTATTCTGTTCACCTGGTAATAAGTCCCGTGTATATTAAACCATCAGGGGAACACACTCTCCTCACTTATACTGTTCACCTGGTAACATGTCTCGTGTATATTAAACCATCTGGGGAACACACTCTCCTCACTTATACTGTTCACCTGGTAACATGTCCCGTGTATATTTAACAATTAGGGGAACACACTCTCCTCACTTATACTGTTCACCTGGTAACATGTCCCGTGTATATTAAACCATCAGGGGAAAGCCCTCTCCTCACTTATACTGTTCAGCTGGTAACATGTCCCGTGTATATTATACCATCAGGGGAACACACTCTCCTCACTTATACTGTTCACCTGCCAACATGTCCCGTGTATATTTTACCATCAGGGGATAGCCCTCTCCTCACTTCTGCTGTTCAGCTGGTAACATGTCCCGTGTATATTTAACAATTAGGGGAACACACTCTACTCACTTATACTGTTCACCTGGTAACATGTCCCGTGTGTATTCAACCATCAGGGGAACACACTCTCTTCACATATACTGTTCACCTGGTAACATGTCCCGTGTATATTAAAACATCAGGGGAAAGCACTCTCCTCACTTATAATGTTCACCTGGTAACATGTCCCGTGTATATTAAACCATCAGGGGAACTCACTCTCCTCACCTATACTGTTCACCTGGTAACATGTCCCGTGTATATTAAACCATCAGGGGTAAGCCCTCTCCTCACTTATACTGTTCACCTGGTAACATGTCCCGTGTATATTAAACCATCAGGGGTAAGCCCTCTCCTCACTTATACTGTTCACCTGGTAACATGTCCCGTGTATATTATACCATCAGGGGAACACACTCTCCTCACTTATACTGTTCACCTGGTAACATGTCCCGTGTATATTATACCATCAGGGGAACACACTCTCCTCACTTATACTGTTCAACTGGTAACATGTCCCGTGTATATTAAACCATCAGGGGAACATTGTCTTCTCACTTATACTGTTCACCTGATGACATGTCCCGGGTATATTAAACCATCAGGGGAACACACTCTCCTCACCTATACTGTTCACCTGGTAACATGTCCTGTGTATATTAAACCATCAGGGGTAAGCCCTCTCCTCACTTATACTGTTCACCTGTTAACATGTCCCGTGTATATTATACCATCAGGGGAACACACTCTCCTCACTTATACTGTTCACCTGGTATCATGTCCTGTGTATATTAAACCATCAGGGGAACACACTCTCCTCACTTATACTATTCACCTGTTGACATGTCCCGTGTATATTAAACCATCAGGGGATCACACTCTCCTCACTTACACTGTTCACCTGGTAACATGTCCCGTGTGCATTAAACCATCAGGGGAACACACTCTCCTCACTTATACTGTTCACCTGCTAACATGTCCCGTGTATATTAAACCATCAGGGGAACACACTCTCCTCACTTATACTGTTCACCTGCTAACATGTCCCGTGTATATTAAACCATCAGGGGAACACACTCTCCTCACTTATACTGTTCACCTGCTAACATGTCCCGTGTATATTAAACCATCAGGGGAACACACTCTCCTCACTTATACTGTTCACCTGCTAACATGTCCCGTGTATATTAAACCATCAGGGGAAAGCCCTCTCCTCACTTATACTGTTCAGCTGGTAACATGTCCCGTGTATATTAAACCATCAGGGGAAAGCCCAATCCTCACTTATGCTGTTCAGCTGGTAAAATGTCCCGTGTATATTAAACCATCAGGGGAACACATTCTCCTCACTTATACTGTTCACCTGGTAATATGTCCCTTGTATATTAAACTTTCAGGGGAAAGCCCTCTCCTCACTTATACTGTTCAGCTGGTAAGATGTCCCGTGTATATTATACCATCAGGGGAACACACTGTCCTCACTTATACTGTTCACCTGGTAACATGTCCCGTGTATATTAAAACATCAGGGGAAAGCACTCTCCTCACTTATACTGTTCACCTGGTAACATGTCCTGTGCATATTAAACCATCAATGGAACACACTGTCCTCACTTATACTGTTCACCTGGTAACATGTCCCGTGTATATTAAACCATCAGGGGAACACACTCTCCTCACTTATACTGTTCACGTGGTAACATGTCCCGTGCATATTAAACCATCAGGGGAATACATTCTCCTCACTTATACTGTTCACCTGCTAACATGTCCCGTGTATATTAAACCATCAGGGGAATACATTCTCCTCACTTATACTGTTCACCTGCTAACATGTCCCGTGTATATTAAACAATCAGCGGAACTCACTCTACTCACTTGCACTGTTCACCTGGTAACATATCCTGTTTGTATTAAACCATCAGGGGAACTCACTCTCCTCACTTATACTCTTCACCTGGTAACATGTCCTGTGTATATTAAACCATCAAGGGAACACACTCTCCACACTTATACTGTTCACCTGGTAACATGTCCCGTGTGTATTAAACCATCAGGGGAACACACTCTCTTCACTTATACTCTTCACCTGGTAACATGTCCCGTGTGTATTAAACCATCGGGGGAACACACTCTCTTCACTTATACTGTTCACCTGGTAACATGTCCCGTCTATATTATACCATCAGGGGAACACACTCTCCTCACTTATACTGTTCACCTGGTAACATGTCCCGTCTATATTATACCATCAGGGGAACACACTCTCCTCACTTATACTGTTCAGCTGGTAACATGTCCTTTGTGTATTAAACAATCAGGGGAACACACTCTCCTCACTTATACTGTTCACCTGGTATCATGTCCTGTGTATATTAAACCATCAGGGGAACACTCTCTCCTCACTTATGCTGTTCACCTGGGGAAATGTCCCGTCAGTATTAAACCATCAGGGGAACACACTCTCCTCACTTATACTGTTCACCTGGGGAAATGTCCCGTCAGTATTAAACCATCAGGGGAATACATTCTCCTCACTTATACTGTTCACCTGCTAACATGTCCCGTGTATATTAAACCATCAGGGGAATACACTGTCCTCACTTATACTGTTCACCTGGGGAAATGTCCCGTGTGTATTAAACAATCAGGGGAACACACTCTCCTCACTTATACTGTTCACCTGCTGACATATCCCGTCAGTATTAAACCATCAGGGGAAAGCCCTCTCCTCACTTATTCTGTTCGCCTGGTAATAAGTCCCGTGTATATTAAACCATCAGGGGAACACACTCTCCTCACTTAGACTGTTCACCTGGCAACATGTCCCGTGTATATTAAACCATGAGGGGAACACACTTTCCTCACTTATACAGTTCACCTGGTAACATGTCCCGTGTATTTTTAACAATCAGGGGAACACACTTTCCTCACTTATACAGTTCACCTGGTAACATGTACCGTGTATTTTTAACAATCAGGGGAACACACTCTCCTCACTTATACTCGTCACCTGGTAACATGTCCCACGTATATTAAACAATCTGGGGAACACACTCTCCTCACTTATACTGTTCACCTGGTAACATGTCCCGTGTATATTAAACCATCTGGGGAACACACACTCCTCACTTATACAGCTCACCTGGTAACATCTCCCGTGAGTATTAAACAATCAGGGGAACACACTCTCCTCACTTATACTGTTCACCTGGTAACATGTCCCGTGTATATTAAACCATCTGGGGAACACACTCTCCTCACTTATACTTTTCACCTGGTAACATGTCCCTTTTATATTTAACAATCAGGGGAACACACTCTCCTCACTTATACTGTTTACCTGGTAACATGTCCCGTGTATATTAAACCATCAGGTGAACACATTCTCCTCACTGATACTGTTCACCTGCTCCCATGTCCCGTGTATATTAAACCATCAGGGGAACACATTCTCCTCACTTATACTGTTCACCTGGTAACATGTCCCTTGTATATTAAACCATCAGGGGAAAGCCCTCTCCTCACTTATACTTTTCAGCTGGTAAGATGTCCCGTGTATATTATACCATCAGGGGAACACACTGGCCTCACTTATACTGTTCACCTGGTAACATGTCCCGTATATATTAAAACATCAGGGGAAAGCACTCTCCTCACTTATACTGTTCACCTGGTAACATGTCCATTGTTTATTAAACCATCAGGGGAACACTCTCTCCTCACTTATACTGTTCACCTGCTAACATGTCCCGTGTATATTAAACCATCAGGGGAATACATTCTCCTCACTTATACTGTTCACCTGCTAACATGTCCCGTGTATATTAAACCATCAGGGGAATACATTCTCCTCACTTATACTGTTCACCTGCTAACATGTCCCGTGTATATTAAACAATCAGGGGAACTCACTCTCCTCACTTACACTGTTCACCTGGTAACATGTCCCGTGTATATTAAACCATCAGGGGAATACATTCTCCTCACTGATACTGTTCACCTGCTCCCATGTCCCGTGTATATTAAACCATCAGGGGAACACATTCTCCTCACTTATACTGTTCACCTGCTAACATGTCCCGTGTATATTAAACAATCAGGGGAACTCACTCTCCTCACTTACACTGTTCACCTGCTAACATGTCCCGTGTATATTAAACCATCAGGGGAACTCACTCTCCTCACTTACACTGTTCACCTGCTAACATGTCCCGTGTGTATTAAACCATCAGGGGAACACACTCTCTTCACTTATACTCTTCACCTGGTAACATGTCCTGTGTATATTAAACCATCAGGGGAACACACTCTCCTCACTTATACTGTTCACCTGGTAACATGTCCCGTGTATATTAAACAATCAGGGGAACACAATCTCCTCACTTACACTGTTCACGTTTTAACATGTCCTGTTTATATTAAACCATCAGGGGAACACACTCTCCTCACATATACTGTTCACCTGGTAACATGTCCCGTGTATATTAAACCATCAGGGGAATACATTCTCCTCACTTATACTGTTCACCAGCTAACATGTCCCGTGTATATTGAACCATCAGGGGAATACAATATCCTCACTTATACTGTTCAGCTGGTAACATGTCCCGTGTATATTATACCATCAGGGGAACACACTCTCCTCACTTATACTGTTCACCTGGTAACATGTCCCCTGTATATTAAACCATCAGGGGAATACATTCTCCTCACTTATACTGTTCACCAGCTAACATGTCCCGTGTATATTAAACCATCAGGGGAATACAGTATCCTCACTTATACTGTTCACGTGGTAACATATCCCGTGTGTATCAAACCATCAGGGGAACACATTCTCCTCACTTATACTGTTGACCTGGTAACATGTCCCTTGTATATTAAACCATCAGGGGAAAGCCGTCTCCTCACTTATACTGTTCACCTGCTAACATGTCCCGTGTATATTAAACCATCAGGGGAATACATTCTCCTCACTTATACTGTTCACCTGCTAACATGTCCCGTGTATATTAAAACATCAGGGGAAAGCACTCTCCTCACTTATATTGTTCACGTTGTCACATGTCCCGTGTATATTAAACCATCAGGGGAACACACTCTCCTCACTTATACTGTTCACCTGGGGAAATGTCCCGTCAGTATTAAACCATCAGGGGAATACATTCTCCTCACTTATTCTGTTCACCTGGTAATAAGTCCCGTGTATATTAAACCATCAGGGGAATACATTCTCCTCACTTATACTGTTCACCTGCTAACATGTCCCGTGTATATTAAACCATCAGGGGAATACATTCTCCTCACTTCTCCTGTTCACCTGCTAACATGTCCCGTGTTTTTTAAACAATCAGGGGAACTCACTCTCCTCATTACACTGTTCACCTGGTAACATGTCCTGTTTGTATTAAACCATCAGGGGAACTCACTCTCCTCACTTACACTGTTTACCTGGTAACATGTCCCGTGTGTATTAAACCATCAGGGGAACACACTCTCCTCACTTATACTGTTCACCTGGTAACATGTCCCGTGTATATTAAAACATCAGGGGAAAGCACTCTCCTCACTTATACTGTTCACCTGCTAACATGTCCCGTGTATATTAAACCATCAGGGGAATACATTCTCCTCACTTATACTGTTCACCTGCTAAAATGTCCCGTGTATATTAAACAATCAGGGGAACACACTCTCCTCACTTACACTGTTTACGTGGCAACATGTCCCATATGTATTAAACCATCAGGGGAACACACTCTCCTCACTTATACTCTTCACCTGGTAACATGTCCTGTGTATATTAAATCATCAGGGGAACACACTCTCCTCACTTATACTGTTCACCTGGTAACATGTCCCGTGTATATTAAACCATCAGGGGAATACATTCTCCTCACTTATACTGTTCACCTGCTAACATGTCCCGTGTATATTAAACAATCAGGGGAACTCACTCTCCTCACTTACACTGTTCACGTTGTCACATGTCCCGTGTATATTAAACCATCAGGGGAACACACTCTCCTCACTTATACTCTTCACCTGGGGAAATGTCCCGTCAGTATTAAACCATCAGGGGAATACATTCTCCTCACTTATTCTGTTCACCTGGTAATAAGTCCCGTGTATATTAAACCATCAGGGGAATACATTCTCCTCACTTATACTGTTCACCTGCTAACATGTCCCGTGTATATTAAACCATCAGGGGAATACATTCTCCTCACTTCTCCTGTTCACCTGCTAACATGTCCCGTGTTTTTTAAACAATCAGGGGAACTCACTCTCCTCACTTACACTGTTCACCTGGTAACATGTCCTGTTTGTATTAAACCATCAGGGGAACTCACTCTCCTCACTTACACTGTTTACCTGGTAACATGTCCTGTGTGTATTAAACCATCAGGGGAACACACTCTCCTCACTTATACTGTTCACCTGGTGACATATCCCGTCAGTATTAAACCATCAGGGGAAAGCCCTCTCCTCACTTATTCTGTTCGCCTGGTAATATGTCCCGTGTATATTAAACCATCAGGGGAACACACTCTCCTCACTTAGACTGTTCACCTGGCAACATGTCCCGTGTATATTAAACCATGAGGGGAACACACTTTCCTCACTTATACAGTTCACCTGGTAACATGTCCCGTGTATTTTTAACAATAAGGGGAACACACTCTCCTCACTTAGACTGTTCACCTGGCAACATGTCCCGTGTATATTAAACCATGAGGGGAACACACTCTCCTCACTTATACTCGTCACCTGGTAACATGTCCCGTGTGTATTAAACAATCAGGGGAACACATTCTCCTCACTTCTACTCTTCACCTGGTGACACGTCCCGTGCGTGTTAAACCATCAGGGGAACACACTCTCCTCACTTATACAGCTCACCTGGTAACATCTCCCGTGAGTATTAAACAATCAGGGGAACACACTCTCCTCACTTATACTGTTCACCTGGTAACATGTCCCGTGTATATTAAACCATCTGGGGAACACATTCTCCTCACTTATACTTTTCACCTGGTAACATGTCCCGTTTATATTTAACAATCAGGGGAACACACTCTCCTCACTTATACTGTTTACCTGGTAACATGTCCCGTGTATATTAAACCATCAGGGGAACACATTCTCCACACTTATACTGTTCACCTGCTACCATGTCCCGTGTATATTTAACAATAAGGGGAACACACTCTCCTCACTTATACTGTTCACCTGCTACCATGTCCCGTGTATATTAAACCATCAGGGGAACACACTCTCCTCACTTATACTGTTCACCTGCTAACATGTCCCGTGTGTATTAAACCCTAAGGGGAAAGCCCTCTCCTCACTTATACTGTTCAGCTGGTAACATGTCCCGTCTATATTATACCATCAGGGGAACACACTCTCCTCACTTATACTGTTCACCTGCTAACATGTCCCGTGTATATTAAACCCTAAGGGGAAAGCCCTCTCCTCACTTATACTGTTCACCTGGTAACATGACCCGTGTATATTAAACCATCAGGGGAATGCCCTCTCCTCACTTATGCTGTTCAGCTGGTAACATGTCCCGTGTATATTAAACCATCAGGGGAACACACTCTCCTCACTTATACTGTTCACCTGGTAACATGTCCCGTGTATATTAAACCCTAAGGGGAAAGCCCTCTCCTCACTTATACTGTTCAGCTGGTAAGATGTCCCGTGTATATTATACCATCAGGGGAACACACTGGCCTCACTTATACTGTTCACCTGCTAACATGTCCCGTGTATATTAAAACATCAGGGGAAAGCACTCTCCTCACTTATACTGTTCACCTGCTAACATGTCCCGTGTATATTAAACCATCAGGGGAATACATTCTCCTCACTTATACTGTTCACCTGCTAACATGTCCCGTGTATATTAAACAATCAGGGGAACTCACTCTCCTCACTTACACTGTTCACCTGGTAACATGTCCCGTGTATATTAAACCATCAGGGGAATACATTCTCCTCACTTATACTGTTCACCTGCTAAAATGTCCCGTGTATATTAAACAATCAGGGGAACACACTCTCCTCACTTACACTGTTTACGTGGCAACATGTCCCATATGTATTAAACCATCAGGGGAACACACTCTCCTCACTTATACTCTTCACCTGGTAACATGTCCTGTGTATATTAAATCATCAGGGGAACACACTCTCCTCACTTATACTGTTCACCTGGTAACATGTCCCGTGTATATTAAACCATCAGGGGAATACATTCTCCTCACTTATACTGTTCACCTGCTAACATGTCCCGTGTATATTAAACAATCAGGGGAACTCACTCTCCTCACTTACACTGTTCACGTTGTCACATGTCCCGTGTATATTAAACCATCAGGGGAACACACTCTCCTCACTTATACTCTTCACCTGGGGAAATGTCCCGTCAGTATTAAACCATCAGGGGAATACATTCTCCTCACTTATTCTGTTCACCTGGTAATAAGTCCCGTGTATATTAAACCATCAGGGGAATACATTCTCCTCACTTATACTGTTCACCTGCTAACATGTCCCGTGTATATTAAACCATCAGGGGAATACATTCTCCTCACTTCTCCTGTTCACCTGCTAACATGTCCCGTGTTTTTTAAACAATCAGGGGAACTCACTCTCCTCACTTACACTGTTCACCTGGTAACATGTCCTGTTTGTATTAAACCATCAGGGGAACTCACTCTCCTCACTTACACTGTTTACCTGGTAACATGTCCTGTGTGTATTAAACCATCAGGGGAACACACTCTCCTCACTTATACTGTTCACCTGGTGACATATCCCGTCAGTATTAAACCATCAGGGGAAAGCCCTCTCCTCACTTATTCTGTTCGCCTGGTAATATGTCCCGTGTATATTAAACCATCAGGGGAACACACTCTCCTCACTTAGACTGTTCACCTGGCAACATGTCCCGTGTATATTAAACCATGAGGGGAACACACTTTCCTCACTTATACAGTTCACCTGGTAACATGTCCCGTGTATTTTTAACAATAAGGGGAACACACTCTCCTCACTTAGACTGTTCACCTGGCAACATGTCCCGTGTATATTAAACCATGAGGGGAACACACTCTCCTCACTTATACTCGTCACCTGGTAACATGTCCCGTGTGTATTAAACAATCAGGGGAACACATTCTCCTCACTTCTACTCTTCACCTGGTGACACGTCCCGTGCGTGTTAAACCATCAGGGGAACACACTCTCCTCACTTATACAGCTCACCTGGTAACATCTCCCGTGAGTATTAAACAATCAGGGGAACACACTCTCCTCACTTATACTGTTCACCTGGTAACATGTCCCGTGTATATTAAACCATCTGGGGAACACATTCTCCTCACTTATACTTTTCACCTGGTAACATGTCCCGTTTATATTTAACAATCAGGGGAACACACTCTCCTCACTTATACTGTTTACCTGGTAACATGTCCCGTGTATATTAAACCATCAGGGGAACACATTCTCCACACTTATACTGTTCACCTGCTACCATGTCCCGTGTATATTTAACAATAAGGGGAACACACTCTCCTCACTTATACTGTTCACCTGCTACCATGTCCCGTGTATATTAAACCATCAGGGGAACACACTCTCCTCACTTATACTGTTCACCTGCTAACATGTCCCGTGTGTATTAAACCCTAAGGGGAAAGCCCTCTCCTCACTTATACTGTTCAGCTGGTAACATGTCCCGTCTATATTATACCATCAGGGGAACACACTCTCCTCACTTATACTGTTCACCTGCTAACATGTCCCGTGTATATTAAACCCTAAGGGGAAAGCCCTCTCCTCACTTATACTGTTCACCTGGTAACATGACCCGTGTATATTAAACCATCAGGGGAATGCCCTCTCCTCACTTATGCTGTTCAGCTGGTAACATGTCCCGTGTATATTAAACCATCAGGGGAACACACTCTCCTCACTTATACTGTTCACCTGGTAACATGTCCCGTGTATATTAAACCCTAAGGGGAAAGCCCTCTCCTCACTTATACTGTTCAGCTGGTAAGATGTCCCGTGTATATTATACCATCAGGGGAACACACTGGCCTCACTTATACTGTTCACCTGCTAACATGTCCCGTGTATATTAAAACATCAGGGGAAAGCACTCTCCTCACTTATACTGTTCACCTGCTAACATGTCCCGTGTATATTAAACCATCAGGGGAATACATTCTCCTCACTTATACTGTTCACCTGCTAACATGTCCCGTGTATATTAAACAATCAGGGGAACTCACTCTCCTCACTTACACTGTTCACCTGGTAACATGTCCCGTGTATATTAAACCATCAGGGGAATACATTCTCCTCACTTATACTGTTCACCTGGTAACATGTCCCGTGTATATTAAACAATCAGGGGAACTCACTCTCCTCACTTACACTGTTCACGTTGTAACATGTCCCGTTTATATTAAACCATCAGGGGAACACACTCTCCTCACATATACTGTTCACCTGGTAACATGTCCCGTGTGTATTAAACAATCAGGGGAACACACTCTCCTCACTTATGCTGTTCACCTGGTAACATGTCCCGTTTATATTAAACCATCAGGGGAACACACTCTCCTCACATATACTGTTCACCTGGTAACATGTCCCGTGTATATTAAACAATCAGGGGAACTCACTCTCCTCACTTACACTGTTCACGTTGTAACATGTCCCGTTTATATTAAACCATCAGGGGAACACACTCTCCTCACATATACTGTTCACCTGGTAACATGTCCCGTGTGTATTAAACCATCAGGGGAACACACTCTCTTCACTTATACTCTTCACCTGGTAACATGTCCTGTGTATATTAAACCATCAGGGGAACACAATCTCCTCACTTATACTGTTCACCTGGTAACATGTCCCGTGTATATTAAACAATCAGGGGAACTCACTCTCCTCACTTACACTGTTCACGTTGTAACATGTCCCGTTTATATTAAACCATCAGGGGAACACACTCTCCTCACATATACTGTTCACCTGGTAACATGTCCCGTGTATATTAAACCATCAGGGGAATACATTCTCCTCACTTATACTGTTCACCAGCTAACATGTCCCGTGTATATTGAACCATCAGGGGAACACATTCTCCTCACTTATACTGTTCAACTGGTAACATGTCCCTTGTATATTAAGCCATCAGGGGAAAGCCCTCTCCTCACTTATACTGTTCAGCTGGTACCATGTCCCGTGTATATTATACCATCAGGGGAACACACTCTCCTCACTTATACTGTTCACCTGGTAACATGTCCCGTGTATATTGAACCATCAGGGGAACACACTCTCCTCACTTATACTGTTCACCTGGTATCATGTCCTGTGTATATTAAACCATCAGGGGAACACACTCTCCTCACTTATGCTGTTCACCTGGGGAAATGTCCCGTCAGTATTAAACCATCAGGCGTACACACTCTCCTCACTTATCCTGTTCACCTGGGGAAATGTCCCCTCAGTATTAAACCATCAGGGGAATACATTCTCCTCACTTATTCTGTTCTCCTGGTAATAAGTCCCGTGTGTATTAAACCATCAGGGGAATACATTCTCCTCAGTTAACTGTTCACCTGCTAACATGTCCCGTGTATATTAAACCGTCAGGGGAATACATTCTCCTCACTTCTCCTGTTCACCTGCTAACATGTCCCGTGTATATTAAACAATCAGGGGAACTCACTCTCCTCACTTATGCTGTTCACCTGTTTACATGTCGCGTGTATATTAAACCATCAGGGGAACAAATTCTCCTCACGGATACTGTTCACCTGCTAAAATGTCCCGTGTATATTAAACAATGAGGGGAACACGCTCTCTTCACTTATAATGTTCACCTGGTAACATGTCCCATGTATATTAAACCATCATGGGAACACACTCTCTTCACATATACTGTTCACCTGGTAACATGTCCCGTGTGTATTAAACAATCAGGGGAACACACTCTCCTCACTTATACTGTTCACGTTGTAACATGTCCCGTGTATATTAAACCATCAGGGGAACACACTCTCCTCACTTATACTGTTCACCTGTTAACATGTCCTGTGTATATTAAACCATCAGGGGAACACATTCTCCTGACTTATACTTTTCACCTGGTAACATGTCCTGTGTATATTAAACCATCAGGGGAACACATTCCCCTCACTTATACTGTTCACCTGGTAACATGTCCTGTGTATATTAAACCATCAGGGGAACACACTCTCCTCACTTATACTGTTCACCTGGTAACATGTCCCGTGTATATTAAACCATCAGGGGAACACACTCTCCTCACTTATACTGTTCACCTGGTAACATGTCCCGTGTATATTAAACCATCAGGGGAACAAACTCTCCTCACTTATACTGTTCACCTGGTAACATGTCCCGTGTATATTAAACCATCAGGGGAAAGTCTTCTCCTCACTTATGCTGTTCAGCTGGTAACATGTCCCGTGTATATTATACCATCAGGGGAACACACTCTCCTCACTTATACTGTTCACCTGGTAACATGTCCTGTGTATATTATACCATGAGGGGAACACACTCTCCTCACTTATACTGTTCACCTGGTAACATGTCCCGTGTATATTAAACCATCAGGGGAATAAACTCTCCTCACTTATACTGTTCACCTGGTAACATTTCCCGTGTATATTAAACCATCAGGGGAAAGCCTTCTCGTCACTTATGCTGTTCAGCTGGTAACATGTCCCGTGTATATTATACCATCAGGGGAAGACACTCTCTTCACATATACTGTTCACCTGGTAACATGTCCCGTGTGTATTATACCATCAGGGGAACACACTCTCCTCACTGATACTGTTCACCTGGTAACATGTCCCGTGTATATTAAACCATCAGGGGAACACACTCTCCTCACTTATACTGCTCACCTGGTAACATGTCCCGTGTATATTAAACCATCAGGGAAACACACTCTCCTGACTTATACTTTTCACCTGGTAACATGTCCTGCGTATATTAAACCATCAGGGGAACACATTCTCCTCACTTATATTGTTCACCTGGTAACATGTCCTGTGTATATTAAACCATCAGGGGAACACACTCTCCTCACTTATACTGTTCACCTGTTAACATGTCCTGTGTATATTAAACCATCAGGGGAACACATTCTCCTGACTTATACTTTTCACCTGGCAACATGTCCTGTGTATATTAAACCATCAGGGGAACACATTCTCCTCACTTATACTGTTCACCTGGTAACATGTCCCGTGTATATTAAACCATCAGGGGAATAAACTCTCCTCACTTATACTGTTCACCTGGTAACATGTCCCGTGTATATTAAACCATCAGGGGAAAGCCTTCTCTTCACTTATGCTGTTCAGCTGGTAACATGTCCCGTGTATATTATACCATCAGGGGAAGACACTCTCTTCACTTATACTGTTCACCTGGTAACATGTCCCGTGTATATTAAACCATCAGGGGAAAGCCTTCTCCTCACTTCTGCTGTTCAGTTGGTAACATGTCCCGTGTATATTATACCATCAGGGGAACACACTCTCTTCACATATTCTGTTCACCTGGTAACATGTCCCGTGTATATTAGACCATCAGGGGAACACATTCTCCTCACTTATACTGTTCACCTGGTAACATGTCCTGTGAGTATTAAACAATCAGGGGAACTCACTCTCCTCACTTATACTGTTCACCTGGGAACATGTCCCGTGTATATTAAACCATCAGGGGAACACACTCTCCTCACTTATACTGTTCACCTGGTAACATGTCCTGTGTATATTAAACCATCAGGGGAACACAATCTCCTCACTTATACAGTTCACCTGGTAACATGTCCCGTGTATATTAAACCATCAGGGGAAAGCCTTCTCCTCACTTATACTGTTCAGCTGGTAACATGTCCCGTGTATATTATACCATCAGGGGAACACACTCTCCTCACTTATACTGTTCACCTGGTAACATGTCCCGTGTATATTGAACCATCAGGGGAACACACTCTCCTCACTTATACTGTTCACCTGGTAACATGTCCCATGTATATTAAACCATCAGTGGAACACATTCTCCTCACTTATACTGTTCACCTGGTAACATGTCCCGTGTACATTATACCATGTGGGGAACACACTGTCCTCACTTATACTGTTCACCTGGTAACATGTCCCGTGTGTATTAAACCATCAGGGGAACTCAATGTCCTCACTTATACTGTTCACCTGGTAACATGTCCCGTGTATATTAAACCATCAGGGGAATACATTCTGCTCACTTATACTGTTCACCTGGTAACATGTCCCGTGTATATTAAACCATCAGGGGAATACATTCTGCTCACTTATACTGTTCACCTGGTAACATGTCCCGTGTATATTAAACCATCAGTGGAACACATTCTCCTCACTTATACAATTCACCTGGTAACATGTCCCGTGTATATTATACCATCAGGGGAACACACTGTCCTCACTTATACTGTTCACCTGGTAACATGTCCCGTGTATATTGAAACATCAGGGGAATGCAGTATCCTCACTTATACTGTTCACCTGGTAACATGTCCCGTGTATATTAAACCATCAGGGGAATACATTCTGCTCACTTATACTGTTCACCTGGTAACATGTCCCGTGTATATTAAACCATCAGTGGAACACATTCTCCTCACTTATACAATTCACCTGGTAACATGTCCCGTGTATATTATACCATCAGGGGAACACAATGTTCTCACTTATACTGTTCACCTGGTAACATGTCCCGTGTATATTGAAACATCAGGGGAATGCAGTATCCTCACTTATACTGTTCACCTGGTAACATGTCCCGTGTATATTAAACCATCAGGGGAACACACTCTCCTCACTTATACTGTTCACCTGGTAACATGTCCTGTGTGTATTAAACCATCAGGGGAACACACTCTCCTCACTTATACTGTTCACCTGGTAACATGTCCTGTGTATATTAAACCATCAGGGGAACACATTCTCCTCACTTACACTGTTCACCTGGTAACATTTCCTGTGTATATTAAACCATCAGGGGAACACAATCTCCTCACTTATACAGTTCACCTGGTAACATGTCCCGTGTATATTAAACCATCAGGGGAATACATTCTCCTCACTTATACTGTTCACCTGGTAACATGTCCCGTGTATATTAAACCATCAGGGGAAAGCCTTCTCCTCACTTATGCTGTTCAGCTGGTAACATGTCCCGTGTATATTATACCATCAGGGGAACACACTCTCCTCACTTATACTGTTCACCTGGTGACATGTCCCGTGTATATTAAACCATCAGGGGAAAGTCTTCTCCTCACTTATGCTGTTCAGCTGGTAACATGTCCCGTGTATATTATACCATCAGGGGAACACACTCTCCTCACTTATACTGTTCACCTGGTAACATGTCCCGTGTATATTAAACCATCAGGGGAATAAACTCTCCTCACTTATACTCTTCACCTGGTAACATGTCCCGTGTATATTAAACCATCAGGGGAAAGCCTTCTCGTCACTTATGCTGTTCAGCTGGTAACATGTCCCGTGTATATTATACCATCAGGGGAAGACACTCTCTTCACATATACTGTTCACCTGGTAACATGTCCCGTGTGTATTATACCATCAGGGGAACACACTCTCCTCACTTATACTGTTCACCTGGTAACATGTCCCGTGTATATTAAACCATCAGGGGAACACACTCTCCTCACTTATACTGCTCACCTGGTAACATGTCCCGTGTATATTAAACCATCAGGGAAACACACTCTCCTGACTTATACTTTTCACCTGGTAACATGTCCTGCGTATATTAAACCATCAGGGGAACACATTCTCCTCACTTATATTGTTCACCTGGTAACATGTCCTGTGTATATTAAACCATCAGGGGAACACACTCTCCTCACTTATACTGTTCACCTGGTAACATGTCCTGTGTATATTAAACCATCAGGGGAACACATTCTCCTCACTTACACTGTTCACCTGGTAACATTTCCTGTGTATATTAAACCATCAGGGGAACACAATCTCCTCACTTATACAGTTCACCTGGTAACATGTCCCGTGTATATTAAACCATCAGGGGAATACATTCTCCTCACTTATACTGTTCACCTGGTAACATGTCCCGTGTATATTAAACCATCAGGGGAAAGCCTTCTCCTCACTTATGCTGTTCAGCTGGTAACATGTCCCGTGTATATTATACCATCAGGGGAACACACTCTCCTCACTTATACTGTTCACCTGGTGACATGTCCCGTGTATATTAAACCATCAGGGGAAAGCCTTCTCCTCACTTATGCTGTTCAGCTGGTAACATGTCCCGTTTATATTATACCATGAGGGGAACACACTCTCCTCACTTATACTGTTCACCTGGTAACATGTCCCGTGTATATTAAACCATCAGGGGAATAAACTCTCCTCACTTATACTGTTCACCTGGTAACATTTCCCGTGTATATTAAACCATCAGGGGAAAGCCTTCTCGTCACTTATGCTGTTCAGCTGGTAACATGTCCCGTGTATATTATACCATCAGGGGAAGACACTCTCTTCACATATACTGTTCACCTGGTAACATGTCCCGTGTGTATTATACCATCAGGGGAACACACTCTCCTCACTTATACTGTTCACCTGGTAACATGTCCCGTGTATATTAAACCATCAGGGGAACACACTCTCCTCACTTATACTGCTCACCTGGTAACATGTCCCGTGTATATTAAACCATCAGGGAAACACACTCTCCTGACTTATACTTTTCACCTGGTAACATGTCCTGCGTATATTAAACCATCAGGGGAACACATTCTCCTCACTTATATTGTTCACCTGGTAACATGTCCTGTGTATATTAAACCATCAGGGGAACACATTCTCCTCACTGATACTGTTCATCTGCTAACATGTCCCGTGTATATTAAACATTGAGGGGAAAACACTCTCCTCACTTATACTCGTCACCTTGTAACATGTCCCACGTATATTAAGCAATCAGGGGAACAGGCTCTCTTCAATTATACTGTTCACCTGGTAACCTGTCCCATGTATATTAAACCATCAGGGGAAAGCCTTCTCCTCACTTCTGCTGTTCAGTTGGTAACATGTCCCGTGTATATTATACCATCAGGGGAACACATTCTCCTCACTTATACTGTTCACCTGGTAACATGTCCCGTGAGTATTAAACAATCAGGGGAACTCACTCTCCTCACTTATACTGTTCACCTGGGAACATGTCCCGTGTATATTAAACCATCAGGGGAACACACTCTCCTCACTTATACTGTTCACCTGGGAACATGTCCCGTGTATATTAAACCATCAGGGGAAAACACTCTCCTCACTTATACTGTTCACCTGGTAACATGTCCCGTGTGTATTAAACAATCAGGGGAACACACTCTCCTCACTTATACTGTTCACCTGGTAACATGTCCCGGGTGTATTAAACCATCAGGGGAACATATTCTCCTCACTTATACTGTTCACCTGGTAACATGTCCCGTGAGTATTAAACAATCAGGGGAACTCACTCTCCTCACTTATACTGTTCACCTGGGAACATGTCCCGTGTATATTAAACCATCAGGGGAACACACTCTCCTCACTTATACTGTTCACCTGGTAACATGTCCTGTGTATATTAAACCATCAGGGGAACACACTCTCCTCACTTATACTGTTCACCTGGGAACATGTCCCGTGTATATTAAACCATCAGGTGAACACACTCTCCTCACTTACTCTGTTCACCTGTTAACATTTCCTGTGTATATTAAACCATCAGGGGAACACAATCTCCTCACTTATACTGTTCACCTGGTAACATGTCCCGTGTATATTATACCATCAGGGGAACACACTCTCCTCACTTATACTGTTCACCTGGTAACATGTCCCGTGTATATTGAACCATCAGGGGAATACAGTCTCCTCACTTATACTGTTCATCTGGTAACATGTCCCGTGTATATTAAACCATCAGTGGAACACATTCTCCTCACTTATACTGTTCACCTGGTAACATGTCCCGTGTACATTATACCATGTGGGGAACACACTGTCCTCACTTATACTGTTCACCTGGTAACATGTCCCATGTATATTAAACCATCAGTGGAACACATTCTCCTCACTTATACTGTTCACCTGGTAACATGTCCCGTGTACATTATACCATGTGGGGAACACACTGTCCTCACTTATACTGTTCACCTGGTAACATGTCCCGTGTGTATTAAACCATCAGGGGAACTCAATGTCCTCACTTATACTGTTCACCTGGTAACATGTCCCGTGTATATTAAACCATCAGGGGAATACATTCTGCTCACTTATACTGTTCACCTGGTAACATGTCCCGTGTATATTAAACCATCAGGGGAATACATTCTGCTCACTTATACTGTTCACCTGGTAACATGTCCCGTGTATATTAAACCATCAGTGGAACACATTCTCCTCACTTATACAATTCACCTGGTAACATGTCCCGTGTATATTATACCATCAGGGGAACACACTGTCCTCACTTATACTGTTCACCTGGTAACATGTCCCGTGTATATTAAACCATCAGGGAAACACACTCTCCTGACTTATACTTTTCACCTGGTAACATGTCCTGCGTATATTAAACCATCAGGGGAACACATTCTCCTCACTTATATTGTTCACCTGGTAACATGTCCTGTGTATATTAAACCATCAGGGGAACACACTCTCCTCACTTATACTGTTCACCTGGTAACATGTCCTGTGTATATTAAACCATCAGGGGAACACATTCTCCTGACTTATACTTTTCACCTGGTAACATGTCCTGTGTATATTAAACCATCAGGGGAACACATTCTCCTCACTTATACTGTTCAACTGGTAACATGTCCTGTGTATATTAAACCATCAGGGGAACACACTCTCCTCACATATACTGTTCACGTTGTAACATGTCCTGTGAAAATTAAACCATCAGGGCAACACACTCTCCTCACTTATACTGTTCACCTGGTAACATGTCCCATGTATATTTACCCATCTGGGGAACACACTCTCCTCACTTATGCTGTTCAGCTGGTAACGTGTCCCGTGTATATTATACCATCAGGGGAAGACACTCTCTTCACATATACTGTTCACCTGGTAACATGTCCCGTGTGTATTATACCATCAGGGGAACACACTCTCCTCACTTATACTGTTCACCTGGTAACATGTCCCGTGTATATTAAACCATCAGGGGAACACACTCTCCTCACTTTTACTGCTCACCTGGTAACATGTCCCGTGTATATTAAACCATCAGGGAAACACACTCTCCTGACTTATACTTTTCACCTGGTAACATGTCCTGCGTATATTAAACCATCAGGGGAACACATTCTCCTCACTTATACTGTTCACCTGGTAGCATGTCCTGTGTATATTAAACCATCAGGGGAACACACTCTCCTCACTTATACTGTTCACCTGGTAACATGTCCCGTGTATATTAAACCATTAGGGGAACACACTCTCTTCACATATATTGTTCACCAGGTAACATGCCCCGTGTGTATTAAACAATCAGGGGAACACACTCTCCTCACTTCTACTCTTCACCTGTTGACACGTCCCGTGCGTGTTAAACCATCAGGGGAACACACTCTCCTCACTTATACTGCTCACCTGGTAACATCTCCCGTGAGTATTAAACAATCAGGGGAACACACTCTCCTCACATATACTGTTCACGTTGTAACATGTCCTGTGTATATTAAACCATCAGGGCAACACACTCTCCTCACTTATACTGTTCACCTGGTAACATGTCCCGTGTATATTAAACCATCTGGGGAACACACTCTCCTCACTTATACTGTTCACCTGGTAACATGTCCTGTGTATATTAAACCATCAGGGGAACACACTCTCCTCACTTATACTGTTCACCTGTTAACATGTCCTGTGTATATTAAACCATCAGGGGAACACATTCTCCTGACTTATACTTTTCACCTGGTAACATGTCCTGTGTATATTAAACCATCAGGGGAACACATTCTCCTCACTTATACTGTTCACCTGGTAACATGTCCTGTGTATCTTAAACCATCAGGGGAACACACTCCCTTACTTTTTCTGTTCACCTGGTAACATGTCCCGTGTATATTAAACCATCAGGGGAACACACTCTCTTCACATATACTGTTCACCAGGTAACATTTCCCGTGTGTATTAAACAATCAGGGGAACAAACTCTCCTCATTTCTACTCTTCACCTGTTGACACGTCCCGTGCGTCATAAACCATCAGGGGAACACACTCTCCTCCCATATACTGTTCACGTTGTAACATGTCCTGTGAAAATTAAACCATCAGGGCAACACACTCTCCTCACTTATACTGTTCACCTGGTAACATGTCCCATGTACATTAAACCATCTGGGGAACACACTCTCCTCACTTATACTGTTCACCTGGTAACATGTAAGGTTTATATTTAACAATCAGGGGAACACACTCTCCTCACTTATACTGTTCACCTGGTAACATGTCCCGTGTATATTAAACCATCAGGGGAACACACTCTCCTCACTTATACTGTTCACCTGGTAACATGTAAGGTTTATATTTAACAATCAGGGGAACACATTCTACTCACTGATACTGTTCATCTGCTAACATGTCCCGTGTATATTAAACATTGAGGGGAAAACACTCTCCTCACTTATACTCGTCACCTTGTAACATGTCCCACGTATATTAAGCAATCAGGGGAACAGGCTCTCTTCACTTATACTGTTCACCTGGTAACATGTCCTGTGTATATTAAACCATCAGGGCAACACACTCTCCTCACTTATACTGTTCACCTGGTAACATGTCCCGTGTATATTATACCATCAGGGGAACACACTCTCTTCACATATTCTGTTCACCTGGTAACATGTCCCGTGAGTATTAAACAATCAGGGGAACTCACTCTCCTCACTTATACTGTTCACCTGGGAACATGTCCCGTGTATATTAAACCATCAGGGGAACACACTCTCCTCACTTATACTGTTCACCTGGTAACATGTCCTGTGTATATTAAACCATCAGGGGAACACATTCTCCTCACTTACTCTGTTCACCTGGTAACATTTCCTGTGTATATTAAACCATCAGGGGAACACAATCTCCTCACTTATACAGTTCACCTGGTAACATGTCCCGTGTATATTAAACCATCAGGGGAATACATTCTCCTCACTTATACTGTTCACCTGGTAACATGTCCCGTGTATATTATACCATCAGGGGAACACACTCTCCTCACTTATACTGTTCACCTGGTAACATGTCCCATGTATATTAAACCATCAGTGGAACACATTCTCCTCACTTATACTGTTCACCTGGTAACATGTCCCGTGTACATTATACCATGTGGGGAACACACTGTCCTCACTTATACTGTTCACCTGGTAACATGTCCCGTGTGTATTAAACCATCAGGGGAACTCAATGTCCTCACTTATACTGTTCACCTGGTAACATGTCCCGTGTATATTAAACCATCAGGGGAATACATTCTGCTCACTTATACTGTTCACCTGGTAACATGTCCCGTGTATATTAAACCATCAGGGGAATACATTCTGCTCACTTATACAATTCACCTGGTAACATGTCCCGTGTATATTATACCATCAGGGGAACACACTGTCCTCACTTATACTGTTCACCTGGTAACATGTCCCGTGTATATTGAAACATCAGGGGAATGCAGTATCCTCACTTATACTGTTCACCTGGTAACATGTCCCGTGTATATTAAACCATCAGGGGAATACATTCTGCTCACTTATACTGTTCACCTGGTAACATGTCCCGTGTATATTAAACCATCAGTGGAACACATTCTCCTCACTTATACTGTTCACCTGGTAACATGTCCCGTGTACATTATACCATGTGGGGAACACACTGTCCTCACTTATACTGTTCACCTGGTAACATGTCCCGTGTGTATTAAACCATCAGGGGAACTCAATGTCCTCACTTATACTGTTCACCTGGTAACATGTCCCGTGTATATTAAACCATCAGTGGAACACATTCTCCTCACTTATACTGTTCACCTGGTAACATGTCCCATGTATATTAAACCATCAGTGGAACACATTCTCCTCACTTATACTGTTCACCTGGTAACATGTCCCGTGTACATTATACCATGTGGGGAACACACTGTCCTCACTTATACTGTTCACCTGGTAACATGTCCCGTGTGTATTAAACCATCAGGGGAACTCAATGTCCTCACTTATACTGTTCACCTGGTAACATGTCCCGTGTATATTAAACCATCAGGGGAATACATTCTGCTCACTTATACTGTTCACCTGGTAACATGTCCCGTGTATATTAAACCATCAGGGGAATACATTCTGCTCACTTATACTGTTCACCTGGTAACATGTCCCGTGTATATTAAAACATCAGGGGAATACATTCTCCTCACTTATACAATTCACCTGGTAACATGTCCCGTGTATATTATACCATCAGGGGAACACACTGTCCTCACTTATACTGTTCACCTGGTAACATGTCCCGTGTATATTGAAACATCAGGGGAATGCAGTATCCTCACTTATACTGTTCACCTGGTAACATGTCCCGTGTATATTAAACCATCAGGGGAATACATTCTGCTCACTTATACTGTTCACCTGGTAACATGTCCCGTGTATATTAAACCATCAGTGGAACACATTCTCCTCACTTATACAATTCACCTGGTAACATGTCCCGTGTATATTATACCATCAGGGGAACACAATGTCCTCACTTATACTGTTCACCTGGTAACATGTCCCGTGTATATTGAAACATCAGGGGAATGCAGTATCCTCACTTATACTGTTCACCTGGTAACATGTCCCGTGTATATTAAACCATCAGGGGAACACACTCTCCTCACTTATACTGTTCACCTGGTAACATGTCCCGTGTATATTAAACCATCAGTGGAACACATTCACCTCCCTTATACTGTTCACCTGGTAACATGTCCCTTGTATATTAAACCATCAGGGGAAAGCCCTCTCCTCACTCATACTGTTCAGCTGGTAACATGTCCCGTGTATATTATACCATCAGGGGAACACACTGTCCTCACTTATACTGTTCACCTGGTAACATGTCCCGTGTATAATAAAACATCAGGGGAAAGCACTCTCCTCACTTATACTGTTCACCTGGTAACATGTCCCGTGTATAATAAAACATCAGGGGAACACACTCTCCTCACCTACACTGTTCACCTGGTGACATGTCCCGTGTATATTAAACCATCAGGGGAACTCACTCTCCTCACTTCTACTGTTCACCTGCTATCATGTCCTGTGTATATTAAACCATCAGGGGAACACACTCTCCTCACTTATACTGTTCATCTGGTAACATGTCCCGTGAGTATTAAACCATCAGGGGAACACACTCTCCACACTTATACTGTTCATCTGGTAACATGTCCCGTGTGTATTAAAGCATCAGGGGAACACACTCTCCTCACTTATACTCTTCATCTGGGAGCATTTCCCGTGTGTATTAAACCATCAGGGGAACACAATCTCCTCACTTATACTGTTCATCTGGTAACATGTCCCGTGTATATTAAGCCATCAGGGGAACACACTCTCCTCACTTATACTGTTCACCTGGTAACATGTCCCGTGTGTATTAAAGCATCAGGGGAACACACTCTCCTCACTTATACTCTTCATCTGGGAGCATTTCCCGTGTGTATTAAACCATCAGGGGAACACAATCTCCTCACTTATACTGTTCATCTGGTAACATGTCCCGTGTATATTAAGCCATCAGGGGAACACACTCTCCTC
The DNA here is from genome assembly GCF_036365525.1 of Heterodontus francisci. Taxonomy (NCBI): domain Eukaryota; kingdom Metazoa; phylum Chordata; class Chondrichthyes; order Heterodontiformes; family Heterodontidae; genus Heterodontus; species Heterodontus francisci. The sequence goes on from NW_027140379.1 coordinate 217,094, forward strand.
ACTTATACTGTTCATCTGGTAACATGTCCCGTGTATATTAAGCCATCAGGGGAACACACTCTCCTCACTTATACTGTTCACCTGGTAACATGTCCCGTGTGTATTAAAGCATCAGGGGAACACACTCTCCTCACTTATACTCTTCATCTGGGAGCATTTCCCGTGTGTATTAAACCATCAGGGGAACACACTCTCCTCACTTATACAGTTCACCTGGTAACATATCCCGTCAGTATTAAACCATCCAGCGAACACACTCTCCTCACTTTTACTGTTCACCTGGGAACATTTCCCGTGTACATTAAACCATCAGGGGAACACAATCTCCTCACTTATACTGTTCATCTGGTAACATGTCCCGTGTGTATTAAAGCATCAGGGAAACACACTCTCCTCACTTATACTGTTCATCTGGTAACATGTCCCGTGTATATTAAACCATCAGGGGAACACACTCTCCTCACTTATAATGTTCACCTGGTAACATGTCCCGTGTGTATTAAACAATCCGGGGAGAACACTCTCCTCACTTATACTGTTCATCTGGTAACATGTCCTGTGTATATTAAACCATCAGGGGAACACACTCTCCTCACTTATACTGTTCATCTGGTAACATGTCCCGTGTGTATTGAACAATCAGGGGAACACACTCTCCTCAGTTATACTGTTCACCTGGTAACATGTCCCTTGTGCATGAAACAAACAGGGGAAAACATTCACATCACTTATACTGTTCACCTGGTAACATGTCGCGTGTATATTAAACCATCAGGGGAACACATTCTCCTCACTTATACTGTTCACCTGGTAACATGTCCCGTGTGTATTAAACCATCAGGGGAACACACTCACCTCACTTATACTGTTCACCTGGTAACATGTCCCGTGTATATTAAACAATCAGGGGAACACACTCTCCTCACTTATACTGTTCATCTGGTAACATGTCCCGTGTGTATTAAACCATCAGGGGAACACACTCTCCTCACTTATACTGTTCATCTGGTAACATGTCCCGTGTATATTAAACCATCAGGGGAACACACTCTCCTCACTTATACTGTTCACCTGGTGACATGTCCCATGCATATTAAACCATCAGGGGAACGCACTCTCCTCACTTAAACTTTTCACCTGTTGACATGTCCCATGTATATTTAACCATCAGGGGAACACACTCTCCTCACTTATACTGTTCATCTGGTAACATGTCCCATGTATATTAAACCATCAGGGGAACACACTCTCCTCACTTATACTGTTCACATGGTGACATGTCCCGTGTGTATTAAACCATCAGGGGAACGCACTCTCCTCACTTAAACTTTTCACCTGTTGACATGTCCCATGTATATTTAACCATCAGGGGAACACACTCTCCTCACTTACACTGTTCACCTGGGAACATGTCCCATGTATATTAAACCATCAGGGGAACACACTCTCCTCACTTATACTGTTCACCTGGTAACATGTCCTGTGTATATTAAACCATCAGGGGAACACACTCTCCTCACTTATACTGTTCACCTGGTAACATGTCCCGTGTATATTAAACCATCAGGGGAACACACTCTCCTCACTTATGCTGTTCACCTGGTAACATATCCCGTGCGTATTAAACAATCAGGGGAACATACTCTCCTCACTGATGCAGTTCACCTGGTAACATGTCCTGTGTATATTAAACCATCAGGGGAACACACTCTCCTCTCTTTTACTGTTCACCTGGTAACATGTCCCGTGTGTATTAAACACTCAGGGGAACACACTCTCCTCACTTATACTGTTCACCTGGTAACATGTCCCGTGTATATTAAGCCATCAGGGGAACACACTCTCCTCACTTATACAGTTCACCTGGTAACATATCCCGTCAGTATTAAACCATCCAGCAAACACACTCTCCTCACTTTTACTGTTCACCTGGGAACATTTCCCGTGTACATTAAACCATCAGGGGAACACAATCTCCTCACTTATACTGTTCATCTGGTAACATGTCCCGTGTGTATTAAAGCATCAGGGGAACACACTCTACTCACTTATACTGTTCATCTGGTAACATGTCCCGTGTGTATTAAACCATCAGGGGAAGACACTCTTCTCACTTATACTGTTCACCTGGTAACATGTCCCGTGTGTATTAAACAATCCGGGGAGAACACTCTCCTCACTTATACAGTTCACTTGGTGACATGTCCTGTGTATATTAAACCATCAGGGGAACACACTCTCCTCAGTTATACTGTTCACCTGGTAACATGTCCCGTGTATATTAAACAATCATGGGAACACACTCTCCTCACTTATACTGTTCACCTGGTGACATGTCCCGTGTATATTCAACCATCAGGGGAACACACTCTGCTCACTTATACTGTTCATCTGGTAAAATGTCCCATGCATATTAAACCATCAGGGGAACGCACTCTCCTCTCTTAAACTTTTCACCTGTTGACATGTCCCGTGTGTATTAAACAATCAGGGGAACACACTCTCCTCACTTATGCTGTTCACCTGGTAACATGTTCCGTGTATATTCAACCATCAGGGGAACACACTCTCCTCACTTATACTGTTCACCTGGTGACATGTCCCGTGTATATTAAACAATCTGGGGAACATACTCTCCTCACTGATACAGTTCACCTGGTAACATGTCCTGTGCATATTAAACCATCAGGGGAACACACTCTCCTCTCTTTTACTGTTCACCTGGTAACATGTCCTGTGTGTATTAAACACTCAGGGGAACACACTCTCCTCACTTATACTGTACGCTTGGAAACATGTCCCGTGTATATTAAACCATCAGGGGAACACACTCTCCTGACTTGTACTGTTCATCTGGTAACATGTCCCGTGTGTATTAAACACTCAGGGGAACACACGCTCCTCACTTATACTGTTCGCCTGGAAACATGTCCCGTGTATATTCAACCATCAGGGGAACACACTCTCCTCACTTATAATGTTCATCTGGTAACATGTCCCGTGTGTATTAAACCATCAGGGGAACACACTCTCCTCACTTATACTGTTCATCTGGTAACATGTCCCGTGTGTATTAAACAATCAGGGGAACACACTCTCCTCACTGTTCCAGTTCACCTGGTAACATGTCCCGTGTGTATTAAACCATCAGGGGAACACACTCTCCTCACTTATAATGTTCATCTGGTAACATGTCCCGTGTGTATTAAACCATCAGGGGAACACACTCTCCTCACTTATACTGTTCATCTGGTAACATGTCCCGTGTGTATTAAACAATCAGGGGAACACACTCTCCTCACTGTTCCAGTTCATCTGGTAACATGTCCCGTGTGTATTAAACCATCAGGGGAACACACTCTCCTCACTTATACTGTTCATCTGGTAACATGTCCCGTGTGTATTAAACCATCAGGGGAACACACTCTCCTCACTTATAATGTTCATCTGGTAACATGTCCCGTGTGTATTAAACCATCAGGGGAACACACTCTCCTCACTTATACTGTTCACCTGGTAACATGTCCCGTCTGCATGAAACAAACAGGGGAAAACATTCTCCTCACTTATACTGTTCACCTGGTAACATGTCCCGTGCGTATTAAACCATCAGGGGAACACACTCTCCTCACGTATACTGTTCACCTGGTAAAATGTCCGGTGTTTATTAAACCATCAGGGGAACACACTCTCCTCACTTATACTGTTCACCTGGTAACATGTCCTGTGCATATCAAACCATCAGGGGAACACACTCTCCTCACATATACTGTTCAACTGTTGACATGTCCTGTGTGTTTTTAATCATCAGGGGAACACACTCTCCTCACTTATACTGTTCACCTGGTAACATGTCCCGTGCGTATTAAACAATCAGGGGAACATACTGTCCTCTCTTATACAGTTCACCTGGTAACATGTCCTGTGTACATTAAACCATCAGGGGAACACACTCTCCTCACTTATACTGTTCACCTGGTAACATGTCCCGTGCGTATTAAACCATCAGGGGAACACACTCTCCTCACTTATATTGTTCACCTGTTGACTTGTCCGTGTATATAAAACAATCAGGGGAACACATTCTCCTCACTTATACTGTTCATCTGGTAACACGTCCCGTGTGTATTAAACCATCAGGGGAACACACTCTCCTCACTTATACTGTTCACCTGGTGACATGTCCCATGTATATTAAACAATCAGGGAAACACAATCTCCTCACTTATACTGTTCACCTGGTAATATGTCCCGTTTGTATTAAACCATCAGGGGAACACACTCTCCTCACTTATACTGTTCATCTGGTAACATGTCCCGTGTGTATTAAACCATCAGGGGAACACACTCTCCTCACTTATCCTGTTCATCTGGTAACATGTCCCGTGTGTATTAAAGCATCAGGGGAACACACTCTCCTCACTTATACTGTTCATCTGGGAGCATGTCCCGTGTGTATTAAACCATCAGGGGAACACACTCTCCTCACTTATACTGTTCATCTGGTAACATGTCCCGTGTGTATTAAACCATCAGGGGAAAACAATCTCCTCACTTATACTGTTCACCTGGAAACATGTCCCATGTATATTAAACCATCAGGGGAAAACAATCTACTCACTTCTACTGTTCATCTGGTAACATGTCCCGTGTGTATTAAACCATCAGGGGAACACCATCTCGTCACTTCTACTGTTCATCTGGTAACATGTCCCGTGAGTATTAAACCATCAGGGGAACACACTCTCCTCACTTATACTGTTCATCTGGTAACATGTCCCGTGTGTATTAATCCATCAGGGGAACACAATCTCCTCACTTATACTGTTCACCTGGAAACATGTCCCGTGTATATTAAACCATCAGGGGAACACAATCTCCTCACTTATACTGTTCACCTGGTAACATGTCCCGAGCGTATTAAACCATCTGGGGAACACATTCTACTCACTTACACTGTTCACCTGTTGACATGTCCCATGTATATTAAACCATCAGGGGAACACACTCTGCTCTCTTAAACTTTTCACCTGGTAACATGTCCCATGTATATTAAACCATCAGGGGAACACACTCTCCTCACTTATACTTTTCACCTGTTGAAATGTCCCGTGTGTATTAAACAATCAGGGGAACACACTCTCCTCATTTATACTGTTCATCTGGAAACATGTCCCGTGTATATTAAACCATCAGGGGAACACAATCTACGCACTTCTACTGTTCATCTGGAAACATGTCCCGTGTATATTAAACCATCAGGGGAACACACTCTGCTCTCTTAAACACTTCACCTGGTAACATGTCCCATGTATATTAAACCATCAGGGTAACACACTCTCCTCACTTAAACTTTTCACCTGTTGACATGCCCCGTGTATATTAATCAATCAGGGGAACACACTCTCCTCACTTATACTGTTCATCTGGTAACATGTCCCGTGTGTATTAAACAATCAGGGGAACACACTCTCCTCACTTATACTGTTCACCTGGTGACATGTCCCATGCATATTAAACCATCAGGGGAACGCACTCTCCTCACTTAAACTTTTCACCTGTTGACATGTCCCGTGTGTATTAAACAATCAGGGGAACACCCTCTCCTCACTTACACTTTTCACCTGCTAACATGTCCCATGTATATTTAACCATCAGGGGAACACACTCTCCTAACTTACCCTGTTCACCTGGGAACATGTCCCATGTATATTAAACCATCAGGGGAACACACTCTCCTCACTTATGCTGTTCACCTGGTAACATATCCCGTGCGTATTAAACAATCAGGGGAACATACTCTCCTCACTGATACAGTTCACCTGGTAACATGTCCTGTGTATATTAAACCATCAGGGGAACACACTCTCCTCTCTTTTACTGTTCACCTGGTAACATGTCCTGTGTGTATTAAACACTCAGGGGAACACACTCTCCTCACTTATACTGTACGCTTGGAAACATGTCCCGTGTATATTAAGCCATCAGGGGAACACACTCTCCTCACTTGTACTGTTCATCTGGTAACATGTCCCGTGTGTATTAAACACTCAGGGGAACACACGCTCCTCACTTATACTGTTCGCCTGGAAACATGTCCCGTGTATATTAAACCATCAGGGGAACACACTCTCCTCACTTATACTGTTCATCTGGTAACATGTCCCGTGTGTATTAAACCATCAGGGGAACACACTCTCCTCACTTATACTGTTCATCTGGTAACATGTCCCGTGTGTATTAAACAATCAGGGGAACACACTCTCCTCACTTATACTGTTCACCTGGTAAAATGTCCGGTGTATATTAAACCATCAGGGGAACACACTCTCCTCACTTATACTGTTCACCTGGTAACATGTCCTGTGTATATCAAACCATCAGGGGAACACACTCTCCTCACATATACTGTTCAAATGGTGACAAGTCCTGTGTGTATTTAACCATCAGGGGAACACACTCTCCTCACTTATACTGTTCAACTGTTGACATGTCCTGTGTGTTTTTAATCATCAGGGGAACACACTCTCCTCACTTATACTGTTCACCTGGTAACATGTCCCGTGCGTATTAAACAATCAGGGGAACATACTGTCCTCACTTATACAGTTCAGCTGGTAACATGTCCTGTGTACATTAAACCATCAGGGGAACACACTCTCCTCACTTATACTGTTCACCTGGTAACATGTCCCGTGCGTATTAAACCATCAGGGGAACACACTCTCCTCACTTATACTGTTCATCTGGTAACACGTCCCGTGTGTATTAAACCATCAGGGGAACACACTCTCCTCACTTATACTGTTCACCTGGTAATATGTCCCGTTTGTATTAAACCATCAGGGGAACACACTCTCCTCACTTATACTGTTCATCTGGGAGCATGTCCCGTGTGTATTAAACCATCAGGGGAACACACTCTCCTCACTTATACTGTTCATCTGGTAACATGTCCCGTGTGTATTAAACCATCAGGGGAACACAATCTCCTCACTTATACTGTTCACCTGGAAACATGTCCCATGTATATTAAACCATCAGGGGAACACACTCTCCTCACTTCTACTGTTCATCTGGTAACATGTCCCGTGTGTATTAAACCATCAGGGGAACACACTCTCCTCACTTATACTGTTCATCTGGTAACATGTCCCGTGTGTATTAATCCATCAGGGGAACACAATCTCCTCACTTATACTGTTCACCTGGAAACATGTCCCGTGTATATTAAACCATCAGGGGAACACAATCTCCTCACTTATACTGTTCACCTGGTAACATGTCCTGAGCGTATTAAACCATCTGGGGAACACATTCTCCTCACTTATACTGTTCACCTGTTGACATGTCCCATGTATATTAAACCATCAGGGGAACACACTCTGCTCTCTTAAACTTTTCACCTGGTAACATGTCCCATGTATATTAAACCATCAGGGGAACACACTCTCCTCACTTAAACTTTTCACCTGTTGAAATGTCCCGTGTGTATTAAACAATCAGGGGAACACACTCTCCTCATTTATACTGTTCACCTGGAAACAGGTCCCGTGTATATTAAACCATCAGGGGAACACAATCTACTCACCTCTACTGTTCACCTGGAAACATGTCCCGTGTATATTAAACCATCAGGGGAACACACTCTGCTCTCTTAAACACTTCACCTGGTAACATGTCCCATGTATATTAAACCATCAGGGTAACACACTCTCCTCACTTAAACTTTTCACCTGTTAACAAGTCCCGTGTATATTAAACCATCAGGGGAACACATTCTCCTCACTTATACTGTTCACTTGGTAACATGTCCCGTGAAAATTAAACAATCAGGGGAACACAGTCTCCTCACTTATACTGTTCACTTGGTAACATGTCCCGTGAAAATTAAACAATCATGGGAACACATTCTCCTCACTTATACTGTTCACCTGTTAACAAGTCCCGTGTATATTAAACCATCAGGGGAACACATTCTCCTCACTTATACTGTTCACTTGGTAACATGTCCCATGTGTATTAAACAATCAGGGGAACACATTCTCCTCACTTATACTGTTCACTTGGTAACATGTCCCGTGAAAATTAAACAATCATGGGAACACATTCTCCTCACTTATACTGTTCACCTGTTAACAAGTCCCGTGTATATTAAACCATCAGGGGAACACATTCTCCTCACTTATACTGTTCACTTGGTAACATGTCCCATGTGTATTAAACAATCAGGGGAACACAGTCTCCTCACTTATACTGTTCACCTGGCAACATGTCCCGTGTATATTAAACCATCAGGGGAACACATTCTCCTCACTTATACTGTTCACCTGTTAACAAGTCCCGTGTATATTAAACCAACAATGGAACACAGTCTCCTCACTTATACTGTTCACCTGGTAACATGTCCCGTGTATATTAAACCATCAGGGGAACACACTCTCCTCACTTATACTGTTCACCTGGTAACATGTCCCGTGTATATTAAACCATCAGGTGAACACATTCTCCTCACTTATACTGCTCACCTGGTAACATGTCCTGTGTGCATTAAACCATCAGGGGAACACACTCTCCTCACTTATACTGTTCATCTGGTAACATGTCCTGTGTGCATTAAACCATCAAGGGAACGTACTCTCCTCACTTATACTGTTCATCTGGTAGCATGTCCCGTGTGTATTAAACAATCAGGGGAACACAATCTCCTCACTTATACTCTTCACCTGGTAACATGTTCCGTGCGTATTAAACAATCAGGGGAACGTACTCTCCTCACTTATACTGTTCACCTAGTCACCTGTCCCGTGTGTATTAAACAATCAGGGGAACACATTCTCCTCACTTATACTGTTCACCTGGTTCCATGTCCCGTGTGTATTAAAAAATCAGGGGAACACACTCTCCTCACTTATACTGTTCACCTGGTAACATGTCCCCTGTGTATTAAACAATCAGGGGAGCACACTCTCCTCACTTATACTGTTCACCTGGTGACATGTCCCGTGTGTATTAAACAATCAGGGGAACACACTCTCCTCACTTATACTGTTCACCTGGTTACATGTCCCCTGTGTATTAAACAATCAGGGGAACACACTCTCCTCACTTATACTGTTCACCTGGTTACATGTCCCGTGTGTATTAAACAATCAGGGGAACACACTCTCCTCACTTATACTGTTCATCTGGTAACATGTCCCGTGTGTATTAAACAATCAGGGGAACACACTCTCCTCACTTATACTGTTCACCTGGTAACATGTCCCGTGTGCATGAAACAAACAGGGGAAAACAATCTCCTCACTTATACTGTTCACCTGGTAACATGTCCCGTGCGTATGAAACCATCAGGGGAACACACTCTCCTCACTTATACTGCTCACCTGGTGACATGTCCCGTGCGTATTAAACCATCAGGGAAAACAATCTCCTCACTTATACTGTTCATCTGGTAACATGTCCCGTGTATATTAAACAATCAGGGGAACACCCTCTCCTCACTTACACTTTTCACCTGGTAACATGTCCCGTGTATATTTAACCATCAGGGGAACACACTCTCCTCACTTACACTGTTCACCTGGTAACATGTCCCGTGTATATTAAACCATATGGGGAACACACTCTCCTCACTTATACTGTTCATCTGGTAACTTGTCCCGTCAGTATTAAACGATCAGGGGAACATACTCTCCTCACTGATACAGTTCACCTGGTAACATGTCCTGTGTATATTAAACCATCAGGGGAACACAGTCTCCTCACTTATGCTGTTCACCTGGTAACATGTCCCGTGCGTATTAAACCATCAGGGGAACACACTCTCCTCACTTATACTGTTCACCTGGCAACATGTCCCGTGTATGTAAAACCATCAGGTGAACACACTCTCATCACTTATACTGTTCATCTGGAAACATGTCCCGTGTGTATGAAACAATCAGGGGAACACACTCTCCTCACTTATACTGTTCACCTGTTGACATGTCCTGTGTGTATTAAACCATCAGGGGAACACACTCTCCTCACTTATACTGTTCACCTGGCAACATGTCCCGTGTATGTAAAACCATCAGGTGAACACACTCTCATCACTTATACTGTTCATCTGGAAACATGTCCCGTGTGTATGAAACAATCAGGGGAACTCACTCTCCTCACTTATACTGTTCACCTGATGACATGTCCCGTGTATATTAAACCATCATGGGTAAGCCCTCTCCTCACTTGTACTGTTCACCTGATAACATGTCCCGTGTGTATTAAACCACCAGGGGAACACACTCTCCTCACTTATACTGTTCACCGGGTAACATGTCCTGTGTATATTAAACAATCAGGGGAACACACTCTCCTCACTTATAATGTTCACCTGGTAACATGTCCTGTGTATATTAAACCATAAGGGGAAAGCACTCCCCTCACTTATACTGTTCTCCTGGTAACATGTCCCGTGTATATGAAACCATCAGGGGAACACACTCTCCTCACTTATACTGTTCACCTGATAGCATGTCCCGTGTGTATTAAACCACCAGGGGAACACACTCTCCTCACTTATACTGTTCACCTGGTAATATGCCCTGTGTGTATTAAACAATCAGGGGAACACACTCTCGTCACTTATACTGTTCACCTGGTAACATGTCCCGTGTATATTAAACCATCAGGGGAACACACTCTCCTCACTTATACTGTTCATCTGGTAACATGTCCCGTGAGTGTTAAACCATCAGGGGAACACATTCTGCTCACTTATACTGTTCACCTGGTAACATGTCCCGTGAGTGTTAAACCATCAGGGGAACACATTCTCCTCACTTATACTGTTCACCTGGTGAAATGTCCCGTGTGTATTAAACAATCAGGGAAACACACTCTCCTCACTTATACTGTTCACCCGGTGACATGTCCCGTGTATATTAAACCATCAGGGGAACACACTCTCCTCACTTATACTGTTCACCTGGTAACATGTCCCGTGCGTGTTAAACCATCAGGGGAACACATTCTCCTCACTTATACTGTTCACCTGGTAACATGTCCCGTGCGTGTTAAACCATCAGGGGAACACACTCTCCTCACATATACTGTTCACCTGGTGAAATGTCCCGTGTGTATTAAACAATCAGGGAAACACACTCTCCTCACTTATACTGTTCACCTGCTGACATGTCCCGGGTATATTAAACCATCAGCGGAACACACTCTACTCACTTATACTGTTCACCTGGTAAAATGTCCTGTGTATATTAAACAATCAGGGGAACACACTCTCCTCACTTACACTGTCCACCTGGTAACATGTCCTGTGTATATTAAACCATCAGCGGAACACACTCTCCTCACTTACACTGTCCACCTGGTAACATGTCCCGTGCGTGTTAAACCATCAGGGGAACACACTCTCCTCACATATACTGTTCACCTGGTAACATGTCCCACGTATATTAAACCATCAGGGGAACACATTCTCCTCACTTATACTGTTCACCTGGTGACATGTCCCACGTATATTAAACCATCAGGGGAACACACTCTCCTCACTTATACTGTTCACCTGGGAACATGTCCTGTGTGTATTAAACAATCAGGGGAATACACTCTCCTCACTTACACTGTTAACCTGGTAACATTTCCCGTGTGTATTAAACAATCAGTGGAACACATTCTCCTCACTTATACTGTTCACCTGGTAACATGTCCTGTGTGTATTAAACCATCAGTGGAACACTCTCTCCTCACTTATACTGTTCACCTGGTAACATATCCTGTGTGTATTAAACCATCAGGGGAACACATTCTCCTCACTTATACTGTTCACCTGGTAACATGTCCTGTGTGTATTAAACCATCAGGGGAACACAGTCTCCTCACTTATACTGTTCACCTGGAAACATGTCCCGTGAATATTAAACCATCAGGGGAAAGCACTCCCCTCACTTAGACTTTTCTCCTGGAAACATGTCCCGTGTATATTAAACCATCAGGGGAACACACTCTCCTCACTTATACTGTTCATCTGGTAACATGTCCCGTCAGTATTAAACCATCAGTGGAACACTCTCTCCTCACTTATACTGTTCACCTGGTGACATGTCCTGTTTGCATTAAACCATCAGGGGAACACACTCTCCTCACTTATACTGTTCACCTGGGAACATGTGCCGTGTATATTAAACCATCAGGGGAACACACTCTCCTCACTTATACTGTTCACCTGGTAACATATACTGTGTGTATTAAACAATCAGGGGAACACACTCTCCTCACTTATACTGTTCACCTGGTAACATATCCTGTTTGTATTAAACCATCAGGTGAATACACTCTCCTCACTTATACTGTTCACCTGGTAACATGTCCTGTGTGTATTAAACAATCAGGGGATTACACTCTCCTCACTTACACTGTTCACCTGGTAACATGTCCCGTGTATATTAAACCATCAGGGGAACACACTCTCCTCGCTTATACTGTTCACCAGGAAACATGTCCCGTGAATATTAAACCATCAGGGGAAAGCACTCTCCTCACTTAGACTTTTCTCCTGGTAACATGTCCCGTGCGTATTAAACCATCAGGGGAACACACTCTCCTCACTTATACTGTTCACCTGGTAACATGTCCTGTGTGTATTAAACCATCAGGGGACCACACTCTCCTCACTTATACTGTTCATCTGGTAACATGTCCCGTCAGTATTAAACCATCAGGGGAACACACTCTCCTCACTTATACAGTTCACCTGGTAACATGTCCCGTGAATATTAAACCATCAGGGGAACACACTCTCCTCACTTATACGGTTCACCTGGTAACATGTCCCGTGTGTGTTAAAAAATCAGGGGAACACAATCTCCTCACTTATACTGTTCATCTGGTAACATGTCCCGTGCGTATTAAACAATCAGAGGAACACACTCTCCTCACTTATACTCTTCATCTGGTAACATGTCCCGTCAGTATTAAACAATCAGGGGAACACACTCTCCTCACTTATACTGTTCACCTGGAAACATGTCCCGTGTGTATTAAACCATCAGGAGAACACACTCTCCTCACTAATACTGTTCACCTGGTAACATGTCCTGTGCATATTAAACCATCAATGGAACACACTGTCCTCACTTATACTGTTCACCTGGTAACATGCCCTGTGTATATTAAACCATCAGGGGAACACACTCTCCTCACTTATACTGTTCACCTGGTAACATATCCCGTGTATATTAAACCATCAGGGGAACATACTCTCCTCACTTATACTGTTCACCTGGTAACATATCCCGTGTATATTAAACCATCAGGGGAACACACTCTCCTCACATATACTGTTCACCGGGTAACATGTCCCGTGTATATTAAACCATCAGGGGAACACACTCTCCTCACTTATACTGTTCACCGGGTAACATGTCCCGTGTATATTAAACCATCAGGGGATCACACTCTCCTCACTTATACTGTTCATCAGATAACATGTCCCGTCAGTATTAAACCATCAGGGGAACACACTGTCCTCTCTTATACTGTTCACCTGGTAACATGTCCTTTGAATATTTAACCATTAGGGGAAAACATTCTGCTCACTTATACTGTTCACATGGTGAAATGTCCCGTGTGTATTAAACAATCAGGGGAACACACTCTCCTCACTTATACAGTTCACCCGGTGACATGTCCCGTGTGTATTAAACAATCAGGGGAACACACTCTCCTCACTTATACTGTTCACCTGGTAACATGTCCTGTGTATATTAAACCATCAGGGGAACACACTCTCCTCACTTATACTGTTCAACTGGTAACATGTCCCGTGAGTATTAAACAATCAGGGGAACACACTCTCCTCACTTATACTGTTCACCTGGTAACATGTCCCGTGTGTATTAAACAATCAGGGGAACACACTCTCCTCACTTATTCTGTTCACCTGGTAACATATCCCGTGTATATTAAACCATCAGGGGAACACACTCTCCTCACTTATACTGTTCAGCTGGTAACATGTCCCGTGTATATTAAACCATCAGGGGAACACACTCTCCTCACTTATTCTGTTCACCTGGTAACATATCCCGTGTATATTAAACCATCAGGGGAACACACTCTCCTCACTTATACTGTTCAGCTGGTAACATGTCCCGTGTATATTAAACCATCAGGGGAACACACTCTCCTCACTTATTCTGTTCACCTGGTAACATGTCCCGTGTATATTAAACCATCAGGGGAACACACTCTCCTCACTTATACTGTTCACATGGTGACATGTCCCGGAAGTATTAAACAATCAGGGGAACACTCTCTCCTCACTTATACTGTTCACCTGGTGACATGTCCCGTGCGTATTAAACAATCAGGGGAACACACTCTCCTCACTTATACTGTTCACCTGGTGACGTGACCCGTGTGCATTAAACAATCAGGGGAACACACTCTCCTCACTTATACTGTTCACCTGGTAACATGTCCCGTGCGTATTAAACCATCAGGGGAACACACTCTCCTCACTTATACTGTTCACCTGGTAACATGTCCCGTGTGCGTTAAACAATCAGGGGAACACACTCTCCTCACTTATACTGTTCACCTGGTAACAAGTCCCGTGCGTATTAAACAATCAGGGGAACACATTCTCCTCACATATACTGTTCACCTGGTGACATGTCCCGTGTATATTAAGCAATCAGGGGAAAACACACTCCTCACTTATACTGCTCACCTGGTAACATGTTCCGTGCGTATTAAACAATCAGGGGAACACACTCTCCTCACTTATACAGTTCATCTGGCAACATGTCCCGTGCGTTTTAAACAATCAGGGGAACACACTCTCCTCACTTATACTGTTCACCTGGTAACATGTCCCGTGCGTATTAAACAATCGGGGGAACACACTCTCCTCACTTATACTGTTCACCTGGTAACATGTCCCGTGCGTATTAAACAATCAGGGGAACACACTCTCCTCACTTATACTGTTCAACTGGTAACATATCCCGTGTATATTAAACCATCAGGGGAACACACTCTCCTCACTTATACTGTTCACCTGGTGACATGTCCCGTGTATATTAAACAGTCAGGGGAAAACACACTCCTCACTTATACTGTTCACCTGGTAACATGTCCCGTGCGTATTAAACAATCAGGGGAACACACTCTCCTCACTTATACTGTTCAACTGGTAACATATCCCGTGTATATTAAACAATCAGGGGAACACACTCTCCTCACTTATACTGTTCACCTGGTAATATGTCCCGTGTGCGTTAAACAATCAGGGGAAAATACTCTCCTCACTTAGACAGTTCACCTGGTAACAAGTCCTGTGTATATTAAAACATCAGTGGAACACACTCTCCTCACTTATACTGTTCACCTGGTAACATGTCCCGTGTGCGTTAAACAATCAGGGGAAAATACTCTCCTCACTTAGACAGTTCACCTGGTAACAAGTCCTGTGTATATTAAAACATCAGTGGAACACACTCTCCTCAATTATACTGTTCACCTGGTAACATGTCCCGTGTATATTCAACCATTAGGGGAACACACTCTCCTCACTTATACTGTTCATCTGGTAACATGTCCCATGTATATTTAACCATCAGGGGAACACACTCTCCTCACTTACACTGTTCACCTGGTAACATGTCCCATGTATATTAAACCATCAGGGGAACACACTCTCCTCACTTATACTGTTCAACTGGTGACATGTCCCGTGTATATTAAACCATCAGGGGAACACACTCTCCTCACTATACTGTTCACCTGCTTACATGTCCTGTGTATATTAAACCATCAGGGGAACACACTCTCCTCACTTATACTGTTCACCTGGTGACATGTCCTGTGTGTATTAAACAATGAGCGGAGCACACTCTGCTCACTTATACTGTTCACCTGGTAACATGTCCCTTGAGTATTAAACCATCAGGGGAACACACTCTCCTCGCTTATACTGTTCACCTGGTAACATGTCCCGTGAGTATTAAACAATCAGGGGAACACACTCTCATCTCTTATACTGTTCACCTGGTAACATGTCCCATGTATATTAAACCATCAGGGGAACACACTCTCCTCACTTACACTGTTCACCTGGTAACATGTCCCGTGTATATTAAGCAATCAGGGGATCAAACTCTCCTCACTTACACTGTTCTCCTGGTAACATGGCCTGTGTATATTAAACCATCAGGGGAACACAGTCTCCTCACTTATACTGTTCACCTGGTGACATGTCCTGTGTGTATTAAACAATGAGCGGAGCGCACTCTGCTCACTTATACTGTTCACCTGGTAACATGTCCCTTGAGTATTAAACCATCAGGGGAACACACTCTCCTCGCTTATACTGTTCACCTGGTAACATGTCCCGTGAGTATTAAACCATCAGGGGAACACACTCTCCTCAATTATACTGTTCACCTGGTGACATGTCCCGTGTATATTAAACCATAAGGGGAACACAATCTCCTGACTTATACTGTTCACCTGGTGACATGTCCAGTGTATATTAAACCATCAGGGGAACACACTCTAGTCACTTATACTGTTCACCTGGTAACATGTCCCGTGTATATTAAACCATCAGGGGAACACACTCTCCTCACGTATGCTGTTCACCTGGTTACATGTCCTGCGTATATTAAACCATCAGGGGAACACACTCTCCTCACGTCTGCTGTTCACCTGGTAACATGTCCCGTGTACATTAAACCATCAGGGGAACACATTCTCTTCACTTATACTGTTCACCTTATGACATGTCCCGAGTATATTAAACCATCCGGGGAACACACTCTCCTCACATACACTGTTCACCTGGTAACATGTCCCGTGCGTATTAAAACATCAGGGGAACACACTCTCCTCACTTAGACTGTTCACCTGGTAACATGCCCCGTGCGTATTAAACCATCAGGGGAACACATTCTCCTCACATACACTGTTCACCTGGTAACATGTCCGGTGCGTATTAAACAATCAGGGAAACACACTCTCCTCACTTATACTGTTCACCTGGTAACATGTCCGGTGCGTATTAAACAATCTGGGAAACACACTCTCCTCAATTATACTGTTCACCTGGTGACATGTCCCGTGAATATTAAACCATCAGGGGAACACACTCTCCTCACTTACACTGTTCACCTGGTAACATGTCTCGTGTATATTAAACAATCAGTGGAACACACTCTCCTCACTTATACTGTTCACCTTGTGACATGTCCCATGTGTATTAAACCATCAGGGGAACACACTCTCCTCACTTATACTGTTCACCTGGTGACATGTCCCGTAAATATTAAACCATGAGGGGAACACACTCTCCTCATTTATACTTTTCTCCTGGTGACATGTCCCATGTATATTAAACAATCAGTGGAACACACTCTCCTCACTTATACTGTTCACCTGGTAACATGTCCCGTGTGTATTAAACCATCAGGGGAACACACTCTCCTCACTTATACTGTTCACCTGTTAACATGTCCCGTGTGTATTAAACAATCAGGGGAACACACTCTCCTCACTTATACTGTTCACTTGGTCACATGTCCTGTGTACATTAAACCATCAGGGGAAAACACTCTCCTCACTTATACTGTTCACCTGGTGACATGTCCCGTGTGTATTTAACCATCAAGGGAACACATTCTCCTCACATATACTGTTCAAATGGTGACATGTCCTGTGTGTATTTAACCATCAGGGGAACACACTCTCCTCACATAAACTGTTCAATTGTTGACATGTCCTGTGTGTTTTAAATCATCAGGGGAACACACTCTCCTCACTTATTCTGTTCGCCTGGTAACATGTCCCGTGCGTATTAAACAATCAGGGGAAAATACTCTCCTCACTGATACATTTCACCTGGTAACATGTCCTGTGTATATTAAACCATCAGGTGAACACAATCTCCTCACTTATCCTGTTCATCTGGTAACATGTCCCGTGTGTATTAAACCATCAGGGGAACACACTCTCCTCACTTATACTGTTCATCTGGTAACATGTCCCGTGTGTATTAAACCATCAGGGGAGCACAATCTCCTCACTTATACTGTTCATCTGGTAACATGTCCCGTGTGTATTAAACCATCAGGGGAACACACTCTCCTCACTTATACTGTTCATCTGGTAACATGTCCCGTGTGTATTAAACCATCAGGGGAGCACAATCTCCTCACTTATACTGTTCATCTGGTAACATGTCCCGTGTGTATTAAACCATCAGGGGAACACACTCTCCTCACTTATACTGTTCATCTGGTAACATGTCCCGTGTGTATTAAACCATCAGGGGAGCACAATCTCCTCACTTATACTGTTCATCTGGTAACATGTCCCGTGTGTATTAAACCATCAGGGGAACACACTCTCCTCACTTATACTGTTCATCTGGTAACATGTCCCGTGTGTATTAAACCATCAGGGGAGCACAATCTCCTCACTTTTACTGTTCATCTGGTAACATGTCCCGTGTGTATTAAACCATCAGGGGAACACATTCTCCTCACTTATACTGTTCATCTGGTAACATGTCCCGTGTACATTAAACAATCAGGGGAACACACTCTCCTCACTTATACTGTTCACCTGGTAACATGTCCCGTGTATATTAAACCAACAATGGAACACACTCTCCTCACTTATTCTGTTCACCTGGTAACATGTCCCGTGTATATTAAACCATCAGGGGAACACACTCTCCTCACTTATACTGTTCACCTGGTAACATGTCCCGTGTATATTAGGCCGTCAGGGGAACACACTCTCCTCACTTCTCCTGTTCACCTGGTAACATGTCCCGTGTGCATTAAACAATCAGGGGAACACACTCTCCTCACTTATACTGTTCACCTGGTAACATGTCCCGTGCGTATTAAACAATCAGGGGAACACACATTCCTCACTTATACTGTTCACCTGCTAACATGTCCCGTGTATTTTAAACCATCAGGGGAACACACTCTCCTCACTTATACTGTTCACCTGCTAACATGTCCCGTGTATTTTAAACCATCAGGGGAACACACTCTCCTCACTTATACTGTTCACCTGGTGACATGTCCCGTCAGTATTAAACAATCAGGGGAACATACTCTCCTCACTTATACTGTTCACCTGGTAACATGTCCCGTGCGTATTAAACAATCAGGGGAACACACACTCCTCACTTATACTGTTCACCTGGTAACATGTCCCGTGTATTTTAAACCATCAGGGGAACACACTCTCCTCACTTATACTGTTCACCTGGTAACATGTCCCGTGTATATTAAACCATCAGGGGAACACACTCTCCTCACTTATACTGTTCACCTGGTAACATGTCCCGTGTATATTAAACCATCAGGGGAACACACTCTCCTCATTTATACTGTTCACCTGGTAACATGTCCTGTGTGCATTAAACCATAAGGGGAAAACACTCTCCTCACTTATACTGTTCACCTGGCAATATGTCCCGTGTATATTAAACAATCAGGGGAACACACTCTCCTCACTTATACTGTTCCCCTGGTAACATATCCCGTGTATATAAAACAATCAGGGGAACAAACTCTCCTCAGTTATACTGTTCGCATGGTAACATGTCCCGTGTGTATTAAACCATCAGGGGAACAAATTCTCCTCACTTATACTGTTCACCTGGTTACATGACCCGTCAGTGTTAAACAATCAGGGGAACAAACTCTCCTCACTTATACTGTTCGCCTGGTAACATGTCCCGTGTATATTAAACCATCAGGGGAACACATTCTCCTCACTTATACTGTTCACCTGGTAACATGTCCCGTGTGTATTAAACCATCAGGGGAACACACTCTCCTCACTTCTTCTGTTCATCTGGTCATATGTCCCGTCGATATTAAACCATAAGGGGAACACACTCTCCTCACTTAGACTGTTCCCTTGGTGACCTGTCCCGTGTGCATTAAACAATCAGGGGAACACACTCTCCTCACTAATACTGTTCATCTGGTAACATGTCCCGTGTTTATTAAACCATCAGGGGAACACAATCTCCTCACTTATACTGTTCACCTGGTGACATGTCCCGTGTGTATTAAACAATCAGGGGAACACCCTCTCCTCACTTATACTGTTCACCTGGTAACATGTCCTGTGTATATTTAACCATCAGGGGAACACACTCTCTTCACTTATACTGTTCACCTGGTAACATGTCCCGTGTATATGAAACCATCATGGGAACACACTCTCCTCACTTCTACTATTCACCTGGTAACATGTCCCGTGTGCATTAAAAAATCGGGGGAACACACTCTCCTCACTTATACTGTTCATCTGGTAACATGTCCCGTGTATATTAAACAATCAGGGGAATACATTCTCCTCACTTATACTGTTCACCTGGTAACATGTCCTGTGTGTCTTAAACAATCAGGGGAACACATTCTCCTCACTTATACTGTTCACCTGGTAACATGTCCCGTGTGTATTAAACAATCAGGGGAATACACTCTCCTCACTTATACTGTTCACCTCGTAACATGTCACGTGTGTATTAAACAATCAGGGTAACACACTCTCCTCACTTATACTGTTCACCTCGTAACATGTCGTGTGTGTATTAAACAATCAGGGGAACACACTCTCCTCACTTATACTGTTCACCTGGTAACATGTTGCATGTGTATTAAACAATCAGGGGAACATACTCTCCTCACTTATCCTGTTCACCTCGTAACATGTCGCGTGTGTATTAAACAATCAGGGGAATACACTCTCCTCACTTATACTGTTCACCTCGTAACATGTCGCGTGTGTATTAAACAATCAGGGTAACACACTCTCCTCACTTATACTGTTCACCTCGTAACATGTCGTGTGTGTATTAAACAATCAGGGGAACACACTCTCCTCACTTATACTGTTCACCTGGTAACATGTCGCATGTGTATTAAACAATCAGGGGAACATACTCTCCTCACTTATCCTGTTCACCTGGTAACATGTCCCGTGCGTATTAAGCAATCAGGGTAACACACTCTCCTCACTTATACTGTTCACCTGGTAACATGTCCCGTGCGTATTAAACAATCAGGGTAACACACTCTCCTCACTTATACTGTTCTCCTCGTAACATGTCGCGCGTGTATTAAACAATCAGGGGAACACACTCTCCTCACTTATACTGTTCACCTGGTAACATGTCCCGTGTGCATTAAGCCATCAGGGGAACACACTCTCCTCACTTATACTGTTCACCTGGTAACATGTCCCGTGTATGTTAAACCATCAGGGGAACACACTCTCCTCACTTATACTGTTCACCTGGTAACATGTCCCGTGTATGTTAAAGCATCAGGGGAACACACTCTCCTCACTTATACTCTTCACCTGGTGACATGTCCCGTGTATATTAAACCATCAGGGGAACACACTCTCCTCACTTATACTGTTCACCTGGTGACATTTCCCGTGTGCATTAAACAATCAGGGGAACACACTCTCCTCACTTCTACTGTTCACCTGGTAACATGTCCCGTGTGCATTAAAAAATCAGGGGAACAGACTCTCCTCACTTATACTGTTCATCTGGTAACGTGTCCCGTGTATATGAAACCAACATGGGAACACACTCCCCTCACTTAGACTGTTCCCCTGGTGACCTGTCCCGTGTGCATTAAACAATCAGGGGAACACACTCTCCTCACTTATACTGTTCATCTGGTAACATGTCCCGTGCATATTAAACCATCATGGGAACACACTCTCCTCACTTATACTGTTGACCTGGTAACATGTCCCGTGCATTTTAAACCATCAGGGGAACACACTCTCCTCACTTATACTGTTCACCTGGTAACATGTCCCGGGTGTATTAAACCATCAGGGGAATAAAGTCTCCTCACTTATACTGTTCACCTGGTAACATGTCCCGTGTATATTAAACCATCAGGGGAACACATTCTCCTCACTTATACTGTTCACCTGGTAACATGTCCCATGTATATTAAACCATCAGGGGAACACACTCTCCTCACTTATACTGTTCACCTGGTAATAAGTCCCGTGTATATTAAACCATCAGGGGAACACACTCTCCTCACTTATACTGTTCACCTGGTAATAAGTCCCGTGTATATTAAACAATCAGGGGAACACACTCCCCTCACTTATAATAAAAGCAATATACTGCGGATGCTGGAAATCTGAAACAAAAACAAGAAATGCTGGATTCACTCAGCAGGTCTGGCAGCATCTGTGGAAAGAGAAGCAGAGTTAACGTTTCGGGTCAGTGACCCTTCTTCGGAACTGACAAATATTAGAAAAGTCACAGATTATAAACAAGTGAGGTGGGGGTTGGGCAAGAGATAACAAAGGAGAAGGTGCAGATTGGACCAGGCCACATAGCTGACCAAAAGGTCACGGAGCAAAGGCAAACAATATGTTAATGGTGTGTTGAAAGACAAAGCATTAGTACAGATTAGGTGTGAATACACTGAATATTGAACATCAGCAAGTGCAAAGCTGAAGAAAAACAACCTGAAAAAAACAGTGGGTAAGCAAACTGAACAAACTAAGATGAAATGAAATAAATGCAAAAAAAGATTGCAAAAAATGTAAAAAGGAATGCAAAAAAAAAGGAAGAAAAAATAACTAAAAATGACTAAAAATGAAAGTAAAGTGGGGGGCTGTCATGCTCTGAAATTATTGAACTCAATGTTCAGTCCGGCAGGCTGTAGTGTGCCTAATCGGTAGATGAGATGCTGTTCCTCGAGCTTGCGTTGATGTTCACTGGAACACTGCAGCAATCCCAGGACAGAGATGTGAGCATGAGAGCAGGGGGGAGTGTTGAAATGGCAAGCAACCGGAAGCTCAGGGTCCTGCTTGCGGACTGAGCGGAGATGTTCCGCAAAGCGGTCACCCAGTCTGCGCTTGGTCTCCCCAATGTAGAGGAGACCACACTGTGAGCAGCGAATACAGTATACTACATTGAAAGAAGTACAAGTAAATCGCTGCTTCACCTGAAAGGAGTGTTTGGGGCCTGGGATAGTGAGGAGAGAGGAGGTAAATGGGCAGGTATTACACCTCCTGCGATTGCAAGGGAAGGTGCCCTGGGACGGGGACGAGGTGGTGGGGGTAATGGAGGAGTGGACCAGGGTGTCGCGGAGGGAACGATCCCTTCGGAATGCTGACAGGGGAAGGGAGGGGAAGATGCGACTGGTAGTGGCATCACGCTGGAGGTGGCGAAAATGGCGGAGGATGATCCTTTGGATATGGAGGCTGGTGGGATGAAAAGTGAGGACAAGGGGAACCCTGTCACGGTTCTGGGAGGGAGGGGAAGGGGTGAGGGTAGAGGTGCGGGGAATGGGTCGGACACGGTTGAGGGCCCTGTCAACCACAGTGGGGGGAAATCCTCGGTTGAGGAAAAAGGAGGTCATATCAGAAGCACCGTCATGGAAGGTAGCATCATCAGAGCAGATGCGTCGGAGACGGAGAAACTGGGAGAATGGAATGGAGTCCTTACAGGAGGTAGGGTGTGAAGAAGTGTAGTCGAGGTAGCTGTGGGAGTCAGTGGGCTTATAATGGATATTGGTAGACAACCTATCCCCAGAGATGGAGACAGAGAAGTCGAGGAAGGGAAGGGAAGTGTCAGAGATGGACCATGTAAAGGTGAGAGAAGGGTGGAAATTGGAAGCAAAGTTGATAAAGTTTCCTAGTTCGGGGCGGGAGCAGGAAACGGCACCGATACAGTCATCAATGTACCGGAAAAAGAGTTGGGGGAGGGGGCCTGAGTAGGACTGGAACAAAGAATGCTCGACATATCCCACAAAAAGACAGGCATAACTAGGACCCATGCGGGTACCCATAGCGACACCTTTTACTTGAAGGAAATGCATGGAGTTGAAGGAGAAGTTGTTCAATGTGAGAACAAGTTCAGCCAGGCGGAGGAGGGTGGTGGTGGATGGGGACTGGTTGGGCCTCTGTTCCAGGAAGAAGCGGAGAGCCCTCAAACCATCCTGGTGGGGGATGGAGGTGTAGAGCGATTGGACGTCCATAGTGAAGAGGAGGAGGTTGGGACCAGGAAACTGGAAATTGTCAAAATGACGTAGGGTGTCAGAAGAGTCACGGATGTAGGTGGGAAGAGACTGGACCAGCGGAGAAAAGATAGAGTCTAGATAGGAAGAAATAAGTTCAGTTGGGCAGGAGCAGGCTGACACAATGGGTCTGCCGGGACAGTCCCGTTTGTGGATTTTGGGAAGGAGGTAGAAGCGGGCTGTCCGGGGTTGCGGGACTATGAGGTTGGAAGCTGTAGAGGGAAGATCTCCAGAGGAGATGAGGTCAGTGACAGTCCTTTGGACGGTGGCTTGATGTTCGGTGGTGGGGTCATGGTCCAGAGGGAGGTAGGAAGAGGTGTCTGTGAGTTGGCGTTGAGCTTCTGCAAGGTAGAGGTCAGTACGCCATACAACAACAGCACCACCCTTGTCTGCAGGTTTGATGACCATGTCGGGGTTAGACCTGAGAGAACGGAGTGCCTCAAGTTCAGAGGGGGACAGGTGAGGAGATTGTGTTCCCCTGATGGTTTAATATACACGGGACATGTTACCAGGTGAACAGTATAAGTGAGGAGAGTGTGTTCCCCTGATGGTTTAATATACACAGGACATGTTACCAGGTGAACAGTATAAGTGAGGAGAGTGTGTTCCCCTGATGGTTTAATATACACGGGACATGTTACCAGGTGAACAGTATAAGTGAGGAGAGTGTGTTCCCCTGATGGTTTAATATACACAGGACATGTTACCAGGTGAACAGTATAAGTGAGGAGAGTGTGTTCCCCTGATGGTTTAATATACATGGGACATGTTAGCAGATGAACAGTATAAGTGAGGAGAGTGTGTTCCCCTGATGGTTTAATACACACGGGACATGTTACCAGGTGAACAGTATAAGTGAGGAGAATGTGTTCCCCTGATTGTTTTATATACACGGACATGTCAACAGGTGAACAGTATAAGTGAGGAGAGTGTGTTCCCCTGATTGTTTAATATACACAGGACATGTTACCAGGTGAACAGTATAAGTGAGGAGAGCGTGTTCCCTTGATGGTTTAATATACACGGGACATGTTACCAGGTGAACAGTATAAGTGAGGAGAGTGTGTTCCCCTGATTGTTTAATATACACAGGACATGTTACCAGGTGAACAGTATAAGTGAGGAGAGTGTGTTCCCCTGATTGTTTAATATACACAGGACATGTTACCAGGTGAACAGTATAAGTGAGGAGAGTGTGTTCCCTTGATGGTTTAATATACACAGGACATGTTACCAGATGAACAGTATAAGTGAGGAGAGTGTGTTCCCCTGATGGTTTAATATACACGGGACATGTTACCAGATGAACAGTATAAGTGAGGAGAGTGTGTTCCCCTGATTGTTTAATATACACAGGACATGTTACAAGGTGAACAGGATAAGTGAGGAGAGTGTATTCCCCTGATTGTTTAATATACACAGGACATGTTACCAGATGAACAGTATAAGTGAGGAGAGCGTGTTCCCCTGATGGTTTAATATACACGGGACATGTTACCAGGTGAACAGTATAAGTGAGGAGAGCGTGTTCCCCTGATGGTTTAATATACACGGGACATGTTACCAGGTGAACAGTATAAGTGAGGAGAGCGTGTTCCCCTGATGGTTTAATATACACGGGACATGTTACCAGGTGAACAGTATAAGTGAGGAGAGCGTGTTCCCCTGATGGTTTAATATACACGGGACATGTTACCAGGTGAACAGTATAAGTGAGGAGAGTGTGTTCCGCTGATGGTTTAATATACACGGGACATGTTACCAGGTGAACAGTATAAGTGAGGAGAGTGTGTTCCCCTGATGGCTTAATATACACGGGACATGTTACGAGGTGAACAGTATAAGTGAGGAGAGTGTGTTCCCCTGATGGTTTAAGAGACACGGGACATGTTACCAGGTGAACAGTATAAGTGAGCAGAGTGTGTTCCCCTGATGGTTTAAAAGACACGGGACATATTGCCAGGTGAACAGTATAATTGAAGAGAGTGTGTTCCCCTGATGGTTTAATGCACACAGGACATGTTACCAGGTGAACAGTATAAGTGAGTAGAGTGTGTTCCCCTGATGGTTTAATATACACGGGACATGTTACCAGGTGAACAGTATAAGTGAGGAGAGTGTGTTCCCCTGATGGTTTAATATACACGGGACATGTCACCAGGTGAACAGAATAAGTGAGGAGAGTGTGTTCCCCTGATTGTTTAATATACACGGGACATGTTACCAGGTGAACAGTATAAGTGAGGAGAGTGTGTTCCCCTGATGGTTTAATATACACGGGACATGTTACCAGGTGAACAGTATAAGTGAGGAGAGTGTGTTCCCCTGATTGTTCAATGCACACGGGACATGTTACCAGGTGAACAGTATAAGAGAGGAGAGTGTGTTCCCCTGATTGTTTAATACACACGGGACATGTTAACAAGTGAACAGCATAAGTGAGGAGAATGTGTTCCCCAGATGGTTTAATACGCACGGGACATGTTACCAGGTGAACAGTATAAGTGAGGAGAGTGTGTTCCCCTGATGGTTTAATATACATGGGACATGTTAGCAGATGAACAGTATAAGTGAGGAGAGTGTGTTCCCCTGATGGTTTAATACACACGGGACATGTTACCAGGTGAACAGTATAAGTGAGGAGAATGTGTTCCCCTGATTGTTTTATATACACGGACATGTCAACAGGTGAACAGTATAAGTGAGGAGAGTGTGTTCCCCTGATGGTTTAATACACACTGGACATGTTACCAGGTGAACAGTATAAGTGAGGAGAGTGTGTTCCCCTGATGGTTTAATATACACAGGACATGTTACCAGGTGAACAGTATAAGTGAGGAGAGTGTGTTCCCCTGATGGTTTAATATACACAGGACATGTTACCAGGTGAACAGTATAAGTGAGGAGAGTGTGTTCCCCTGATGGTATAATATACACGGGACATGTTACCAGGTGAACAGTATAAGTGAGGAGAGTGTGTTCCCCTGATTGTTTAATATACACGGGACATGTTACCAGGTGAACAGTATAAGTGAGGAGAGTGTGTTCCCCTGATGGTTTAATACACACGGGACATGTTACCAGGTGAACAGTATAAGTGAGGAGAGTGTGTTCCCCTGATTGTTTAATATACACAGGACATGTTACCAGGTGAACAGTATAAGTGAGGAGAGTGTGTTCCCCTGATGGTTTAATATACACGGGACATGTTACCAGGTGAACAGTATAAGTGAGGAGAGTGTGTTCCCCTGATTGTTTAATATACACGGGACATGTTACCAGGTGAACAGTATAAGTGAGGAGAGTGTGTTCCCCTGATGGTTTAATATACACGGGACATGTTACCAGGTGAACAGTATAAGTGAGGAGAGTGTGTTCCCCTGATTGTTTAATATACACGGGACATGTTACCAGGTGAACAGTATAAGTGAGGAGAGTGTGTTCCCCTGATGGTTTAATATACACGGGACATGTTACCAG
Organism: Heterodontus francisci; assembly: GCF_036365525.1. Taxonomy (NCBI): domain Eukaryota; kingdom Metazoa; phylum Chordata; class Chondrichthyes; order Heterodontiformes; family Heterodontidae; genus Heterodontus; species Heterodontus francisci. Next base: position 244,675 of record NW_027140379.1, read on the forward strand.
GTGAACAGTATAAGTGAGGAGAGTGTGTTCCCCTGATGGTTTAATATACACGGGACATGTTACCAGGTGAACAGAATAAGTGAGGAGAGTGTGTTCCCCTGATTGTTTAATATACACGGGACATGTTACCAGGTGAACAGTATAAGTGAGGAGAGTGTGTTCCCCTGATTGTTTAATATACACGGGACATGTTACCAGGTGAACAGAATAAGTGAGGAGAGTGTGTTCCCCTGATTGTTTAATATACACGGGACATGTTACCAGGTGAACAGTATAAGTGAGGAGAGTGTGTTCCCCTGATGGTTTAATATACACGGGACATGTTACCAGGTGAACAGTATAAGTGAGGAGAGTGTGTTCCCCTGATTGTTCAATGCACACGGGACATGTTACCAGGTGAACAGTATAAGTGAGGAGAGTGTGTTCCCCTGATGGTTTAATATACACGGGACATGTTACCAGGTGAACAGTATAAGTGAGGAGAGAGTGTTCCCCTGATTGTTTAATACACACAGGGCATGTTACCAGGTGAAAAGTATAAGTGAGGAGAGTGTTTTCCCCTGATGGTTTAAGAGACACGGGACATGTTACCAGGTGAACAGTATAAGTGAGGAGAGCGTTTTCCCCTGATGGTTTAATATACACGGGACATATTGCCAGGTGAACAGTATAATTGAAGAGAGTGTGTTCCCCTGATGTTTTAATGCACACAGGACATGTTACCAGGTGAACAGTATAAGAGAGGAGAGAGTGTTCCACTGATGGTTTAATATGAATGGGACATGTTACCAGGTGAACAGTATAAGTGAGGAGAGTGTGTTCCCCTGATGGTTTAATATACACGGGACATGTTACCAGGTGAACAGTATAAGTGAGGAGAGTGTGTTCCCCTGATGGTTTAATACACACGGGACATGTTACCAGGTGAACAGTATAAGTGAGGAGAGTGTGTTCCCCTGATTGTTTAATATACACAGGACATGTTACCAGGTGAACAGTATAAGTGAGGAGAGTGTGTTCCCCTGATGGTTTAATATACACGGGACATGTTACCAGGTGATCAGTATAAGTGAGGAGAGTGTTTTCCCCTGATGGTTTAAGAGACACGGGACATGTTACCAGGTGAACAGTATAATTGAAGAGAGTGTGTTCCCCTGATGGTTTAATATGCACGGGACGTGTTACCATGTGAACAGTATAAGTGAGGAGAGTGTGTTCCCCTGATGGTTTAATATACATGGGACATGTCACCAGGTGAACAGTATAAGTGAGGAGAGTGTGTTCCCCTGATGGTTTAATATACACAGGACATGTTACCAGGTGAACAGTATAAGTGAGGAGAGTGTGTTTCCCTGATTGTTTAATACACACGAGACATGTTACCAGGTGAACAGTATAAGTGAGGAGAGTGTGTTCCCCTGATTGTTTAATATACACGGGACATGTTACCAGGTGAACAGTATAAGTGTGGAGAGTGTGTTCCCCTGATTGTTTAATACACACAGGACATGTTACCAGGTGAACAGTATAAGTGAGGAGAGTGTGTTCCCCTGATTGTTTAATACACACGGGACATGTTACCAGGTGAACAGTATAAGTGAGGAGAGTGTGTTTCCCTGATTGTTTAATACACACGGGACATGTCACCAGGTGAACAGTATAAGTGAGGAGAGTGTGTTTCCCTGATTGTTTAATACACACGGGACATGTCACCAGGTGAACAGTATAAGTGAGGAGAGTGTGTTCCCCTGATTGTTTAATACACACGGGACATGTCACCAGGTGAACAGTATAAGTGAGGAGAGTGTGTTCCCCTGATTGTTTAATACACACGGGACATGTCACCAGGTGAACAGTATAAGTGAGGAGAGTGTGTTCCCCTGATTGTTTAATACACATGGGACATGTCACCAGGTGAACAGTATAAGTGAGGAGAGTGTGTTCCCCTGATGGTTTAATATACACGGGACATGTTATCAGGTGAACAGTATAAGTGAGGAGAGTGTGTTCCCCTGATTGTTTAATACACACGGGACATGTCACCAGGTGAACAGTATAAGTGAGGAGAGTGTGTTCCCCTGATGGTTTAATATACACGGGACATGTTATCAGGTGAACAGTATAAGTGAGGAGAGTGTGTTCCCCTGATTGTTTAATACACACGGGACATGTCACCAGGTGAACAGTATAAGTGAGGAGAGTGTGTTCCCCTGATGGTTTAATATACACGGGACATGTTACCAGGTGAACAGTATAAGTGAGGAGAGTGTGTTCCCCTGATTGTTTAATATACACGGGACATGTTACCAGGTGAACAGAATAAGTGAGGAGAGTGTGTTCCCCTGATTGTTTAATACACACGGGACATGTCACCAGGTGAACAGTATAAGTGAGGAGAGATTGTTTCCCTGATTGTTTAATACACACAGGACATGTTACCAGATGAACAGTATAAGTGAGGAGAGCGTGTTCCCCTGATGGTTTAATATACACGGGACATGTTACCAGGTGAACAGTATAAGTGAGGAGAGTGTGTTCCCCTGATGGTTTAATATACACAGGACATGTTACAAGGTGAACAGGATAAGTGAGGAGAGTGTGTTTCCCTGATTGTTTAATACACACGGGACATGTCACCAGGTGAACAGTATAAGTGAGGAGTGCGTGTTCCCCTGATGGTTTAATATACACGGGACATGTTACCAGGTGAACAGTATAAGTGAGGAGAGTGTGTTCCCCTGATTGTTTAATATACACAGGACATGTTACAAGGTGAACAGGATAAGTGAGGAGAGTGTGTTCCCCTGATTGTTTAATATACACGGGACATGTTACCAGGTGAACAGTATAAGTGAGGAGAGCGTGTTCCCCTGATGGTTTAATATACACGGGACATGTTACCAGGTGAACAGTATAAGTGAGGAGAGTGTGTTCCCCTGATTGTTTAATATACACAGGACATGTTACAAGGTGAACAGGATAAGTGAGGAGAGTGTGTTCCCCTGATTGTTTAATATACACGGGACATGTTACCAGGTGAACAGTATAAGTGAGGAGAGTGTGTTCCCCTGATTGTTTAGTACACACGGGACATGTTGCCAGATGAACAGTATAAGTGAGGAGATTGTGTTCTCCTGATTGTTTAATATACACAAGGGACATGTTACCAGGTGAACAGTATAAGTGAGGAGAGTGTGTTCCCCTGATGGTTTAATACACATGGGACATGTTACTTGATGAAAAGTATAAGTGAGGAGAGTGTGTTCCCCTGATTGTTTTATATACACGGACATGTCAACAGGTGAACAGTATAAGTGAGGAGAGTGTGTTCCCCTGATGGTTTAATATATACGGGACATGTTTCCAGGTGAACAGTATAAGTGAGGAGCGTGTTTTCCCCTGATGGTTTAATACACGCGGGACATGTTACCACATGAACAGTATAAGTGAGGAGAGTGTGTTCCCCTGATGGTTTAATACTCACGGGACATGTTACCAGATGAACAGTATAAGTGAGGAGAGTGTGTTCCCCTGATGGTTTAGTACACACGGGACATGTTACCAGATGAACAGTATAAGTGAGGAGATTGTGTTCTCCTGATTGTTTAATATACACGGGACATGTCACCAGGTGAACAGTATAAGTGAGGAGAGTGTGTTCCCCTGATGGTTTAATACACATGGGACATGTTACCAGATGAACAGTATAAGTGAGGAGAGTGTGTTCCCCTGATTGTTTTATATACACGGGACATGTCACCAGGTGAACAGTATAAGTGAGGAGAGTGTGTTCCCCTGATGGTTTAATACGCACGGGAAATGTTACCAGGTGAACAGTATAAGTGAGGAGAGTGTGTTCCCCTGATGGTTTAATATACACGGGACATGTTACCAGATGAACAGTATAAGTGAGGAGAGTGTGTTCCCCTGATTGTTTTATATACACGGACATGTCAACAGGTGAACAGTATAAGTGAGGAGAGTGTGTTCCCCTGATGGTTTAATATACACGGGACATGTTACCAGATGAACAGCATAAGTGAGGAGATTGTGTTCCCCTGATTGTTTTATATACACGGACATGTCAACAGGTGAACAGTATAAGTGAGGAGAGTGTGTTCCCCTGATGGTTTAATACGCACGGGACATGTTACCAGGTGAACAGTATAAGTGAGGAGAGTGTGTTCCCCTGATGGTTTAATATACACGGGACATGTTACCAGATGAACAGCATAAGTGAGGAGATTGTGTTCCCCTGATTGTTTAATACGCACGGGACATGTTACTAGGTGAACAGTATAAGTGAGGAGAGTGTGTTCCCCTGATGGTTTAATATACACGGGACATGTTACCAGGTGAACGATATAAGTGAGGAGAGTGTGTTCCCCTGATGGTTTAATATACACGGGACATGTTACCAGGTGAACGGTATAAGTGAGGAGAGTGTGTTCCCCTGATGGTTTAATATACATGGGACATGTCACCAGGTGAACAGTATAAGTGAGGAGAGTCTGTTCCCAGATTGATTATTATACACGGGACATGTTACTAGCTGAATAGTCTTAGTGAGGAGACTGTGTTCCCCTGATTGTTTAATATACACGGGACATGTCAGCAGGTGAAAAGTTTAAGTGAGGACAGTGTGTTCCCCTGATGGTTTAATATACATGGGACATGTTACCAGGTGAACAGTTTAAGAGAGCCGAGTTTGTTCCCCTGATGGTTTAATGTACATGGGACATGTCAACAGGTGAATAGTATAAGTGAGGAGAATGTGTTCCCCTGATGGTTTAATACACACGGGACATGTTACCAGATGAACAGTATAAGTGAGGAGAGTGTGTTCCCCTGATGGTTTAATACACACGGGACATTGTACCAGATGAACAGTATAAGTGAGGAGATTATGTTCCCCTGATGGTTTAATATACACGGGACAGGTTTCCAGGTGAACAGTATAAGTGAGGAGAGTGTGTTCCCCTGATGGTTTAATACACACGGGACATGTTACCACATGAACAGTATAAGTGAGGAGAGTGTGTTCCCCTGATGGTTTAGTACGCACGGGACATGTTACCAGATGATCAGTATAAGTGAGGAGATTGTGTTCTCCTGATTGTTTAATATACACGGGACATGTCACCAGGTGAACAGTATAAGTGAGGAGAGTGTGTTCCCCTGATGGTTTAATACATATGGGACATGTTACCAGATGAACAGTATAAGTGAGGAGAGTGTGTTCCCCTGATTGTTTAATACACACGGGACATGTCACCAGGTGAACAGTATAAGTGAGGAGAGTGTGTTCCCCTGATGGTTTAATACATATGGGATATGTTACCAGATGAACAGTATAAGTGAGGAGAGTGTGTTCCCCTGATTGTTTAATATACACAGGAGTTGTTACCAGGTGATCTGTATAAGTGAGGAGAGTGTGTTCCCCTGATTGTTTAATATACACAGGAGTTGTTACCAGGTGAACAGGATAAGTGAGGAGAGTGTGTTCCCCTGATGGTTTAATACACATGGAACATGTTACCAGGTGAACAGTATAAGTGAGGAGAGTGTGTTGCCCTGATGGTTTAATATACACGGGACATGTCACCAGGTGAACAGTATAAGTGAGGAGAGTGTGTTCCCCTGATGGTTTAATATACACGGGACATATCACCAGGTGAACAGTATAAGTGAGGAGAGTCTGTTCCCCTGATGGTTTAATACACATGGGACATGTTACCAGGTGAACAGTGTAAGTGAGGAGAGTGTGTTCCCCTGATGGTTAAATATACACGGGACATATCACCACATGAACAGTATAAGTGAGGAGAGTGTGTTCCCCTGATGGTTTAGTACACACGGGACATGTTGCCAGATGAACAGTATAAGTGAGGAGATTGTGTTCTCCTGATTGTTTAATATACACGGGACATGTCACCAGGTGAACAGTATAAGTGAGGAGAGTGTGTTCCCCTGATGGTTTAATACACATGGGACATGTTACTTGATGAAAAGTATAAGTGAGGAGAGTGTGTTCCCCTGATTGTTTTATATACACGGACATGTCAACAGGTGAACAGTATAAGTGAGGAGAGTGTGTTCCCCTGATGGTTTAATACGCACGGGACATGTTACCCGGTGAACAGTATAAGTGAGGAGAGTATGTTCCCCTGATTGTTTAATATACACAGGACATGTCACCAGGTGAACAGTGTAAGTGAGGAGAGTGTGTTCCCCTGATGGTTTAATATACACAGGACATGTCACCACATGAACAGTATAAGTGATGAGAGTGTGTTCCCCTGATGGTTTAGTACACACGGGACATGTTACCAGATGAACAGTATAAGTGAGGGGCATGTTTTCCCCTGATTGTTTAATATACACGGGACATGTTACCAGGAGAACAGTATAAGTGAGGAGAGTGTGTTCCCCTGATTGTTCAATGCACACGGGACATGTTTGCAAGTGAACAGCATAAGTGAGGAGAGTGTGTTCCCCTGATGGCTTAATATACACGGGTCATGTTACCAGGTGAACAGTATAAGTGATGAGAGTGTCTTCCCCTGATGGTTTAATATGCAAGGGACATGTTACCAGGTGAACAGTATAAGTGAGCAGACTGTGTTCCCCTGATGGTTTAATATACACGGGACATGTTACCAGGTGAACAGTATAAGTGAGGAGAGTGTGTTCCCCTGATTGTTCAATGCACACGGGACATGTTTGCAGGTGAACAGTATAAGTGAGGAGAGTGTGTTCCCTTGATTGTTTAATACACACAGGGCATGTTACCAGGTGAAAAGTATAAGTGAGGAGAGTGTTTTCCCCTGACGGTTTAATATACATGGGACATATTGCCAGGTGAACGGTATAAGTGAGGAGAGTGTGTTCCACTGATGGTTTAATACACATGGGACATGTTACCAGGTGAACAGTATAAGTGAGGAGAGTGTGTTCCCCTGATGGTTTAATATACACGGGACATGTTTCCAGGTGAACAGGATAAGTGAGGAGAGTTTGTTCCCCTGATTGTTTAATACTGACGGGACATGTCACCAGGTGAACAGTATATGTGAGGAGAGTGTGTTCCCCTGATTGTTTAATGCACACGGGACATGTTACCAGGTGAACAGTATAAGTGAGGAGAGAGTTTTCCCCTGATGGCTTAATATACACGGGACATGTTACCAGCTGAACAGTATAAGTGAGGAGAGTGTGTTCCCCTGATGGTTTAATATACACGGGACATGTTACCAGGTGAACAGTAGAAGTGAGGAGAGTGTGTTCCATTGTTGGTTTAATATACACAGGACTTGTTAACAGGTGAACAGTATAAGTGAGGAGAGTGTGTTCCCCAGATGGTTTAATACTGACGGGACATGTTACCAGATGAACAGTATAAGTGAGGAGAGTGTGTTCCCCTGATTGTTTAATACACACGGGACATGTTACCAGATGAACAGTATAAGTGAGGAGAGTGTGTTCCCCTGATTGTTTAATACTGACGTGATATGTTACTAGATGAACAGTATAAGAGATGAGAGTGTGTTCCCCTGATGGTTTAATGCACAGGGGACATGTTACCAGGTGAACAGTATAAGAGAGCAGAGTGTGTTCCCCTGATGGTTAAATATTCACGGGACATGTGACCAGATGAACAGTATAAGTGAGGAGAGTGTGTTCCCCTGAGTGTTTAATATACACGGAACATGTTTCCAGGCAAACAGTATAAGTGAGGAGAGAGTGTTCCCCTGATGGTTTAATATACGCAGGACATGTTACCAGGTGAACTTTATCAGTGAGGAGAGTATGTTCCCCTGATGGTTTAATATACATGGGACATGTTACCAGATGAACAGTATAAGTGAGGAGAGTGTCTTCCCCTGATTGTTTAATACACACAGGACATGTTACCAGGTGAACAGTATAAGTGAGGAGAGTGTGTTCCCCTGATGGTTTAATACGCACGGGACATGTTACCAGGTGAACAGTATAAGTGAGGAGAGTGTGTTCCCCTGATGGTTTAATATACACGGGACATGTTACCAGATGAACAGCATAAGTGAGGAGAGTGTGTTCCCCTGATGGTTTAATATACACGGGACATGTTACCAGGTGAACGATATAAGTGAGGAGAGTGTGTTCCCCTGATGGTTTAATATACACGGGACATGTTACCAGGTGAACGGTATAAGTGAGGAGAGTGTGTTCCCCTGATGGTTTAATATACATGGGACATGTCACCAGGTGAACAGTATAAGTGAGGAGAGTCTGTTCCCAGATTGATTATTATACACGGGACATGTTACTAGCTGAATAGTCTTAGTGAGGAGACTGTGTTCCCCTGATTGTTTAATATACACGGGACATGTCAGCAGGTGAAAAGTTTAAGTGAGGACAGTGTGTTCCCCTGATGGTTTAATATACATGGGACATGTTACCAGGTGAACAGTTTAAGAGAGCCGAGTTTGTTCCCCTGATGGTTTAATGTACATGGGACATGTCAACAGGTGAATAGTATAAGTGAGGAGAATGTGTTCCCCTGATGGTTTAATACACACGGGACATGTTACCAGATGAACAGTATAAGTGAGGAGAGTGTGTTCCCCTGATGGTTTAATACACACGGGACATTGTACCAGATGAACAGTATAAGTGAGGAGATTATGTTCCCCTGATGGTTTAATATACACGGGACAGGTTTCCAGGTGAACAGTATAAGTGAGGAGAGTGTGTTCCCCTGATGGTTTAATACACACGGGACATGTTACCACATGAACAGTATAAGTGAGGAGAGTGTGTTCCCCTGATGGTTTAGTACGCACGGGACATGTTACCAGATGATCAGTATAAGTGAGGAGATTGTGTTCTCCTGATTGTTTAATATACACGGGACATGTCACCAGGTGAACAGTATAAGTGAGGAGAGTGTGTTCCCCTGATGGTTTAATACATATGGGACATGTTACCAGATGAACAGTATAAGTGAGGAGAGTGTGTTCCCCTGATTGTTTAATACACACGGGACATGTCACCAGGTGAACAGTATAAGTGAGGAGAGTGTGTTCCCCTGATGGTTTAATACATATGGGATATGTTACCAGATGAACAGTATAAGTGAGGAGAGTGTGTTCCCCTGATTGTTTAATATACACAGGAGTTGTTACCAGGTGATCTGTATAAGTGAGGAGAGTGTGTTCCCCTGATTGTTTAATATACACAGGAGTTGTTACCAGGTGAACAGGATAAGTGAGGAGAGTGTGTTCCCCTGATGGTTTAATACACATGGAACATGTTACCAGGTGAACAGTATAAGTGAGGAGAGTGTGTTGCCCTGATGGTTTAATATACACGGGACATGTCACCAGGTGAACAGTATAAGTGAGGAGAGTGTGTTCCCCTGATGGTTTAATATACACGGGACATATCACCAGGTGAACAGTATAAGTGAGGAGAGTCTGTTCCCCTGATGGTTTAATACACATGGGACATGTTACCAGGTGAACAGTGTAAGTGAGGAGAGTGTGTTCCCCTGATGGTTAAATATACACGGGACATATCACCACATGAACAGTATAAGTGAGGAGAGTGTGTTCCCCTGATGGTTTAGTACACACGGGACATGTTGCCAGATGAACAGTATAAGTGAGGAGATTGTGTTCTCCTGATTGTTTAATATACACGGGACATGTCACCAGGTGAACAGTATAAGTGAGGAGAGTGTGTTCCCCTGATGGTTTAATACACATGGGACATGTTACTTGATGAAAAGTATAAGTGAGGAGAGTGTGTTCCCCTGATTGTTTTATATACACGGACATGTCAACAGGTGAACAGTATAAGTGAGGAGAGTGTGTTCCCCTGATGGTTTAATACGCACGGGACATGTTACCCGGTGAACAGTATAAGTGAGGAGAGTATGTTCCCCTGATTGTTTAATATACACAGGACATGTCACCAGGTGAACAGTGTAAGTGAGGAGAGTGTGTTCCCCTGATGGTTTAATATACACAGGACATGTCACCACATGAACAGTATAAGTGATGAGAGTGTGTTCCCCTGATGGTTTAGTACACACGGGACATGTTACCAGATGAACAGTATAAGTGAGGGGCATGTTTTCCCCTGATTGTTTAATATACACGGGACATGTTACCAGGAGAACAGTATAAGTGAGGAGAGTGTGTTCCCCTGATTGTTCAATGCACACGGGACATGTTTGCAAGTGAACAGCATAAGTGAGGAGAGTGTGTTCCCCTGATGGCTTAATATACACGGGTCATGTTACCAGGTGAACAGTATAAGTGATGAGAGTGTCTTCCCCTGATGGTTTAATATGCAAGGGACATGTTACCAGGTGAACAGTATAAGTGAGCAGACTGTGTTCCCCTGATGGTTTAATATACACGGGACATGTTACCAGGTGAACAGTATAAGTGAGGAGAGTGTGTTCCCCTGATTGTTCAATGCACACGGGACATGTTTGCAGGTGAACAGTATAAGTGAGGAGAGTGTGTTCCCTTGATTGTTTAATACACACAGGGCATGTTACCAGGTGAAAAGTATAAGTGAGGAGAGTGTTTTCCCCTGACGGTTTAATATACATGGGACATATTGCCAGGTGAACGGTATAAGTGAGGAGAGTGTGTTCCACTGATGGTTTAATACACATGGGACATGTTACCAGGTGAACAGTATAAGTGAGGAGAGTGTGTTCCCCTGATGGTTTAATATACACGGGACATGTTACCAGGTGAACAGTAGAAGTGAGGAGAGTGTGTTCCATTGTTGGTTTAATATACACAGGACTTGTTAACAGGTGAACAGTATAAGTGAGGAGAGTGTGTTCCCCAGATGGTTTAATACTGACGGGACATGTTACCAGATGAACAGTATAAGTGAGGAGAGTGTGTTCCCCTGATTGTTTAATACACACGGGACATGTTACCAGATGAACAGTATAAGTGAGGAGAGTGTGTTCCCCTGATTGTTTAATACTGACGTGATATGTTACTAGATGAACAGTATAAGAGATGAGAGTGTGTTCCCCTGATGGTTTAATGCACAGGGGACATGTTACCAGGTGAACAGTATAAGAGAGCAGAGTGTGTTCCCCTGATGGTTAAATATTCACGGGACATGTGACCAGATGAACAGTATAAGTGAGGAGAGTGTGTTCCCCTGAGTGTTTAATATACACGGAACATGTTTCCAGGCAAACAGTATAAGTGAGGAGAGAGTGTTCCCCTGATGGTTTAATATACGCAGGACATGTTACCAGGTGAACTTTATCAGTGAGGAGAGTATGTTCCCCTGATGGTTTAATATACATGGGACATGTTACCAGATGAACAGTATAAGTGAGGAGAGTGTCTTCCCCTGATTGTTTAATACACACAGGACATGTTACCAGGTGAACAGTATAAGTGAGGAGAGTGTGTTCCCCTGATGGTTTAATATACATGGGACATGTTACCAGGTGAACAGTGTAAGTGAGGAGAGTGTGTTCCCCTGATGGTTTAATATACATGGGACATGTTAACAGGTGAAAAGTGTAAGTGAGGAGAGGGTGTTTCCTTGATTGTTTAATACACACGGGACATGTCAACAGGTGAAAAGTTTAAGTGAGGAGAGTGTGTTCCCCTGATGGTTTAATATACATGGAACATGTTACCAGTTGAACAGTATAAGTGAGGAGGGTGTGTTCCCCTGATGGTTTAATACTGATGGGACATGTTACCAGGTGAAAAGTGTAAGTGAGGAGAGTGTGTTCCCCTGATTGTTTAATACACCACGGGACATGTTACCAGATGAACAGTATAAGTGAGGAGAGTGTGTTCCCCTGATTGTTTAATACACACGGGACATGTTACCAGATGAACAGTATAAGTGAGGAGAGTGTGTTCGCCTGATTGTTTAATACACACGGGACATTTCACCAGGTGAACAGTATAAGTGAGGAGAGTGTGTTCCCCTGATGGTTTAATACACACGGGACATGTCACCAGGTGAACAGTATAAGTGAGGAGAGTGTGTTCCCCTGATTGTTTAATATACACGGGAAATGTTACCAGATGAACAGTATAAGTGAGGAGAGTGTGTTCCCCTGATGGTTTAATATACACGGGACATGTTACCAGCTGAACAGTATAAGTGAGGAGAGCGTGTTCCCCTGATTGTTTAATATACACGGGAAATGTTACCAGATGAACAGTATAAGTGAGGAGAGTGTGTTCCCCTGATTGTTTAATACACACTGGACATGTCACAAGGTGAACAGCATAAGTGAGGAGAATGTGTTCCCCTGATCATTTAATACACACTGGACATGTTACCAGGTGAACAGTATAAGTGAGGAGAGTGTGTTCCCCGGATTGTTTAATACACACTGGACATGTCACCAGGTGAACAGAATAAGTTAGGAGAGTGTGTTCCACTGATGGTTTAATATGCACGGGACATGTTACCAGGTGAACAGTATAAGTGAGGAGAGTGTGTTCCCTTGATGGTTGAATATACACGGGAAATGTTACCAGATGAACAGTATAAGTGAGGGGAGTGTGTTCCCCTGATGGTTTTATATACACGGACATGTCACCAGGTGAACAGTATAAGTGAGGAGAGAGTATTCCCCTGATGGTTTAATACACACGGGACATGCTACCAGATGAACAGTATAAGTGAGGAGAGTGTGTTCCCCTGAGTGTTTAATATACACGGGAAATGTTTCCAGGCGAACAGTATAAGTGAGGAGAGTGTGTTCCCCTGAGTGTTTAATATACACGGAACATGTTTCCAGGCAAACAGTATAAGTGAGGAGAGAGTGTTCCCTTGATGGTTTAATATACGCAGGACATGTTACCAGGTGAACAGTATAAGTGAGGAGAGTGTGTTCCCCTGATGGTTTAATGTACATGGGACATGTTACCAGGTGAACAGTGTAAGTGAGGAGAGTGTGTTCCCCTGATGGTTTAATATACATGGGACATGTTACCAGGTGAAAAGTGTAAGTGAGGAGAGGGTGTTTCCCTGATTGTTTAATACACACGGGACATGTCAACAGGTGAAAAGTTTAAGTGAGGAGAGTGTGTTCCCCTGATGGTTTAATATACATGGGACATGTTACCAGGTGAACAGTTTAAGAGAGAAGAGTGTGTTCCTCTGATGGTTTAATATACATGGGATATGTCACCAGGTGAACAGTATAAGAGAGAAGAGTGTGTTCCCCTGATGGTTTAATATACATGGGACATGTCCCCAGGTGAACAGTATCAGTGAGGAGAGTGTGTTCCCCTGATGGTTTACTACACACGGGACATGTTACCAGATGAACAGTATAAGTGAGGAGATTGTGTTCCCCTGATGGTTGAATATACACGGCACATGTTACCAGGTGAACAGTATAAGTGAGGAGAGAGTGTTCCCCTGATGGTTTAATATACACGGGACATGTTCCCAGGTGAACAGTATAAGTGAGGAGAGTATGTTCCCCTGATTGTTTAATACGCACGGGGCATGTTACCATGTGAAGAATATAAGTGAGGAGAATGTGTTCCCATGATTTTTTAACACACACGGGACATGTCACCAGGTGAACAGTATAAGTGAGGAGAGTGTGTTCCCCTGATGGTTTAATACTGACGGGATATGTTACAAGCTGAACAGTATAAGTGAGGAGAGTGTGTTCCCCTGATGGTTTAATACGCACGGGACATGTCACCAAGTGAACTGTATAAGTGAGGAGAGTGTGTTCCCCTGATTGTTTAATACACACGGGAAATGTTACGAGATGAACAGTATAAGTGAGGAGAGTGTGTTCCCCTGATGGTTTAATGTACACGGGACATGTTTCCAGGCGAACAGTATAAGTGAGGAGAGTGTGTTCCCCTGAGTGTTTAATATACACGGGACATGTTACCAGGTGAACAATATAAGTGAGGAGAGTGTGTTCCCTTGATAGTTTAATATACACGGGACATGTTACCAGATGAACAGCATAAGTGAGGAGACTGTGTTCCCCTGATGGTTTAATATACACGGGACATGTTACCAGTTGAACAGTATAAGTGAGGAGAGTGTGTTCCCCTGATGGTTTAATACTGATGTGACATGTTACCAGATGAAAAGTATAAGTGAGGAGAGTGTGTTCCCCTGATGGTTTAATACACATGGGACATGTTACCAGGTGAAGAGTATAAGTGAGGAGAATGTGTTCCCCTGATTGTTTAATACACACGGGACATTTCACCAGGTCAACAGTATAAGTGAGGAGAGTGTGTTCCCCTGATGGTTTAATACTGACGTGATATGTTACCAGGTGAACAGTATAAGTGAGGAGAGTGTCTTCCCCTGATGTTTTAATGTACACCGGAAATGTTACCAGGTGAACTGTATAAGTGAGGAGATGTGTGTTCCCCTGATTGTTTAATACACACGGGACATGTTACCAGATGAACTGTATAAGTGAGGAGAGTGTGTTCCCCTGATTGTTTAATACACACAGGACATGTTACCAGGTGAACAGTATAAGTGAGGAGAGTGTGTTCCCCTGATGGTTTAATATACATGGGACATGTTACCAGGTGAACAGTGTAAGTGAGGAGAGTGTGTTCCCCTGATGGTTTAATATACATGGGACATGTTACCAGGTGAAAAGTGTAAGTGAGGAGAGGGTGTTCCCCTGATTGTTTAATACACACGGGACATGTCAACAGGTGAAAAGTTTAAGTGAGGAGAGTGTGTTCCCCTGATGGTTTAATATACATGGGACATGTTACCAGGTGAACAGTTTAAGAGAGAAGAGTGCTTTCCCCTGATGGTTTAATATACATGGGATATGTCACCAGGTGAACAGTATAAGAGAGAAGAGTGTGTTCCCCTGATGGTTTAATATACATGGGACATGTCACCAGGTGAACAGTATAAGTGAGGAGAGTGTGTTCCCCTGATGGTTTAATACACACGGGACATGTTACCAGATGAAAAGTATAAGTGAGGAGAGTGTGTTCCCCTGATGGTTGAATATACACGGGACAGGTTACCAGGTGAACAGCATAAGTGAGGAGATTGTGTTCCCCTGATTGCTAAATATACACGGGACATGTCACCAGGTGAGCAGTATAAGTGAGGAGAGTGTGTTCCCCTGATGGTTTAATACGCACGGGACATGTTACCAGGTGAACAGTATTAGTGAGGAGAATGTTTTCCCCTCTTTGTTTCATGCACACGGGACATGTTACCAGGTGAACAGTGTAAGTGAGGAGAGTGTGTTCCCCTGATGGTTTAATATTCACGGGACATGTTACCAGGTGAACAGCATAAGTGAGGAGATTGTGTTCCCCTGATTGTTTAATATACACGGGACATGTCACCAGGTGAGCAGTATAAGTGAGGAGAGTGTGTTCCCCTGATGGTTTAAAACGCACGGGACATGTTACCAGGTGAACAGTATTAGTGAGGAGAATGTTTTCCCCTGTTTGTTTCATGCACACGGGACATCTTACCAGGTGAACAGTGTAAGTGAGGAGAGTGTGTTCCCCTGATGGTTTAATATACACGGGACATGTTACCAGGTGAACAGTATAAGTGAGGAGAGTGTGTTCCCCTGATGGTTCAATACGCACGGGGCATCTTACCAAGTGAACAGTATAAGTGAGGAGAGTGTGTTCCCCTGATTGTTTAACAAACACGGGACATGTCACCAGGTGAACAGTATAAGTGAGGAGAGTGTGTTCCCCTGATGGTTTAATACTGACGGGATATGTAACAAGATGAACAGTATAAGTGAGGAGAGTGTGTTCCCCTGATGGTTTAATACGCACGGGACATGTCACCAAGTGAACTGTATAACTGAGGAGAGTGTGATCCCCTGATTGTTTAATACACACGGGACATGTTACCAGATGAACAGTCTAAGTGAGGAGAGTGTGTTCCCAAGATTGCTTAATACACACGGGACATGTTTCCAGGCGAACAGTATAAGTGAGGAGAGTGTTTTCCACTGAGTGTTTAATATACACGGGACATGTTACCAGGTGAACAGCATAAGTTAGGAGACTGTGTTCCCCTGATGGTTTAATATACACGGGACATGTTACCAGTTGAACAGTATAAGTGAGGAGAGTGTGTTCCCCTGATCGTTTAATACTGATGGGACATGTTACCAGATGAACAGTATAAGTGAGGAGAGTATGTTCCCCTGATGGTTTAATACACAAGGGACATGTTACCAGGTGAACAGTATAAGTGAGGAGAGTGTGTTCCCCTGATTGTTTAATACACACGGGACATGTTAGCAGGTGAAAAGTTTAAGTGAGTAGACTTTGTTCACCTGATGGTTTAATATACATGGGACATGTTACCACGTGAAAAGTGTAAGTGAGGAGAGGGTGTTCCCCTGATTGTTTAATACACACGGGACATGTTACCAGATGAACAGTCTAAGTGAGGAGAGTGTGTTCCCAAGATTGCTTAATACACACGGGACATGTTTCCAGGCGAACAGTATAAGTGAGGAGAGTGTTTTCCACTGAGTGTTTAATATACACGGGACATGTTACCAGGTGAACAGCATAAGTTAGGGGACTGTGTTCCCCTGATGGTTTAATATACACGGGACATGTTACCAGTTGAACAGTATAAGTGAGGAGAGTGTGTTCCCCTGATCGTTTAATACTGATGGGACATGTTACCAGATGAACAGTATAAGTGAGGAGAGTATGTTCCCCTGATGGTTTAATACACAAGGGACATGTTACCAGGTGAACAGTATAAGTGAGGAGAGTGTGTTCCCCTGATTGTTTAATACACACGGGACATGTTAGCAGGTGAAAAGTTTAAGTGAGTAGACTTTGTTCACCTGATGGTTTAATATACATGGGACATGTTACCACGTGAAAAGTGTAAGTGAGGAGAGGGTGTTCCCCTGATTGTTTAATACACACGGGACATGTTACCAGATGAACAGTCTAAGTGAGGAGAGTGTGTTCCCCTGATGGTTTAATACACACGGGAAATGTTGCGAGATGAACAGTATAAGTGAGGAGAGTGTGTTCCCCTGATGGTGTAATGTACACGGGACATGTTTCCAGGCGAACAGTATAAGTGAGGAGAGTGTGTTCCCCTGAGTGTTTAATATACACGGGACATGTTACCAGGTGAACATTTAAGTGACGAGATTGTGCTCCCCTGATTGTTTAGTATACACGGGACATGTCACCAGGTGAACAGTATAAGTGAGGAGAGTGTGTTACCTTGATAGTTTAATATACACGGGACATGTTACCAGATGAACAGTATAAGTGAGGAGACTGTGTTCCCCTGATGGTTTAATATACACGGGACATGTTACCAGTTGAACAGTATAAGTGAGGAAAATGTGTTCCCCTGATGGTTTAATACTGATGGGACATGTTACCAGATGAACAGTATAAGTGAGGAGAGTGTGTTCCCCTGATGGTTTAATACACACGGGACATGTTACCAGGTGAAGAGTATAAGTGAGGAGAGTGTGTTCCCCTGATGGTTTAAGACACACGGGACATGTTACCAGGTGAAGAGTATAAGTGAGGAGAATGTGTTCCCCTGATTGTTTAATACACACGGGACATTTCACCAGGTGAACAGTATAAGTGAGGAGAGTGTCTTCCCCTGATTGTTTAATACACACGGGACATGTTACCAGATGAACTGTATAAGTGAGGAGAGTGTGTTCCCCTGATGGTTTAATGCGCACAGGACATGTTACCAGGTGAACAGTATAAGTGAGGAGAGTGTGTTCCCCTGATGGTTTAATACTGACGGGACATGTTGCCAGTTGAACAGTATAAGTGAGGAGAGTGTGTTCCCCTGATGGCTTAATATACACGGGACATGTTACCAGGTGAACAGTATAAGTGAGGAGACTGTGTTCCCCTGATGGTTTAATACTGACGGGACATGTTACCAGGTGAACAGTATAAGTGAGGAGACTGTTTTCCCCTTATTGTTTAATACACCACGGGACATGTTACCAGATGAACAGTATAAGTGAGGAGAGTGTGTTCCCCTGATGGTTTAATACACACAGGACATGTTACCAGGTGAAAAGTGTAAGTGAGGAGAGTGTGTTCCCCTGATTGTTTAATACACCACGGGACATGTTACCAGATGAACAGTATAAGTGAGGAGAGTGTGTTCCCCTGATTGTTTAATACACACGGGACATGTTACCAGATGAACAGTATAAGTGAGGAGAGTGTGTTCCCCTGATTGTTTAATACACACGGGACATGTTACTAGGTGAACAGTATAAGTGAGGAGAGTGTGTTCCCCTGATTGTTTAATATACATGGGAAATGTTACCAGGTGAACAGAATAAGTGAGGAGAGTGTGTTCCCCTGATGGTTTAATACACACGGGACATTTCACCAGGTGAACAGTATAAGTGAGGAGAGTGTGTTCCCCTGATTGCTAAATATACACGGGACATGTCACCAGGTGAGCAGTATAAGTGAGGAGAGTGTGTTCCCCTGATGGTTTAATACGCACGGGACATGTTACCAGGTGAACAGTATTAGTGAGGAGAATGTTTTCCCCTCTTTGTTTCATGCACACGGGACATGTTACCAGGTGAACAGTGTAAGTGAGGAGAGTGTGTTCCCCTGATGGTTTAATATTCACGGGACATGTTACCAGGTGAACAGCATAAGTGAGGAGATTGTGTTCCCCTGATTGTTTAATATACACGGGACATGTCACCAGGTGAGCAGTATAAGTGAGGAGAGTGTGTTCCCCTGATGGTTTAAAACGCACGGGACATGTTACCAGGTGAACAGTATTAGTGAGGAGAATGTTTTCCCCTGTTTGTTTCATGCACACGGGACATCTTACCAGGTGAACAGTGTAAGTGAGGAGAGTGTGTTCCCCTGATGGTTTAATATACACGGGACATGTTACCAGGTGAACAGTATAAGTGAGGAGAGTGTGTTCCCCTGATGGTTCAATACGCACGGGGCATCTTACCTAGTGAACAGTATAAGTGAGGAGAGTGTGTTCCCCTGATTGTTTAACAAACACGGGACATGTCACCAGGTGAACAGTATAAGTGAGGAGAGTGTGTTCCCCTGATGGTTTAATACTGACGGGATATGTAACAAGATGAACAGTATAAGTGAGGAGAGTGTGTTCCCCTGATGGTTTAATACGCACGGGACATGTCACCAAGTGAACTGTATAACTGAGGAGAGTGTGATCCCCTGATTGTTTAATACACACGGGACATGTTACCAGATGAACAGTCTAAGTGAGGAGAGTGTGTTCCCAAGATTGCTTAATACACACGGGACATGTTTCCAGGCGAACAGTATAAGTGAGGAGAGTGTTTTCCACTGAGTGTTTAATATACACGGGACATGTTACCAGGTGAACAGCATAAGTTAGGAGACTGTGTTCCCCTGATGGTTTAATATACACGGGACATGTTACCAGTTGAACAGTATAAGTGAGGAGAGTGTGTTCCCCTGATCGTTTAATACTGATGGGACATGTTACCAGATGAACAGTATAAGTGAGGAGAGTATGTTCCCCTGATGGTTTAATACACAAGGGACATGTTACCAGGTGAACAGTATAAGTGAGGAGAGTGTGTTCCCCTGATTGTTTAATACACACGGGACATGTTAGCAGGTGAAAAGTTTAAGTGAGTAGACTTTGTTCACCTGATGGTTTAATATACATGGGACATGTTACCACGTGAAAAGTGTAAGTGAGGAGAGGGTGTTCCCCTGATTGTTTAATACACACGGGACATGTTACCAGATGAACAGTCTAAGTGAGGAGAGTGTGTTCCCAAGATTGCTTAATACACACGGGACATGTTTCCAGGCGAACAGTATAAGTGAGGAGAGTGTTTTCCACTGAGTGTTTAATATACACGGGACATGTTACCAGGTGAACAGCATAAGTTAGGGGACTGTGTTCCCCTGATGGTTTAATATACACGGGACATGTTACCAGTTGAACAGTATAAGTGAGGAGAGTGTGTTCCCCTGATCGTTTAATACTGATGGGACATGTTACCAGATGAACAGTATAAGTGAGGAGAGTATGTTCCCCTGATGGTTTAATACACAAGGGACATGTTACCAGGTGAACAGTATAAGTGAGGAGAGTGTGTTCCCCTGATTGTTTAATACACACGGGACATGTTAGCAGGTGAAAAGTTTAAGTGAGTAGACTTTGTTCACCTGATGGTTTAATATACATGGGACATGTTACCACGTGAAAAGTGTAAGTGAGGAGAGGGTGTTCCCCTGATTGTTTAATACACACGGGACATGTTACCAGATGAACAGTCTAAGTGAGGAGAGTGTGTTCCCCTGATGGTTTAATACACACGGGAAATGTTGCGAGATGAACAGTATAAGTGAGGAGAGTGTGTTCCCCTGATGGTGTAATGTACACGGGACATGTTTCCAGGCGAACAGTATAAGTGAGGAGAGTGTGTTCCCCTGAGTGTTTAATATACACGGGACATGTTACCAGGTGAACATTTAAGTGACGAGATTGTGCTCCCCTGATTGTTTAGTATACACGGGACATGTCACCAGGTGAACAGTATAAGTGAGGAGAGTGTGTTACCTTGATAGTTTAATATACACGGGACATGTTACCAGATGAACAGTATAAGTGAGGAGACTGTGTTCCCCTGATGGTTTAATATACACGGGACATGTTACCAGTTGAACAGTATAAGTGAGGAAAATGTGTTCCCCTGATGGTTTAATACTGATGGGACATGTTACCAGATGAACAGTATAAGTGAGGAGAGTGTGTTCCCCTGATGGTTTAATACACACGGGACATGTTACCAGGTGAAGAGTATAAGTGAGGAGAGTGTGTTCCCCTGATGGTTTAAGACACACGGGACATGTTACCAGGTGAAGAGTATAAGTGAGGAGAATGTGTTCCCCTGATTGTTTAATACACACGGGACATTTCACCAGGTGAACAGTATAAGTGAGGAGAGTGTCTTCCCCTGATTGTTTAATACACACGGGACATGTTACCAGATGAACTGTATAAGTGAGGAGAGTGTGTTCCCCTGATGGTTTAATGCGCACAGGACATGTTACCAGGTGAACAGTATAAGTGAGGAGAGTGTGTTCCCCTGATGGTTTAATACTGACGGGACATGTTGCCAGTTGAACAGTATAAGTGAGGAGAGTGTGTTCCCCTGATGGCTTAATATACACGGGACATGTTACCAGGTGAACAGTATAAGTGAGGAGACTGTGTTCCCCTGATGGTTTAATACTGACGGGACATGTTACCAGGTGAACAGTATAAGTGAGGAGAGTGTTTTCCCCTTATTGTTTAATACACCACGGGACATGTTACCAGATGAACAGTATAAGTGAGGAGAGTGTGTTCCCCTGATGGTTTAATACACTCAGGACATGTTACCAGGTGAAAAGTGTAAGTGAGGAGAGTGTGTTCCCCTGATTGTTTAATACACCACGGGACATGTTACCAGATGAACAGTATAAGTGAGGAGAGTGTGTTCCCCTGATTGTTTAATACACACGGGACATGTTACCAGATGAACAGTATAAGTGAGGAGAGTGTGTTCCCCTGATTGTTTAATACACACGGGACATGTTACTAGGTGAACAGTATAAGTGAGGAGAGTGTGTTCCCCTGATTGTTTAATATACATGGGAAATGTTACCAGGTGAACAGAATAAGTGAGGAGAGTGTGTTCCCCTGATGGTTTAATACACACGGGACATTTCACCAGGTGAACAGTATAAGTGAGGAGAGTGTGTTCCCCTGATGGTTTAATACACACGGGACATGTCACCAGGTGAACAGTATAAGTGAGGAGAGTGTGTTCCCCTGATTGTTTAATATACACGGGAAATGTTACCAGATGAACAGTATAAGTGAGGAGAGTGTGTTCCCCTGATGGTTTAATATACACGGGACATGTTACCAGCTGAACAGTATAAGTGAGGAGAGTGTGTTCCCCTGATGGTTTAATACACATGGGACATGTTACCAGGTGAACAGTATAAGAGAGCAGAGTGTGTTCACCTGATGGTTAAATATTCACGGGACATGTTACCAGATGAACAGTATAAGTGAGGCGAGTGTGTTCCCCTGATGGTTTAATACACACGGGAAATGTTACCAGATGAACAGTATAAGTGAGGAGAGTGTGTTCCCCTGATGGTTTAATATACACGGGAAATGTTACCAGATGAACAGTATAAGTGAGGAGAGTGTGTTCCCCTGATTGTTTAATACACACTGGACATGTCACCAGGTGAACAGAATAAGTTAGGAGAGTGTGTTCCACTGATGGTTTAATATACACGGGACATGTTACCAGGTGAACAGTATAAGTGAGGAGAGTGTGTTCCCCTGATTGTTTAATATACACAGGACATGTTACCAGATGAACAGTATAAGTGAGGAGAGTTTGTTCCCCTGATGGTTTAATATACACAGGACATGTTACCAGATGAACAGTATAAGTGAGGAGAGTGTGTTCCCCTGATTGTTTAATATACACAGGACATGTTACCAGATGAACAGTATAAGTGAGGAGAGTTTGTTCCCCTGATGGTTTAATATACACAGGACATGTTACCAGATGAACAGTATAAGTGAGGAGAGTGTGTTCCCTTGATGGTTGAATATACACAGGTCATGTTACCAGGTGAACAGTATAAGTGAGGAGAGTGTGTTTCCCTGATTGTTTAATATACACAGGACATGTTACCAGGTGAACAGTATAAGTGAGGAGAGTGTGTTCCCCTGATTGTTTAATATACACAGGACATGTTACCAGATGAACAGTATAAGTGAGGAGAGTTTGTTCCCCTGATGGTTTAATATACACGGGACATGTTTCCAGGCGAACGGTATAAGTGAGGAGAGTGTGTTCCCCTGAGTGTTTAATATACACGGGACATGTTTCCAGGCGAACAGTATAAGTGAGGAGAGTGTGTTCCCCTGAGTGTTTAATATACACGGAACATGTTTCCAGGCAAACAGTATAAGTGAGGAGAGAGTGTTCCCCTGATGGTTTAATATACGCAGGACATGTTAGCAGGTGAACTTTATCAGTGAGGAGAGTATGTTCCCCTGATGGTTTAATATACATGGGACATGTTACCAGATGAACAGTATAAGTGAGGAGAGTGTCTTCCCCTGATTGTTTAATACACACAGGACATGTTACCAGGTGAACAGTATAAGTGAGGAGAGTGTGTTCCCCTGATGGTTTAATATACATGGGACATGTTACCAGGTGAACAGTGTAAGTGAGGAGAGTGTGGTCTACTGATGGTTTAATATACATGGGACATGTTACCAGGTGAAAAGTGTAAGTGAGGAGAGGGTGTTTCCCTGATTGTTTAATACACACGGGACATGTCAACAGGTGAAAAGTTTAAGTGAGGAGAGTGTGTTCCCCTGATGGTTTAATATACATGGGACATGTTACCAGGTGAACAGTTTAAGAGAGAAGAGTGTGTTCCCCTGATGGTTTAATATACATGGGATATGTCACCAGGTGAACAGTAGAAGAGAGAAGAGTGTGTTCCCCTGATGGTTTAATATACATGGGACATGTCACCAGGTGAACAGTATCAGTGAGGAGAGTGTGTTCCCCTGATGGTTTACTACACACGGGACATGTTACCAGATGAACAGTATAAGTGAGGAGAGTGTGTTCCCCTGATGGTTGAACATACACGGGACATGTTACCAGGTGAACAGTATAAGTGAGGAGAGTGTGTTCCCCTGATGGTTTAATATACACGGGACATGTTCCCAGGTGAACAGTATAAGTGAGGAGAGTGTGTTCCCCTGATGGTTTAATACACATGGGACATGTTACCAGGTGAAGAGTATAAGTGAGGAGAGTCTGTTCCCCTGATGGTTTAATATACATGGGACATGTTACCAGATGAACAGTATAAGTGAGGCGAGTGTGTTCCCCTGATGATTTTATATACACGGGACATGTCACCAGGTGAACAATATAAGTGAGGAGAGTGTGTTCCCCTGATGGTTTAATACACACGGGAAATGTTACCAGATGAACAGTATAAGTGAGGAGAGTGTGTTCCCCTGATGGTTTAATATACACGGGACATGTGACCAGATGAACAGTATAAGTGAGGAGAGTGTGTTCCCCTGATGGTTTAATACACATGGGACATGTTACCAGGTGAACAGTATAAGAGAGCAGAGTGTGTTCCCCTGATGGTTTAATATACATGGGACATGTTACCAGATGAACAGTATAAGTGAGGCGAGTGTGTTCCCCTGATGATTTTATGTACACGGTACATGTCACCATGTGAACAATATAAGTGAGGAGAGTGTGTTCCCCTGATGGTTTAATACTGACGTGATATGTTACCAGGTGAACAGTATAAGTGAGGAGAGTGTCTTCCCCTGATGTTTTAATGTACACCGGAAATGTTACCAGGTGAACTGTATAAGTGAGGAGAGTGTGTTGCCCTGATTGTTTAATACACACGGGACATGTTACCAGATGAACTGTATAAGTGAGGAGAGTGTGTTCCCCTGATTTTTTAATAAACACGGGACATGTTGCCAGGTGAACAGTAGAAGTGAGGAGAGTGTGTTCCCCTGATGGTTTAATGCGCACAGGACATGTTTCCAGGTGAACAGTATATGTGAGGAGAGTGTGTTCCCCTGATGGTTTAATACTGACGGGACATGTTGCCAGTTGAAAAGTATAAGTGAGGAGAGTGTGTTCCCCTGATGGCTTAATATACACGGGACATGTTACCAGGTGAACAGTATAAGTGAGGAGAGTGTGTTCCCTGGATGGTTTAATACTGACGGGATATGTTACCAGATGAACAGTATAAGTGAGGAGAGTGTGTTCCCCTGATTGTTTAATACACACGGGACATGTTACCAGATGAACAGAATAAGTGAGGAGAGTGTGTTCCCCTGATTGTTTAATACTGACGTGATATGTTACTAGATGAACAGTATAAGTGAGGAGAGTGTGTTCCCCTGATGGTTTAATACACACAGGACATGTTACCAGGTGAACAGTATAAGTGAGGAGAGTGTTTTCCCCTTATTGTTTAATACACCACGGGACATGTTACCAGATGAACAGTATACGTGAGGAGAGTGTGTTCCCCTGATGGTTTAATACACACAGGACATGTTACCAGGTGAACAGTGTAAGTGAGGAGAGTGTGTTGCCCTGATTGTTTAATACACCACGGGACATGTTACCAGATGAACAGTATAAGTGAGGAGAGTGTGTTCCCCTGATTGTTTAATACACACGGGACATGTTACCAGATGAACAGTATAAGTGAGGAGAGTCTGTTCCCCTGATGGTTTAATATACATGGGACATGTTACCAGATGAACAGTATAAGTGAGGAGAGTGTGTTGCCCTGATGGTTGAATATACACGGGACATGTTACCAGATGAACAGTATAAGTGAGGAGAGTGTGTTCCCCTGATGGTTTAATATACACGGGACATGTTACCAGGTGAACAGTATAAGTGAGGAGAGTGTGTTCCCCTGATTGTTTAATATACATGGGAAATGTTACCAGGTGAACAGTATAAGTGAGGAGAGTCTGTTCCCCTGATGGTTTAATATACATGGGACATGTTACCAGGTGAACAGTATAAGTGAGGAGAGTGTGTTCCCCTGATTGTTTAATATCCATGGGAAATGTTACCAGGTGAACAGTATAAGTGACGAGAGTGTGTTCCCCTGATGGTTTAATACACACGGGACATTTCACCAGGTGAACTGTATAAGTGAGGAGAGTGTGTTCCCCTGATGGTTTAATACACACGGGACATGTCACCAGGTGAACAGTATAAGTGAGGAGAGTGTGTTCCCCTGATTGTTTAATATACACGGGAAATGTTACCAGATGAACAGTATAAGTTAGTAGAGTGTGTTCCCCTGATTGTTTAATATACACGGGACATGTTACCAGGTGAACAGTATAAGTGAGGAGAGTGTGTTCCCCTGATTGTTTAATATACACGGGACATGTGACCAGATGAACAGTATAAGTGAGGAGAGTGTGTTCCCCTGATGGTTTAATACACATGGGACATGTTACCAGGTGAACAGTATAAGAGAGCAGAGTGTGTTCCCCTGATGGTTTAATATACATGGGACATGTTACCAGATGAACAGTATAAGTGAGGCGAGTGTGTTCCCCTGATGATTTTATATACACGGGACATGTCACCAGGTGAACAATATAAGTGAGGAGAGTGTGTTCCCCTGATGGTTTAATACACACGGGAAATGTTACCAGATGAACAGTATAAGTGAGGAGAGTGTGTTCCCCTGATGGTTTAATACACACGGGACATGTTACCAGGTGAACAGTATAAGTGAGGAGAGTGTGTTCCCCTGATTGTTAAATACACACTGGACATGTCACCAGGTGAACAGTATAAGTGAGGAGAGTGTGTTCCCCTGTTGGTTTAATACACACGGGACATGTCACAAGGTGAACAGCATAAGTGAGGAGAATGTGTTCCCCTGATCATTTAATACACACTGGACATGTTACCAGGTGAAAAGTATAAGTGAGGAGAGTGTGTACCCCGGATTGTTAAATACACACTGGACATGTCACCAGGTGAACAGTATAAGTGAGGAGAGTGTGTTCCGCTGATGGTTTAATACACACGGGACATGTTACTAGGTGAACAGTATAAGTGAGGCGAGTGTGTTCCCCTGATTGTTTAATATACACAGGACATATTACCAGGTGAACAGTATAAGTGAGGAGAGTGTGTTCCCCTGATGGTTTTATATACACGGACATGTCACCAGGTGAACAGTATAAGTGAGGAGAGTGTGTTCCCCTGATGGTTTAATACACACGGGACATGCTACCAGATGAACAGTATAAGTGAGGAGAGTGTGTTCCCCTGATTGTTTAATATACACGGGAAATGTTACCAGATGAACAGTATAAGTGAGGAGAGTGTGTTCCCCTGATGGTTTTATATGCACGGACATGTCACCAGGTGAACAGTATAAGTGAGGAGAGTGTGTTCCCCTGATGGTTTAATACACACGGGACATGCTACCAGATGAACAGTATAAGTGAGGAGAGTGTGTTCACCTGAGTGTTTAATATACACGGGACATGTTTCCAGGCGAACAGTATAAGTGAGGAGAGTTTGTTCCCCTGATGGTTTAATATACACGGGACATGTTTCCAGGCGAACAGTATAAGTGAGGAGAGTGTGTTCCCCTGAGTGTTTAATATACACGGGACATGTTTCCAGGCGAACAGTATAAGTGAGGAGAGTTTGTTCCCCTGATGGTTTAATATACACGGGACATGTTTCCAGGCGAACAGTATAAGTGAGGAGAGTGTGTTCCCCTGAGTGTTTAATATACACGGGACATGTTTCCAGGCGAACATATAAGTGAGGAGAGTGTGTTCCCCTGAGTGTTTAATATACACGGGACATGTTTCCAGGCGAACAGTATAAGTGAGGAGAGTGTGTTCCCCTGATGGTTTAATATACATGGGACATGTTACCAGATGAACAGTATAAGTTAGGAGAGTGTCTTCCCCTGATTGTTTAACACACAGGACATGTTACCAGGTGAACAGTATAAGTGAGGAGAGTGTGTTCCCCTGATGGTTTAATATACATGGTACATGTTACCAGGTGAACAGTGTAAGTGAGGAGAGTGTGTTCCCCTGATGGTTTGATATACATGGGACATGTTACCAGGTGAAAAGTGTAAGTGAGGAGAGGGTGTTCCCCTGATTGTTTAATACACACGGGACATGTCAACAGGTGAAAAGTTTAAGTGAGGAGAGTGTGTTCCCCTGATGGTTTAATATACATGGGACATGTTACCAGGTGAACAGTTTAAGAGAGAAGAGTGTGTTCCCCTGATGGTTTAATATACATGGGATAAGTCACCAGGTGAACAGTATAAGAGAGAAGAGTGTGTTCCCCTGATGGTTTAATATACATGGGACATGTCACCAGGTGAACAGTATAAGTGAGGAGAGTGTGTTCCCCTGATGGTTTACTACACACGGGACATGTTACCAGATGAACAGTATAAGTGAGGAGAGTGTGTTCCCCTGATGGTTGAATATACACGGGACATGTTACCAGGTGAACAGTATAAGTGAGGAGATTGTGTTCCCCTGATGGTTTAATACGCACGGGACATGTTACCAGGTGAACAGTATAAGTGAGGAGAATGTTTTCCCCAGTTTGTTTCATGCACACGGGACATGTTACCAGGTGAACAGTGTAAGTGAGGAGAGTGTGTTCCCCTGATGGTTTAATACGCACGGGACATGTCAACAAGTGAACTGTATAAGTGAGGAGAGTGTGTTCCCCTGATTGTTTAATACACACGGGACATGTTACCAGATGAACAGTATAAGTGAGGAGAGTGTGTTCCCTTGATTGTTGAATATACACGGGACATGTTACCAGGTGAACAGTATAAGTGAGGAGATTGTGTTCCCCTGATTGTTTAATACGCACGGGGCATGTTACCATGTGAAGAATATAAGTGAGGAGAATGTGTTCCCCTGATTGTTTAACACACACGGGACATGTCACCAGGTGAACAGTATAAGTGAGGAGAGTGTGTTCCCCTGATGGTTGAATACTGACGGGATATGTTACAAGATGAACAGTATAAGTGAGGAGAGTGTGTTCCCCTGATGGTTTAATACGCACGGGACATGTCACCAAGTGAACTGTATAAGTGAGGAGAGTGTGTTCCCCTGATTGTTTAATACACACGGGACATGTTACCAGATGAACAGTATAAGTGAGGAGAGTGTGTTCCCCTGATTGTTTAATACACACGGGACATGTTACCAGGTGAACATTATAAGTGAGGAGAGTGTGTTCCCCTGATGGTTTTATATACACGGACATGTCACCAGGTGAACAGTATAAGTGAGGAGAGTGTGTTCCCCTGATGGTTTAATACACACGGGAAATGTTTCCAGGCGAACAGTATAAGTGAGGAGAGTGTGTTCCCCTGAGTGTTTAATATACACGGGACATGTTACCAGGTGAACATTTAAGTGAGGAGAGTGTGTTCCCTTGATAGTTTAATATACACGGGACATGTTACCAGATGAACAGTATAAGTGACGAGATTGTGCTCCCCTGACTGTTTAATATACACGGGACATGTTACCTGTTGAACAGTATAAGTGAGGAGACTTTGTTCCCCTGATGGTTTAATTTTCATGGGACATGTTACCAAGTGAAAAGTGTAAGTGAGGAGAGGGTGTTCCCCTGATTGTTTAATATACATGGGACATGTTGCCAGGTGAACAGTTTAAGAGAGAAGAGAGTGTTCCCCTGATGGTTTAATATACATGGGACATGTTACCAGATGAACAGTCTAAGTGAGGAGAGTGTGTTCCCCTGATTGTTTAACACACAGGACATGTTACCAGGTGAACAGTATAAGTGAGGAGAGTGTGTTCCCCTGATGGTTTAATATACATGGGACATGTTACCAGGTGAACAGTGTAAGTGAGGAGAGTGTGTTCCCCTGATGGTTTAATATACATGGGACATGTTACCAGGTGAAAAGTGTAAGTGAGGAGAGGGTGTTCCCCTGATTGTTTAATACACACGGGACATGTCAACAGGTGAAAAGTTTAAGTGAGGAGAGTGTGTTCCCCTGATGGTTTAATATACATGGGACATGTTACCAGGTGAACAGTTTAAGAGAGAAGAGTGTGTTCCCCTGATGGTTTAATATACATGGGATATGTCACCAGGTGAACAGTATAAGAGAGAAGAGTGTGTTCCCCTGATGGTTTAATATACATGGGACATGTCACCAGGTGAACAGTATAAGTGAGGAGAGTGTGTTCCCCTGATGGTTTACTACACACGGGACATGTTACCAGATGAACAGTATAAGTGAGGAGAGTGTGTTCCCCTGATGGTTGAATATACACGGGACATGTTACCAGGTGAACAGTATAAGTGAGGAGATTGTGTTCCCCTGATTGTTTAATATACACGGGACATGTCACCAGGTGAGCATTATAAGTGAGGAGAGTGTGTTCCCCTGATGGTTTAATACGCACGGGACATGTTACCAGGTGAACAGTATAAGTGAGGAGAATGTTTTCCCCTGTTTGTTTCATGCACACGGGACATGTTACCAGGTGAACAGTGTAAGTGAGGAGAGTGTGTTCCCCTAATGGTTTAATACGCACAGGACATGTCACCAAGTGAACTGTATAAGTGAGGAGAGTGTGTTCCCCTGATTGTTTAATACACACGGGACATGTTACCAGATGAACAGTATAAGTGAGGAGAGTGTGTTCCCCTGATTGTTGAATATACACGGGACATGTTACCAGGTGAACAGTATAAGTGAGGAGATTGTGTTCCCCTGATTGTTTAATACGCACGGGGCATGTTACCATGTGAAGAATAAAAGTGAGGAGAATGTGTTCCCCTGATTGTTTAACACACACGGGACATGTCACCAGGTGAACAGTATAAGTGAGGAGAGTGTGTTCCCCTGATGGTTGAATACGCACGGGACATGTCACCAAGTGAACTGTATAAGTGAGGAGAGTGTGTTCCCCTGATTGTTTAATACACACGGGACATGTTACAAGGTGAACATTATAAGTGAGGAGAGTGTGTTCCCCTGATGGTTTTATATACACGGACATGTCACCAGGTGAACAGTATAAGTGAGGAGAGTGTGTTCCCCTGATGGTTTAATACACACGGGAAATGTTTCCAGGCGAACAGTATAAGTGAGGAGAGTGTGTTCCCCTGAGTGTTTAATATACACGGGACATGTTACCAGGTGAACATTTAAGTGAGGAGAGTGTGTTCCCTTGATAGTTTAATATACACGGGACATGTTTCCAGGCGAACAGTATAAGTGAGGAGAGTGTGTTCCCCTGAGTGTTTAATATACACGGGACGTGTTACCAGGTGAACAGTATAAGTGACGAGATTGTGCTCCCCTGATTGTTTAATATACACGGGACATGTTACCAGTTGAACAGTATAAGTGAGGAGACTTTGTTCCCCTGATGGTTTAATTTTCATGGGACATGTTACCAAGTGAAAAGTGTAAGTGAGGAGAGGGTGTTCCCCTGATTGTTTAATATACATGGGACATGTTAACAGGTGAACAGTTCAAGAGAGAAGACAGTGTTCCCCTGATGGTTTAATATACATGGGACATGTTACCAGATGAACAGTATAAGTGAGGAGAGTGTGTTCCCCTGATGGTTTAATACACATGGGACATGTTACCAGATGAACAGTATAAGGGAGGAGAGTTTGTTCCCCTGATGGTTTAATACACACGGGACATGTTACCAGATGAACAGTATAAGTGAGGAGAGTGTGTTCCCCTGATGGTTGAATATACACGGGACATGTCACCAGGTGTGCAGTGTAAGTGAGGAGAGTGTGTTCCCCTGATGGTTTAATACGCACGGGACATGTTACCAGGTGAACAGTATAAGTGAGGACAATGTTTTCCCCTGTTAGTTTCATGCACACGTGACATGTTACCAGGTGAACAGTATAAGTGAGGAGAGTGTGTTCCCCTGATGGTTTAATATACACAGGACATGTCACCAGGTGAACTGTAATAGTGAGGAGAGTGTGTTCCCCTGATTGTTTAATACGCACGGGGCATGTCACCAGGTGAACAGTATAAGTGCGGAGAGTGTGTTCCCCTGATGGTTTAATACACACGGGACATGTTACCAGATGATCAGTATAAGTGAGGAGAGTGTGTTCCCCTGATTGTTTAATACGCACGGGACATGTTACCAGGTGAACAGTATAAGTGAGGAGAGCGTGTTCCCCTGATGGTTTAATACTGACGTGATATGTTACCAGATGAACAGTATACGTGAGGAGAGTGTGTTCCCCTGATGGTTTAATACGCACGGGACATGTCACCAAGTGAACAGTATAAGTGAGGAGAGTGTGTTCCCCTGATTGTTTAATACACACGGGACATGTTACCAGATGATCAGTATAAGTGAGGAGAGTGTGTTCCCCTGATGGTTTAATACGCACGGGACATGTCACCAAGTGAACTGTATAAGTGAGGAGAGTGTGTTCCCCTGATGGTTTAATACACATGGGACATGTTACCAGGTGAACATTATAAGTGAGGAGAGTGTGTTCCCCTGATGGTTTTATATACACGGACATGTCACCAGGTGAACAGTATAAGTGAGGAGAGTGTGTTCCCTGATGGTTTTATATACACGGACATGTCACCAGGTGAACAGTATAAGTGAGGAGAGTGTGTTCCCCTGAGTGTTTAATATACACGGGACATGTTACCAGGTGAACATTTAAGTGAGGAGAGTGTATTCCCTTGATAGTTTAATATACACGGGACATGTTACCAGTTGAACCGTATAAGTGAGGAGACTTTGTTCCCCTGATGGTTTAATACACATGGGACATGTTACCAGATGAACAGTATAAGTGAGGAGAGTTTGTTCCCCTGATGGTTTAATACACACGGGACATGTTACCAGATGATCAGTATAAGTGAGGAGAGTGTGTTCCCCTGATGGTTTAATACGCACGGGACATGTCACCAAGTGAACTGTATAAGTGAGGAGAGTGTGTTCCCCTGATTGTTTAATACACACGGGACATGTTACCAGATGAACAGTATAAGTGAGGAGAGTGTGTTCCCCTGATTGTTTAATACACACGGGACATGTTACCAGGTGAACATTATAAGTGAGGAGAGTGTGTTCCCCTGATTGTTTAATACACATGGGACATGTTACCAGGTGAAAAGTGTAAGTGAGGAGAGGGTTTTCCCCTGATTGTTTAATACACACGGGACATGTCAACAGGTGAAAAGTTTAAGTGTGGAGAGTGTGTTCCCCTGATGGTTTAATAAACATGGGACATGTTACCAGGTGAACAGTTTAAGAGAGAAGAGATTGTTGCCCTGATGGTTTAATATACATGGGACATGTCACCAGGTGAACAGTATAAGTGAGGAGAGTGTTTTCCCCTGATTGTTTAATATACACGGGACATGTCACCAGGTGAGCAGAATAAGTGAGGAGAGTGTGTTCCCCTGATGGTTTAATACGCACGGGACATGTTACCAGGTGAACAGTATAAGTGAGGAGAATATTTTCCCCTGTTTGTTTCATGCACACGGGACATCTTACCAGGTGAACAGTATAAGTGAGGAGAGTGTGTTCCCCTGATTGTTTAATACACACGGGACATGTCACCAGGTGAACAGTATAAGTCAGGAGAGTGTGTTCCCCTGATGGTTTAATACTGACGTGATATGTTACCAGATGAACAGTATAAGTGAGGAGAGTGTGTTCCTCTGATGGTTTAATACGCACGGGACATGTCACCAAGTGAACTGTATAAGTGAGGAGAGTGTGTTCCCCTGATTGTTTAATACACACGGGACATGTTACCAGATGAACAGTATAAGTGAGGAGAGTGTGTTCCCCTGATTGTTTAATACAAACGGGACATGTTACCAGGTGAACAGTATAAGTGAGGAGAGTGTGTTCCCCTGATGGTTTAATACTGACGTGATATGTTACCAGATGAACAGTATAAGTGAGGAGAGTGTGTTCCTCTGATGGTTTAATACGCACGGGACATGTCACCAAGTGAACTGTATAAGTGAGGAGAGTGTGTTCCCCTGATTGTTTAATACACACGGGACATGTTACCAGATGAACAGTATAAGTGAGGAGAGTGTGTTCCCCTGATTGTTTAATACAAACGGGACATGTTACCAGGTGAACAGTATAAGTGAGGAGAGTGTGTTCCCCTGATGGTTTAATACACACGGGACATGTTACCAGGTGAACAGTATAAGTGAGGAGAGTGTCTTCCCCTGATGTTTTAATGTACACCGGAAATGTTACCAGGTGAACTGTATAAGTGAGGAGAATGTGTTCCCCTGATTGTTTAATACACACGGGACATGTTACCAGATGAACAGTATAAGTGAAGAGAGTGTGTTCCCCTGATTGTTTAGTGCACACGGGACATGTTACCAGATGAACAGTATAAGTGAAGAGACTGTGTTCCCCTGATTGTTTAATACACACGGGACATGTTACCAGGTGAACAGTTAAAGTGAGGAGAGTGTGTTCCCCTGATGGTTTAATGCGCACAGGACATGTTACCAGGTGAACAGTATAAGTGAGGAGAGTGTGTTCCCCTGATGGTTTAATAGAAAAAACATAGAAAAAACATAGAAAAATACAGCACAGAACAGGCCCTTCGGCCCACGATGTTGTGCCGATCCTTTGTCCTCTGTCAAGGACAATTTAATCTATACCCCATCATTCTCCTTTATCCATATACCTATCTAAAAGCCGTTTGAAAGTCCCTAAAGTTTCTGACTCAACAACTTCCCCAGGCAAGGCATTCCATGCCCCGACCACTCTCTGAGTAAAGAACCTTCCCCTGACATCCCCCTTATATCTCCCACCCTTCACCTTAAATTTATGACCCCTTGTAACGCTTTGCTCCACCCGGGGAAAAAGTTTCTGACTGTCTACCCTATCTATTCCCCTGATCATCTTATAAACCTCTATCATGTCACCCCTCATCCTTCTCCGTTCTAATGAGAAGAGGCCTAGAATGTTCAGCCTTTCCTCGTAAGACTTATTCTCCATTCCAGGCAACATCCTGGTAAATCTCCTCTGCACCCTCTCCAAGGCTTCCACATCCTTCCTAAAATGAGGCGACCAGAACTGCACACAGTACTCCAAATGAGGCCTTACCAAGGTCCTGTACAGCTGCATCATCACCTCACGGCTCTTAAATTCAATCCCTCTGCTAATGAACGCTAACACCCCATATGCCTTCTTCACAGCCCTATCCACTTGAGTTGCAACTTTCAACGATCTATGCACATAGACCCCAAGGTCTCTCTGCTCCTCCACATGCCCAAGAACACTACCGTTAACCCAGTATTTTGCATTCGTGTTTGTCCTTCCAAAATGGACGACCTCACACTTTTCAGGGTTAAACTCCATCTGCCACTTTTCAGCCCAGCACTGCAACCTATCCAAGTCCCTTTGCAGACGACAATAGCCCTCCTCGGTATCCACAACTCCACCAACCTTTGTATCATCTGCAAATTTACTGACCCACCCTTCGACTTCCTCATCCAAGTCGTTAATAAAAATCACAAACAGGAGAGGACCCAGAACTGATCCCTGTGGCACGCCACTGGTAACTGGGCTCCAGGCTGAGTATTTACCATCTAAGACCACTCTCTGCCTTCTATCAGTTAGCCAATTCTTAATCCAACTGGCCACATTCCCCACTATCCCATGCCTCCTGACTTTCTCCATAAGTCTACCATGGGGGACCTTATCAAATGCCTTACTAAAATCCATGTACACCACATCCACTGGTTTACCCTCATCCACTTGCTTGGTCACCTGCTCAAAGAATTCAATCAGGCTTGTGAGGCAAGACCTACCCCTCACAAAACCGTGCTGACTGTCCCGAATCAAGCAGTGTCTTTCCAGATGCTCAGAAATCCTATCCCTCAGCACCTTTTCCATCAACTTGCCTACCACCGAAGTAAGACTAACTGGCCTGTAATTCCCAGGGTTGTTCCTATTTCCTTTCTTAAACAGGGGCACAACATTTGCCACCCTCCACTCACCTGGTACCACCCCCGTCAACAGAGAAGATGAAAAGATCATTGCCAGCGGCTCTGCAATTTCATCCCTTGCTTCCCATAACATCCTTGGATATACCCCGTCAGGCCCGGGAGACTTGTCTATCTTCAAGTTATTCAAAAACCCCAACACATCTTCCCTCCTAACGAGCACTTCCTCGAGCTTACCAGTCTGTTTCACACCGTCCTCTTCAGTAATACACCCCTTCTCATTCGTAAATACCGAAGAGAAGTACTCATTCAAAACCTCACTTATCTCTTCCGGCTCAACACACAGTCTCCCGCTATTGTCCTTGACCGGACCTACGGTCCCCCTAGTCATCCTCATATTTCTGACATACGCGTAAAAGGCCTTGGGGTTTTCTTTTATCCTACCCGCCAAGCATTTTTCATGCCCTCTCTTAGCTCTCCTAATCCCTTTCTTCAGATCCTTCCTGGCCATCTTGTATCCCTCCAGAGCTATGCCTGTGCCCTTTTTCCTCAACCTTATATACGCATCCTTCTTCTTCCTAACAAGACTCTCAACCTCTCTTGTCAACCACGGTTCCCTCACATGACCATCCCTTCCCTGTCTGACAGGGACATGCTTATCAATGGCCCCTACTATCTGCTCCTTGAAAAAGTTCCACATTTCGACCGTGCCCTTCCCTGCCAGCATATGCTCCCAACTTATGCTCCTCAGTTCCTGCCTGACAGCATCATATCTACCCTTCCCCCAATTGTAAACCTTGCCCTGTTGCACATACCTATCCCTCTCCATTACCACAGTGAATGCTACAGAATTGTGATTACTATCTCCAAAGTGCTCGCCCACCAACAGCTCTATCACTTGCCCTGGTTCATTACCTAGTACCAAATCCAATATTGCCTCCCCTCTGGTCGGGCAGTCTACATACTGAGTCAGAAAAGCTTCCTGGACATACTGCACAAACACTACCCCATCCAAACTATTCGATCTAAAGAGTTGCCAATCAATATTTGGGAAGTTGAAATCCCCCATAATTACTACCCTGTGACTTCTGCTCCTTTCCAAAATCTGTTTCCCAATCTGCTCTTCCACCTCCCTGCTGCTATTGGGGGGCCTATAGAAAACTCCCATCAAGGTGACTGCTCCTTTCCTGTTCCTGACCTCAACCCACAGTGCCTCAGTCGGCAGATCCTCCTCGAAAATTCTTTCAGCAGTTGTTACACTATTTCTAACTAACAATGCCACCCCCCCACCTCTTTTACCACCATTCCTAATCTTATGAAAACATCTATAACCAGGTACCTCCAAGAACCATTCCTCCCCCTCACCTATCCACGTTTCAGTGATGGCCACAACATCGTAGTCCCAAGTGCCCATCCACGCCTTCAATTCACTCACCTTATTCCTGATGCTTCTTGCTTTGAAGTATACGCACTTTAACCCTTCTCCGTGCCCATCTGTCCTCTGCGACAGTGCTACCTTCCCCAATACCTCACTACACTCTTTGTCTTTCTGAGTGGACCCACTGGTCCCTGGACTACAAGTCCGGTTCCCATCCCCCTCCCAAACTAGTTTAAACCCTCCCGAACAGTACTAGCAAACCTCCCTCCCAGGATATTGGTGCCCCTCTGGTTCAGATGCAGCCCGTCCTGTTTGAACAGGTCCCATCTTCCCCAGAATGCAGTCCAATTATCCAAGAACTGGAAGCCCTCCCTCCTACACCATTCCTGCAGCCACGTGTTCAGCTGTGCTCTCTCCCTATTCCTAGCCTCACTATCACGTGGCGCCGGCAACAAACCAGAGATAACAACTCTGTCTGTCCGAGCTTTCAGCTTCCAGCCTAACTCCCTAAACTCACTTCTAACATCTGTGCCACCCTTCCTTCCTACGTCGTTGGTGCCAATGTGCACCACGACCTCTGGCTGCTCCCCCTCCCCTTTAAGGATCCTGAAGACGCGATCACAAACATCACGGACCCTGGCACCAGGGAGGCAACAAACCATCCGTGCGTCTCGCTTGCGCCCACAGAACCGCCTGTCCGTACTCCTCACCATCGAGTCCCCGATGACTAGTGATCTCCAGTTCTCCCTCCTTCCCTTCTGAGCCACAGTGCAGGACCCCGCGCCAGAGGCCCGTTCACTGCAGCCTGCCCCCGATAGGCCGTCCACCCCAACAGTATCTAAAACTGTATACTTGTTGCCGAGGGGAACGACCACAGGAGATCCCTGCACTGACCTCTTCCCACCTCTAACTGTTACCCAGCTGCCTTTGTTTTGTGGAGTAACGACTGACGGGACATGTTTCCAGTTGAACAGTATAAGTGAGGAGAGTGTGTTCCCCTGATGGCTTAATATACACGGGACATGTTACCAGGTGAACAGTATAAGTGAGGAGAGTGTGTTCCCCTGATGGTTTAATGCGCACAGGACATGTTACCAGGTGAACAGTATAAGTGAGGAGAGTGTGTTCCCCTGATGGTTTAATACAGACGGGACATGTTGCCAGTTGAACAGTATAAGTGAGGAGAGTGTGTTCCCCTGATGGCTTAATATACACGGGACATGTTACCAGGTGAACAGTATAAGTGAGGAGAGTGTGTTCCCTGGATGGTTTAATACTGACCGGACATGTTACCAGATGAACAGTATAAGTGAGGAGAGTGTGTTCCGCTGATTGTTTAATACACACGGGACATGTTACCAGATGAACAGTATAAGTGAGGAGAGTGTGTTCCCCTGATTGTTTAATACTGACGTGATATGTTACTAGATGAACAGTATAAGTGAGGAGAGTGTGTTCCCCTGATGGTTTAATACACTCAGGACATGATCCCAGGTGAACAGTATAAGTGAGGAGTGTGTGTTCCCCTGATTGTTTAATACACACGGGACATGTTACCAGATGAACAGTATAAGTGAGGAGAGTGTGTTCCCCTGATGGTTCAATACACACAGGACATGTTACCAGGTGAACAGTATAAGTGAGGAGAGTGTGTTCCCCTTATTGTTTAATACACCACGGGACATGTTACCAGATGAACAGTATAAGTGAGGAGAGTGTGTTCCCCTGATGGTTTAATACGCACAGGACATGTTACCAGATGAACAGTATAAGTGAGGAGAGTGTGCTCCCCTGATTGTTTAATACACACGGGACATGTTACCAGGTGAACAGTATAAGTGAGTAGAGTGTGTTCCCCTGATTGTTTAATACACATGGGACATGTTACCAGATGAACAGTATAAGTGAGGAGAGTGTGTTCCCCTGATTGTTTAATACACCACGGGACATGTTACCAGATGAACAGTATAAGTGAGGAGAGTGTGTTCCCCTGATTGTTTAATACACACGGGACATGTTACCAGATGAACAGTATAAGTGAGGAGAGTGTGTTCCCCTGATGGTTTAATACAAATGGGACATGTCACCAGGTGAACAGTATAAGTGAGGAGAGTGTTTTCCCCTGATTGTTTAATATACACGGGACATGTTCCCAGGTGAACAGTATAAGTGAGGAGAATGTGTTCCCCTGATTGTTTAATATACACGGGACATGTCACCAGGTGAGCAGAATAAGTGAGGAGAGTGTGTTCCCCTGATGGTTTACTACGCACGGGACATGTTACCAGGTGAACAGTATAAGTGAGGAGAATATTTTCCCCTATTTGTTTCATGCACACGGGACATCTTACCAGGTGAAAAGTATAAGTGAGGAGAATGTGTTCCCCTGATGGTTTAATACTGACGGGACATGTTACCAGTTGAACAGTATAAGTGAGGAGAGTGTGTTCCCCTGATGGCTTAATATACACGGGACATGTTACCAGGTGAACAGCATAAGTGAGGAGAGTGTGTTCCCTGGATGGTTTAATACTGACGGGACATGTTACCAGATGAACTGTATAAGTGAGGAGAGTGTGTTCCCCTGATTGTTTAATACACACGGGACATGTTACCAGATGAACAGTATAAGTGAGGAGAGTGTGTTCCCCTGATTGTTTAATACTGACGTGATATGTTACTAGATGAACAGTATAAGTAAGGAGAGTGTGTTCCCCTGATGGTTTAATACACACAGGACATGTTACCAGATGAACAGTATAAGTGAGGAGAGTGTGTTCCCCTGATTGTTTAATACACCACGGGACATGAAACCAGATGAACAGTATAAGTGAGGAGAGTGTATTCCCTGGATGGTTTAATACTGACGGGACATGTTACCAGATGAACTGTATAAGTGAGGAGAGTGTGTTCCCCTGATTGTTTAATACACACGGGACATGTTACCAGATGAACAGTATAAGTGAGGAGAGTGTGTTCCCCTGATTGTTTAATACTGACGTGATATGTTACTAGATGACCAGTATAAGTAAGGAGAGTGTGTTCCCCTGATGGTTTAATACACACAGGACATGTTACCAAGATGAACAGTATAAGTGAGGAGAGTGTGTTCCCCTGATTGTTTAATACACTACGGGACATGTCACCAGGTGAACAGTATCAGTGAGGAGAGTGTGTTCATCTGATGGTTTAATATACATGGGACATGTTACCAGGTGAAAAGTCTAAGTGAGGAGAGGGTTTTCCCCTGATTGTTTAATACACACGGGACATGTCAACAGGTGAAAAGTTTAAGTGAGGAGAGTGTGTTCCCCTGATGGTTTAATAAACATGGGACATGTTACCAGGTGAACAGTTTAAGAGAGAAGAGATTGTTGCCCTGATGGTTTAATATACATGGGACATGTCACCAGGTGAACAGTATAAGTGAGGAGAATGTGTTCGCCTGATGGTTTAATATACACGGGACATGTTACCAGGTGAACAGTATAAGTGAGGAGAATATTTTCCCCTGTTTGTTTCTTGCACACGGGACATCTTACCAGGTGAACAGTATAAGTGAGGAGAGTGTGTTCCCCTGATGGTTTAATATACACAGGACATGTCACCAGGTGAACTGTAATAGTGAGGAGAATGTGTTCCCCTGATTGTTTAATACATACGGGACATGTCACCAGGTGACACAGTGGCGCAGTGGTTAGCACTGCAGCCTCACAGCTGCAGGGACCCGGGTTCGATTCCGGGTACTGCCTGTGTGGAGTTTGCAAGTTCTCCCTGTGTCTGCGTGGGTTTTCTCTGGGTGCTCCGGTTTCCTCATACAAGCCAAAAGACTTGCAGGTTGATAGGTAAATTGGCCATTATAAATTGTCACTAGTATAGGTAGGTGGTAGGGAAATATAGGGACAGGTGGGGATGTTTGGTAGGAATATGGGATTAGTGTAGGATTAGTATAAATGGGTGGTTGACGGTCGGCACAGACTCGGTGGGCCGAAGGGCCTGTTTCAGTGCTGTATCTCTAATCTAAAAAATCTAATCTGAACAGTATAAGTGAGGAGAGTGTGTTCCCCTGATGGTTTAATACGCACGGGACATGTCACCAAGTGAACTGTATAAGTGAGGAGAGTGTGTTCCCCTGATTGTTTAATACACACGGGACATGTTACCAGATGAACAGTATAAGTGAGGAGAGTGTGTTCCCCTGATTGTTTAATACACACGGGACATGTTACCAGGTGAACAGTATAAGTGAGGAGAGTGTGTTCCCCTGATTGTTTAATACACACGGGACATGTTACCAGGTGAACAGTATAAGTGAGGAGAGTGTCATCCCCTGATGTTTTAATGTACACGGGAAATGTTACCAGGTGAACTGTATAAGTGAGGAGAGTGTGTTCCCCTGATTGTTTAATACACACGGGACATGTTACCAGGTGAACAGTATAAGTGAGGAGAGTGTCTTCCCCTGATGTTTTAGTGTACACGGGACATGTTACCAGGTGAACAGTATAAGTGAGGAGAGTGTGTTCCCCTGATTGTTTAATACACACGGGACATGTTACCAGTTGAACAGTATAAGTGAGGAGAGTGTGTTCCCCTGATGGTTTAATGCACAGAGGACATGTTACCAGGTGAACAGTATAAGTGAGGACAGTGTGTTCCCCTGATGGTTTAATACTGACGAAACATGTTACCAGTTGAACAGTATAAGTGAGGAGAGTGTGTTCCCCTGATTGTTTAATACACACAGGACATGTTACCAGGTGAAGAGCATAAGTGAGGAGAGTGTGTTCCCCTTAC
Organism: Heterodontus francisci; assembly: GCF_036365525.1. Lineage (NCBI taxonomy): Eukaryota > Metazoa > Chordata > Chondrichthyes > Heterodontiformes > Heterodontidae > Heterodontus > Heterodontus francisci. The sequence continues at coordinate 286,531 of NW_027140379.1, forward strand.
TGTTTAATACACCACGGGACATGTTACCAGGTGAACAGTATAAGGGAGGAGAGTGTGTTCCCCTGATGGTTTAATATACATGGGACATGTTACCAGGTGAAAAGTGTAAGTGAGGAGAGGGTTTTCCCCTGATTGTTTAATACACACGGGACATGTCAACAGGTGAAAAGTGTAAGTGAGGAGAGGGTTTTCCCCTGATGGTTTAATACAAATGGGACATGTCACCAGGTGAACAGTATAAGTGAGGAGAGTGTTTTCCCCTGATTGTTTAATATACACGGGACATGTTTCCAGGTGAACAGTATAAGTGAGGAGAATGTGTTCCCCTGATTATTTAATATACACGGGACATGTCACCAGGTGAGCAGAATAAGTGAGGAGAGTGTGTTCCCCTGATGGTTTACTACGCACGGGACATGTTACCAGGTGAACAGTATAAGTGAGGAGAATATTTTCCCCTATTTGTTTCATGCACACGGGACATCTTACCAGGTGAAAAGTATAAGTGAGGAGAGTGTGTTCCCCTGATGGTTTAATACTGACGGGACATGTTACCAGTTGAACAGTATAAGTGAGGAGAGTGTGTTCCCCTGATGGCGTAATATACACGGGACATGTTACCAGGTGAACAGCATAAGTGAGGAGAGTGTGTTCCCCTGATTGTTTAATACACACGGGACATGTTACCAGATGAACAGTATAAGTGAGGAGAGTGTGTTCCCCTGATTGTTTAATAATGACGTGATATGTTACTAGATGAACAGTATAAGTAAGGAGAGTGTGTTCCCCTGATGGTTTAATACACACAGGACATGTGACCAGATGAACAGTATAAGTGAGGAGAGTGTGTTCCCCTGATTGTTTAATACACCACGGGACATGTTACCAGATGAACAGTATAAGTGAGGAGAGTGTGTTCCCTGGATGGTTTATTACTGACGGGACATGTTACCAGATGAACTGTATAAGTGAGGAGAGTGTGTTCCCCTGATTGTTTAATACACACGGGACATGTTACCAGATGAACAGTATAAGTGAGGAGAGTGTGTTCCCCTGATTGTTCAATACTGACGTGATATGTTACTAGATGAACAGTATAAGTAAGGAGAGTGTGTTCCCCTGATGGTTTAATACACACAGGACATGTTACAAAGATGAACAGTATAAGTGAGGAGAGTGTGTTCCCCTGATTGTTTAATACACTACGGGACATGTCACCAGGTGAACAGTATAAGTGAGGAGAGTGTGTTCATCTGATGGTTTAATATACATGGGACATGTTACCAGGTGAAAAGTCTAAGTGAGGAGAGGGTTTTCCCCTGATTGTTTAATACACACGGGACATGTCAACAGGTGAAAAGTTTAAGTGAGGAGAGTGTGTTCCCCTGATGGTTTAATAAACATGGGACATGTTACCAGGTGAACAGTTTAAGAGAGAAGAGATTGTTGCCCTGATGGTTTAATATACATGGGACATGTCACCAGGTGAACAGTATAAGTGAGGAGAGTGTTTTCCCCTCATTGTTTAATATACACGGGACATGTTACCAGGTGAACAGTTTAAGTGAGGAGAATGTGTTCGCCTGATGATTTAATATACACGGGACATGTTACCAGGTGAACAGTATAAGTGAGGAGAATATTTTCCCCTGTTTGTTTCTTGCACACGGGACATCTTACCAGGTGAACAGTATAAGTGAGGAGAGTGTGTTCCCCTGATGGTTTAATATACACAGGACATGTCACCAGGTGAACTGTAATAGTGAGGAGAATGTGTTCCCCTGATTGTTTAATACATTCGGGACATGTCACCAGGTGAACAGTATAAGTGAGGAGAGTGTGTTCCCCTGATGGTTTAATACGCACGGGACATGTCACCAGGTGAACTGTATAAGTCAGGAGAGTGTGTTCCCCTGATTGTTTAATACACACGGGACATGTTACCAGATGAACAGTATAAGTGAGGAGAGTGTGTTCCCCTGATTGTTTAATACACACGGGACATGTTACCAGGTGAACAGTATAAGTGAGGAGAGTGTGTTCCCCTGATTGTTTAATACACACGGGACATGTTACCAGGTGAACAGTATAAGTGAGGAGAGTGTCTTCCCCTGATGTTTTAATGTACACGGGAAATGTTACCAGGTGAACTGTATAAGTGAGGAGAGTGTGTTCCCCTGATTGTTTAATACACACGGGACATGTTACCAGATGAACAGTATAAGTGAGGAGAGTGTGTTCCCCGGATGGTTTAATGCACACAGGACATGTTACCAGGTGAACAGTATAAGTGAGGACAGTGTGTTCCCCTGATGGTTTAATACTGACGAAACATGATACCAGTTGAACAGTATAAGTGAGGAGAGTGTGTTCCCCTGATTGTTTAATACACACGGGACATGTTACCAGGTGAACAGTATAAGTGAGGAGAGTGTGTTCCCCTGATTGTTTAATACACACGGGACATGTTACCAGGTGAACAGTATAATTGAGGAGAGTCTGTTCCCCTGATTGTTTAATACACACAGGACATGTTACCAGGTGAACAGTATAAGTGAGGAGAGTGTGTTCCCCTGATTGTTTAATACACACGGGACATGTTACCAGGTGAACAGTATAATTGAGGAGAGTCTGTTCCCCTGATTGTTTAATACACACAGGACATGTTACCAGGTGAACAGTATAAGTGAGGCGAGCTTGTTCCCCTGATGGTTTAATATACACGGGACATGTTACCAGGTGAATAGTATAAGTGAGGAGAGTGTGTTCCCTTGATGGTTTAATATGCATGGGACATGTTACCAGGTGAACAGTATAAGTGAGGAGACTGTGTTCCCCTGATGGTTTATTATACACGGGACATGTTACCAGGTGAACAGTATAAGTGAGGAGAGTGTGTTCCCCTCATTGTTCAATGCACACGGGACATGTTACCAGGTGAACAGTATAAGTGAGGAGAGTGTGTTCCCCTGATTGTTTAATACACACAGGGCATGTTACCAGGTGAACAGTATAAGTGAGGAGAGTGTGTTCCCCTGATTGTTTAATACACACAGGGCATGTTATCAGGTGATCAGTATAAGTGAGGAGAGTGTGTTCCCCTGATGGCTTAATATACACGGGACATGTTACCAGGTGAACAGTATAAGAGAGGAGAGTGTTTTCCCCTGATGGTTTAAGAGACACAGGACATGTTACCAGGTGAACAGTATAAGTGAGGAGAGTGTGTTCCCCTGATTGTTTAATACACACGGGACGTGTTACCAGATGAAAAGTATAAGTGAGGAGAGTGTGTTCCCCTGATTGTTTAATACAAACAGGACATGTTACCAGGTGAACAGTATAAGTGAGGAGAGTGTGTTCCCTGGATGGTTTAATACTGACGGGACATGTTACCAGGTGAACAGTATAAGTGAGGAGAGTGTGTTCCCCTGATGGCTTAATATTCACGGGACATGTTACCAGGTGAACAGTATAAGTGAGGAGAGTGTGTTCCCTGGATGGTTTAATACACATGGGACATGTTACCAGGTGAACAGTATAAGTGAGGTGAGTGTGTTCCCCTGATTGTTTAATACTGACGGGACATGTTACCATTTGAACAGTATAAGTGAGGAGAGTGTGTTCCCCTGATGGCTTAATATTCACGGGACATGTTACCAGGTGAACAGTATAAGTGAGGAGAGTGTGTTCCCTGGATGGTTTAATACACATGGGACATGTTACCAGGTGAACAGTATAAGTGAGGTGAGTGTGTTCCCCTGATTGTTTAATACTGACGGGACATGTTACCAGGTGAACAGTATAAGTGAGGAGTGTGTGTTCCCCTGATTGTTTAATACACACGGGACATGTTACCAGGTGAACAGTATAAGTGAGGAGTGTGTTTTCCCCTGATTGTTTAATACACACGGGACATGTTACCAGGTGAACAGTATAAGTGAGGAGAGTGTGTTCCCCTGATTGTTTAATATACACGGGACATGTCACCAAGTCAACTGTATAAGTGAGGAGAGTGTGTTCCCCTGATTGTTTAATACACACGGGACATGTTACCAGATGATCAGTATAAGTGAGGAGAGTGTGTTCCCCTGATTGTTTAATACACACGGGACATGTTACCAGGTGAACAGTATATGTGAGGAGAGTGTGTTCCCCTGATTGTTTAATAGACACGGGACATGTTACCAGATGATCAGTATAAGTGAGGAGAGCGTGTTCCCCTGATTGTTTAATACACACGGGACAAGTTAGCAGGTGAACAGTATAAGTGAGGAGAGTGTGTTCCCCTGATTGTTTAATACACACGGGACATGCTACCAGGTGAACAGTATAAGGGAGGAGAGTGTGTTCCCCTGATGGTTGAATACTGACGGGACATGTTTGCAGGTGAACAGTATAAGTGAGGAGAGTGTGTTCCCCTGATGGCTTAATATACACGGGACATGTTACCAGGTGAACAGTATAAGTGAGGAGAGTGTGTTCCCCTGATTGTTTAATACACACAGTGCATGTTACCAGGTGAACAGTATAAGTGAGGAGAGGGCTTTCCCCTGATGGTTTAATATACACGGGACATGTTACCAGGTGAACAGTATAAGTGAGGAGAGTGTGTTCCCCTGATGGTTTAATGTACACGGGAAATGTTACCAGATGAACTGTATAAGTGAGGAGAGTGTGTTCCCCTGATTGTTTAATACACACGGGACATGTTACCAGGTGAACAGTATAAGTGAGGAGAGTGTGTTCCCCTGATTGTTTAATACACACAGGACATGTTACCAGGTGAACAGTATAAGTGAGGAGAGTGTGATCCCCTGATTGTTTAATACACACGGGACATGTTACCAGGTGAACAGTATAAGTGAGATGAGTGTGTTCCCCTGATTGTTTAATACACACGGGACATGTTACCAGGTGAACAGTATAAGTGAGGAGAGTGTGTTCCCCTGATTGTTTAATACACACAGGACATGTTACCAGGTGAACAGTATAAGTGAGGAGAGTGTGTTCCCTGGATGGTTTAATACGCACGGGACATGTTACCAGGTGAACAGTATAAGTGAGGAGAGTGTGTTCCCCTGATGGCTTAATATACACGGGACATGTTGCCAGGTGAACAGTATAAGTGAGGAGAGTGTGTTCCCTGGATGGTTTAATACACACGGGACATGTTACCAGGTGAACAGTATAAGTGAGGAGAGTGTGTTCCCCTGATGGTTTAATATACACGGGACATATTGCCAGGTGAACAATATAAGTGAGGCGAGCTTGTTCCCCTGATGGTTTAATATACACGGGACATGTTACCAGGTGAACAGTATAAGTGAGGAGAGTGTGTTCCCCTGATGGTTTAATATACACGGGACATGTTACCAGGTGAACAGTATAAGTGAGGAGAGTGTGTTCCCCTGATTGTTTAATATACACGGGACATGTTACCAGGTGAACAGTATAAGTGAGGAGTGTGTGTTCCCCTGATTGTTTAATAACTGACGGGACATGTCACCAGGTGAACAGTATAAGTGAGGAGAGTGTGTTCCCCTGATTGTTCAATGCACACGGGACATGTTTGCAGGTGAACAGTATAAGTGATGACAGTGTGTTCCCCTGATTGTTCAATGCACACGGGACATGTTTGCAGGTGAACAGTATAAGTGAGGAGAGTGTGTTCCACTGATGGCTTAATGTACACGGGAAATGTTACCAGGTGAACTGTATAAGTGAGGAGAGTGTCTTCCCTGGATGGTTTAATACTGACTGGACATGTTACCAGGTGAACAGTATAAGTGAGGAGAGTGTGTTCCCCTGATGGCTTAATATACATGGGACATGTTACCAGGTGAACAGTATAAGTGAGGAGAGTGTGTTCCCTGGATGGTTTAATGCACACGGGACATGTTACCAGGTGAACAGTATAAGTGAGGTGACTGTGTTCCCCTGATTGTTTAATACTGACGGGACATGTTACCAGATGAACAGTATAAGTGAGGAGAGTGTGTTCCCCTGATGGTTTAATACGCACGGGACATGTCACCAAGTCAACTGTATAAGTGAGGAGAGTGTGTTCCCCTGATTGTTTAATACACACGGGACATGTTACCAGATGATCAGTATAAGTGAGGAGAGTGTGTTCCCCTGATTCTTTAATACACACGGGACATGTTACCAGGTGAACAGTATAAGTGAGGAGAGTGTGTTCCCCTGATTCTTTAATAGACACGGGACATGTTACCAGATGATGAGTATAAGTGAGGAGAGTGTGTTCCCCTGATTGTTTAATACACACGGGACATGTTACCAGATGAACAGTATAAGTGAGGAGAGTGTGTTCCCCTGATGGTTTAATACGCACGGGACTTGTCACCAAGTCAACTGTATAAGTGAGGAGAGTGTGTTCCCCTGATTCTTTAATGGACACGGGACATGTTACCAGATGATGAGTATAAGTGAGGAGAGTGTGTTCCCCTGATTGTTTAATACACACGGGACATGTTACCGGGTGAACAGTATAAGTGAGGAGAGTGTGTTCCCCTGATTGGTTAATACACACGGGACATGCTACCAGGTGAACAGTATAAGGGAGGAGAGTGTGTTCCCCTGATGGTTGAATACTGACAGGACATGTTACCAGATGAACAGTATAGTGAGGAGAGTGTGTTCATCTGACGGTTTAATATACATGGGACATGTTACCAGGTGAACAGTATAAGTGAGGAGAGTGTGTTCCCCTGATGGTTTAATATGCATGGGACATGTTACCAGGTGAACAGTATAAGTGAGGAGAGTGTGTTCCCCTGATTGTTCAATGCACACGGGACATGTTTGCAGCTGAACAGTATAAGTGAGGAGAGTGTGTTCCCCTGATGGTTTAATATACACGGGACATGTTACCAGGTGAACAGTATAACTGAGGAGAGTGTGTTCCCCTGATTGTTTAATACACACAGGGCATGTTACCAGGTGAACAGTCTAAGTGAGGAGAGGGCATTCCCCTGATGGTTTAATACGCACGGGACATGTCACCAAGTCAACTGTATAAGTGAGGAGAGTGTGTTCCCCTTATTGTTTAATACACACGGGACATGTTACCAGGTGAACAGTATAAGTGAGGAGAGTGTGTTCCCCTGATTGTTTAATGCACACGGGACATGTTTGCAGGTGAACAGTATAAGTGAGGAGAGTGTGTTCCCCTGATGGTTTAATATACACGGGACATGTTACCAGGTGAACAGTATAAGTGAGGAGAGTGTGTTCCCCTGATGGTTTAATGTACACGGGAAATGTTACCAGGTGAACTGTATAAGTGAGGAGAGTGTGTTCCCCTGATTGTTTAATACACACGGGACGTGTTACCAGGTGAACAGTATAAGTGAGGACAGTGTGTTCCCCTGATTGTTTAATACAAACAGGACATGTTACCAGGTGAACAGTATAAGTGAGGCAAGTGTGTTCCCTGGATGGTTTAATACTGACGGGACATGTTACCAGGTGAACAGTATAAGTGAGGTGAGTGTGTTCCCTTGATTGTTTAATACTGACGGGACATGTTACCAGATGAACAGTATAAGTGAGGAGAGTGTGTTCCCCTGATGGTTTAATACGCACGGTACATGTCACCAAGTCAACTGTATAAGTGAGGAGAGTGTGTTCCCCTGATTGTTTAATACACACGGGACATGTTACCAGATGATCAGTATAAGTGAGGAGAGTGTGTTCCCCTGATTGTTTAATACACACGGGACATGTTACCAGGTGAACAGTATAAGTGAGGAGAGTGTGTTCCCCTGATTGTTTAATAGACACGGGACATGTTACCAGATGATCAGTATAAGTGAGGAGAGTGTGTTCCCCTGATTGTTTAATACACACGGGACATGTTACCAGGTGAACAGTATAAGTGAGGAGAGTGTGTTCCCCTGATTGTTTAATAGACACGGGACATGTTACCAGATGATCAGTATAAGTGAGGAGAGTGTGTTCCCCTGATTGTTTAATACACACGGGACATGTTACCAGGTGAACAGTATAAGTGAGGAGAGTGTGTTCCCCTGATTGTTTAATACACACGGGACATGTTACCAGATGATCAGTATAAGTGAGGAGAGTGTGTTCCCCTGATTGTTTAATACACACGGGACATGTTACCAGGTGAACAGTATAAGTGAGGAGAGTGTGTTCCCCTGATTGTTTAATAGAGACGGGACATGTTACCAGATGGTCAGTATAAGTGAGGAGAGTGTGTTCCCCTGATTGTTTAATACACACGGGACATGTTACCAGGTGAACAGTATAAGTGAGGAGAGTGTGTTCCCCTGATTGTTTAATACACACGGGACATGCTCCCAGGTGAACAGTATAAGGGAGGTGAGTGTGTTCCCCTGATGGTTGAATACTGACGGGACATGTTACCAGGTGAACAGTATAAGTGAGGAGAGTGTGTTCCCCTGATTGTTTAATACACACGGGACATGTCACCAGGTGAACAGTATAAGTGAGGAGAGTGTGTTCCCCTGATGGTTTAATATGCATGGGACATGTTACCAGGTGAACAGTATAAGTGAGGAGATTGTGTTCCCCTGATTGTTCAATGCACACGGGACATGTTTGCAGGTGAACAGTATAAGTGAGGAGAGTGTGTTCCCCTGATGGCTTAATATACACGGGACATGTTACCAGGTGTACAGTATAAGTGAGCAGAGGGCTTTCCCCTGATGGTTTAATACGCACGGGACATGTCACCAAGTCAACTGTATAAGTGAGGAGAGTGTGTTCCCCTGATTGTTTAATACACACGGGACATGTTACCAGGTGAACAGTATAAGTGAGGAGAGTGTGTTCCCCTGATTGTTTTATATAAACGGGACATGTTACCAGGTGAACAGTATAAGTGAGGAGAGTGTGTTCCCCTGATGGTTTAATACGCACGGGACGTGTTACCAGATGAACAGTATAGTGAGGAGAGTGTGTTCATCTGATGGTTTAATATACATGGGACATGTTACCAGGTGAAAAGTGTAAGTGAGGAGATGGTGTTCCCCTGATGGTTTAATATACATGGGACATGTTACCAGGTGAACAGTTTAAGAGAGAAGAGAGTGTTCCCCTGATGGTTTAATATACATGGGACATGTCACCAGGTGAACAGTATAAGTGAGGAGAGTGTTTTCCCCTGATTGTTTAATATACACGGGACATGTCACCAGGTGAACAGTATAAGTGAGGAGAGTGTTTTCCCCTGATTGTTTAATATACACGGGACATGTTACCAGGTGAACAGTATAAGTGAGGAGATTGTGTTCCCCTGATTGTTTAATATACACGGGACATGTCACCATGTGAGCGGAATAAGTGAGGAGAGTGTGTTCCGCTGATGGTTTAATACGCACGGGACATGTTACCAGGTGAACAGTATAAGTGAGGAGAATGTTTTCCCCTGTTTGTTTCATGCACACGGGACAATCTACCAGGTGAACAGTATAAGTGAGGAGAGTGTGTTCCCCTGATGGTTTAATACACACAGGACATGTTACCAGGTGAACAGTATCAGTGTGGAGAATGTGTTCCCCTGATTGTTTAATAGACACGGGACATGTCACCAGGTGAACAGTATAAGTGAGGAGAGTGTGTTCCCCTGATGGTTTAATACTGACGTGATATGTTACCAGATGAACAGTATAAGTGAGGAGAGTGTGTTCCCCTGATGGTTTAATACACACAGGACATGTTACCAGGTCAACAGTATAAGTGAGGAGAGTGTGTTCCCCTGATTGTTTAATACACCACGGGACATGTTACCAGATGAACAGTATAAGTGAGGAGAGTGTGTTCCCCTGATTGTTTAATACACACGGGACATGTTACCAGGTGAACAGTATAAGTGAAGAGAGTGTGTTCCCCTGATTGTTTAATACACACGGGACATGTTACCAGGTGAACAGTATAAGTGAGGAGAGTGTGTTCATCTGATGGTTTAATATACATGGGACATGTTACCAGGTAAAAAGTGTAAGTGAGGAGATGGTGTTCCCCTGATGGTTTAATATACATGGGACATGTTACCAGGTGAACAGTTTAAGAGAGAAGAGAGTGTTCCCCTGATGGTTTAATATACATGGGACATGTCACCAGGTGAACAGTATAAGTGAGGAGAGTGTTTTCCCCTGATGGTTTAATATACACGGGACATATTGCCAGGTGAACAGTATAATTGAAGACAGTGTGTTCCCCTGATGGTTAAATGCACACAGGACATGTTACCAGGTGAACAGTATAAATGAGGAGAGCTTGTTCCCCTGATGGTTTAATATCCGCGGGACATGTTACCAGGAGAACAGTATAAGTGAGGAGAGTGTGTTCCCCTGATGGTTTTATATGCATGGGACATGTTACCAGGTGAACAGTATAAGTGAAGAGAGTGTGTTCCCCTGATTGTTTAATAATCACGGGACATGTTACCAGATGAACAGTATAAGTGAGGAGAGTGTGTTCCCCTGATTGTTTAATACACACGGGACATGTTACCAGGTGAACAGTATAATTGAGGAGAGTCTGTTCCCCTGATTGTTTAATACACACAGGACATGTTACCAGGTGAACAGTATAAGTGAGGAGAGTGTGTTCCGCTGATGGTTTAATATACACGGGACATATTGCCAGGTGAACAGTATAAGTGAGGCGAGCTTGTTCCCCTGATGGTTTAATATACACGGGACATGTTACCAGGTGAATAGTATAAGTGAGGAGAGTGTGTTCCCTTGATGGTTTAATATGCATGGGACATGTTACCAGGTGAACAGTATAAGTGAGGAGACTGTGTTCCCCTGATGGTTTATTATACACGGGACATGTTACCAGGTGAACAGTATAAGTGAGGAGAGTGTGTTCCCCTCATTGTTCAATGCACACGGGACATGTTTGCAGGTGAACAGTATAAGTGAGGAGAGTGTGTTCCCCTGATGGCTTAATATACACGGGACATGTTTGCAGGTGAACAGTATAAGTGAGGAGAGTGTGTTCCCCTGATGGCTTAATATACACGGGACATGTTACCAGGTGAACAGTATAAGAGAGGAGAGTGTTTTCCCCTGATGGTTTAAGAGACACAGGACATGTTACCAGGTGAACAGTATAAGTGAGGAGAGTGTGTTCCCCTGATTGTTTAATACACACGGGACATGTTACCAGGTGAACAGTATAAGTGAGGAGAGTGTGTTCATCTGATGGTTTAATATACATGGGACATGTTACCAGGTAAAAAGTGTAAGTGAGGAGATGGTGTTCCCCTGATGGTTTAATATACATGGGACATGTCACCAGGTGAACAGTATAAGTGAGGAGAGTGTTTTCCCCTGATGGTTTAATATACACGGGACATATTGCCAGGTGAACAGTATAATTGAAGACAGTGTGTTCCCCTGATGGTTAAATGCACACAGGACATGTTACCAGGTGAACAGTATAAGAGAGGAGAGTGTGTTCCCCTGATTGTTTAATAATCACGGGACATGTTACCAGATGAACAGTATAAGTGAGGTGCGTGTGTTCCCCTGATTGTTTAATACTGACGGGACATGTTACCATATGAACAGTATAAGTGAGGAGAGTGTGTTCCCCTGATGGTTTAATACGCACGGGACATGTTACCAGATGATCAGTATAAGTGAGGAGAGTGTGTTCCCCTGATTGTTTAATACACACGGGACATGTTACCAGGAGAACAGTATAAGTGAGGAGAGTGTGTTCCCCTGATGGTTTAATACGCACGGGACATGTTACCAGATGATCAGTATAAGTGAAGAGAGTGTGTTCCCCTGATTGTTTAATAATCACGGGACATGTTACCAGATGAACAGTATAAGTGAGGAGAGTGTGTTCCCCTGTTTGTTTAATACACATGGGACAAGTTACCAGGTGAACAGTATAAGTGAGGTGCGTGTGTTCCCCTGATTGTTTAATACTGACGGGACATGTTACCAGATGATCAGTATAAGTGAGGAGAGTGTGTTCCCCTGATTGTTTAATACACACGGGACATGTTACCAGGTGAACAGTATAAGTGAGGAGAGTGTGTTCCCCTGATTGTTTAATACACACGGGACATGTTACCAGGTGAACAGTATAAGTGAGGAGAGTGTGTTCCCCTGATTGTTTAATATACACGGGACATGTCACCAAGTCAACTGTATAAGTGAGGAGAGTGTGTTCCCCTGATTGTTTAATACACACGGGACATGTTACCAGATGATCAGTATAAGTGAGGAGAGTGTGTTCCCCTGATTGTTTAATACACACGGGACATGTTACCAGGTGAACAGTATAAGTGAGGAGAGTGTGTTCCCCTGATTGTTTAATATACACGGGACATGTCACCAAGTCAACTGTATAAGTGAGGAGAGTGTGTTCCCCTGATTGTTTAATACACACGGGACATGTTACCAGATGATCAGTATAAGTGAGGAGAGTGTGTTCCCCTGATTGTTTAATACACACGGGACCTGTTACCAGATGATCAGTATAAGTGAGGAGAGTGTGTTCCCCTGATTGTTTAATAGACACGGGACATGTTACCAGATGATCAGTATAAGTGAGGAGAGCGTGTTCCCCTGATTGTTTAATACACACGGGACATGTTACCAGGTGAACAGTATAAGTGAGGAGAGTGTGTTCCCCTGATTGTTTAATACACACGGGACATGCTACCAGGTGAACAGTATAAGGGAGGAGAGTGTGTTCCCCTGATGGTTGAATACTGACGGGACATGTTACCAGATGAACAGTATAGTGAGGAGAGTGTGTTCATCTGATGGTTTATTATACATGGGACATGTTACCAGGTGAACAGTATAAGTGAGGAGAGTGTGTTCCCCTGATTGTTTAATACACACGGGACATGTTACCAGGTGAACAGTATAAGTGAGGTGAGTGTGTTCATCTGATGGTTTAATATACACGGGACATGTCACCAGGTGAACAGTATAAGTGAGGAGATGGTGTTCCCCTGATGGTTTAATATACATGGGACATGTTACCAGGTGAACACTTTAAGAGAGAAGAGAGTGTTCCCCTGATGGTTTAATATACATGGGACATGTCACCAGGTGAACAGTATAAGTGAGGAGAGCTTGTTCCCCTGATGGTTTAATATCCGCGGGACATGTTACCAGGTGAACAGTATAAGTTAGGAGAGTGTGTTCCCCTGATGGTTTTATATGCATGGGACATGTTACCAGGTGAACAGTATAAGTGAAGAGAGTGTGTTCCACTGATTGTTTAATAATCACGGGACATGTTACCAGATGAACAGTATAAGTGAGGAGAGTGTGTTCCCCTGTTTGTTTAATACACACGGGACATGTTACCAGGTGAACAGTATAAGTGAGGAGAGTCTGTTCCCCTGATTGTTTAATACACACGGGACATGTTACCAGGTGAACAGTATAAGTGAGGAGAGTGTGTTCCCCTGATGGTTTAATATACACGGGACATATTGCCAGGTGAACAGTATAAGTGAGGAGAGTGTGTTCCCCTGATTGTTTAATACACACGGGACATGTTACCATGTGAACAGTATAATTGAGGAGAGTCTGTTCCCCTGATTGTTTAATACACACAGGACATGTTACCAGGTGAACAGTATAAGTGAGGAGAGTGTGTTCCCCTGATGGTTTAATATACACGGGACATATTGCCAGGTGAACAGTATAAGTGAGGCGAGCTTGTTCCCCTGATGGTTTAATATACACGGGACATGTTACCACGTGAATAGTATAAGTGAGGAGAGTGTGTTCCCTTGATGGTTTAATATGCATGGGACATGTTACCAGGTGAACAGTATAAGTGAGGAGACTGTGTTCCCCTGATGGTTTATTATACACGGGACATGTTACCAGGTGAACAGTATAAGTGAGGAGAGTGTGTTCCCCTCATTGTTCAATGCACACGGGACATGTTTGCAGGTGAACAGTATAAGTGAGGAGAGTGTGTTCCCCTGATGGCTTGATATACACGGGACATGTTACCAGGTGAACAGTATAAGTGAGGAGAGTGTGTTCCCCTGATTGTTCAATGCACACGGGACATGTTTGCAGGTGAACAGTATAAGTGAGGAGAGTGTGTTCCCCTGATGGCTTAATATACACGGGACATGTTACCAGGTGAACAGTATAAGAGAGGAGAGTGTTTTCCCCTGATGGTTTAAGAGACACAGGACATGTTACCAGGTGAACAGTATAAGTGAGGAGAGTGTCTTCCCCTGATGGTTTAATGTACACGGGAAATGTTACCAGGTGAACTGTATAAGTGAGGAGAGTGTGTTCCCCTGATTGTTTAATACACACGGGACGTGTTACCAGATGAAAAGTATAAGTGAGGAGAGTGTGTTCCCCTGATTGTTTAATACAAACAGGACATGTTACCAGGTGAACAGTATAAGTGAGGAGAGTGTGTTCCCCTGATGGCTTAATATACACGGGACATGTTACCAGGTGAACAGTATAAGTGAGGAGAGTGTGTTCCCTGGATGGTTTAATACACATGGGACATGTTACCAGGTGAACAGTATAAGTGAGGTGAGTGTGTTCCCCTGATTGTTTAATACTGACGGGACATGTTACCATATGAACAGTATAAGTGAGGGGAGTGTGTTCCCCTGATTGTTTAATACGCACGGGACATGTTACCAGATGATCAGTATAAGTGAGGAGAGTGTGTTCCCCTGATTGTTTAATACACACGGGACATGTTACCAGGTGAACAGTATAAGTGAGGAGAGTGTGTTCCCCTGATTGTTTAATATACACGGGACATGTCACCAAGTCAACTGTATAAGTGAGGAGAGTGTGTTCCCCTGATTGTTTAATACACACGGGACATGTTACCAGATGATCAGTATAAGTGAGGAGAGTGTGTTCCCCTGATTGTGTAATACACACGGGACATGTTACCAGATGATCAGTATAAGTGAGGAGAGCGTGTTCCCCTGATTGTTTAATACACACGGGACATGTTACCAGGTGAACAGTATAAGTGAGGAGAGTGTGTTCCCCTGATTGTTTAATACACACGGGACATGTTACCAGGTGAACAGTATAAGTGAGGAGAGTGTGTTCATCTGATGGTTTAATATACACGGGACATGTCACCAGGTGAACAGTATAAGTGAGGAGATGGTGTTCCCCTGATGGTTTAATATACATGGGACATGTTACCAGGTGAACAGTTTAAGAGAGAAGAGAGTGTTCCCCTGATGGTTTAATATACATGGGACATGTCACCAGGTGAACAGTATAAGTGAGGAGAGTGTTTTTCCCTGATGGTTTAATATACACGGGACGTATTGCCAGGTGAACAGTATAATTGAAGACAGTGTGTTCCCCTGATGGTTAAATGCACACAGGACATGTTACCAGGTGAACAGTATAAGTGAGGAGAGTGTGTTCCCCTGATTGTTTAATACACACAGGGCATGTCACCAGGTGAACAGTATAAGTGAGGAGAGCTTGTTCCCCTGATGGTTTAATATCCGCGGGACATGTTACCAGGTGAACAGTATAAGTTAGGAGAGTGTGTTCCCCTGATGGTTTTATATGCATGGGACATGTTACCAGGTGAACAGTATAAGTGAAGAGAGTGTGTTCCCCTGATTGTTTAATAATCACGGGACATGTTACCAGATGAACAGTATAAGTGAGGAGAGTGTGTTCCCCTGTTTGTTTAATACACACGGGACATGTTACCAGGTGAACAGTATAAGTGAGGAGAGTCTGTTCCCCTGATTGTTTAATACACACGGGACATGTTACCAGGTGAACAGTATAAGTGAGGAGAGTGTGTTCCCCTGATGGTTTAATATACACGGGACATATTGCCAGGTGAACAGTATAAGTGAGGAGAGTGTGTTCCCCTGATTGTTTAATACACACGGGACATGTTACCAGGTGAACAGTATAATTGAGGAGAGTCTGTTCCCCTGATTGTTTAATACACACAGGACATGTTACCAGGTGAACAGTATAAGTGAGGAGAGTGTGTTCCCCTGATGGTTTAATATACACGGGACATATTGCCAGGTGAACAGTATAAGTGAGGCGAGCTTGTTCCCCTGATGGTTTAATATACACGGGACATGTTACCAGGTGAATAGTATAAGTGAGGAGAGTGTGTTCCCTTGATGGTTTAATATGCATGGGACATGTTACCAGGTGAACAGTATAAGTGAGGAGACTGTGTTCCCCTGATGGTTTATTATACACGGGACATGTTACCAGGTGAACAGTATAAGTGAGGAGAGTGTGTACCCCTCATTGTTCAATGCACACGGGACATGTTTGCAGGTGAACAGTGTAAGTGAGGAGAGTGTGTTCCCCTGATGGCTTAATATACACGGGACATGTTACCAGGTGAACAGTATAAGTGAGGAGAGTGTGTTCCCCTGATTGTTCAATGCACACGGGACATGTTTGCAGGTGAACAGTATAAGTGAGGAGAGTGTGTTCCCCTGATGGCTTAATATACACGGGACATGTTACCAGGTGAACAGTATAAGAGAGGAGAGTGTTTTCCCCTGATGGTTTAAGAGACACAGGACATGTTACCAGGTGAACAGTATAAGTGAGGAGAGTGTCTTCCCCTGATGGTTTAATGTACACGGGAAATGTTACCAGGTGAACTGTATAAGTGAGGAGAGTGTGTTCCCCTGATTGTTTAATACACACGGGACGTGTTACCAGATGAAAAGTATAAGTGAGGAGAGTGTGTTCCCCTGATTGTTTAATACAAACAGGACATGTTACCAGGTGAACAGTATAAGTGAGGAGAGTGTGTTCCCCTGATGGCTTAATATACACGGGACATGTTACCAGGTGAACAGTATAAGTGAGGAGAGTGTGTTCCCTGGATGGTTTAATACACATGGGACATGTTACCAGGTGAACAGTATAAGTGAGGTGAGTGTGTTCCCGTGATTGTTTAATACTGACGGGACATGTTACCATATGAACAGTATAAGTGAGGTGAGTGTGTTCCCCTGATTGTTTAATACGCACGGGACATGTTACCAGATGATCAGTATAAGTGAGGAGAGTGTGTTCCCCTGATTGTTTAATACACACGGGACATGTTACCAGGTGAACAGTATAAGTGAGGAGAGTGTGTTCCCCTGATTGTTTAATATACACGGGACATGTCACCAAGTCAACTGTATAAGTGAGGAGAGTGTGTTCCCCTGATTGTTTAATACACACGGGACATGTTACCAGATGATCAGTATAAGTGAGGAGAGTGTGTTCCCCTGATTGTTTAATACACACGGGACATGTTACCAGGTGAACAGTATATGTGAGGAGAGTGTGTTCCCCTGATTCTTTAATAGACACGGGACATGTTACCAGATGATCAGTATAAGTGAGGAGAGCGTGTTCCCCTGATTGTTTAATACACACGGGACATGTTACCAGGTGAACAGTATAAGTGAGGAGAGTGTGTTCCCCTGATTGTTTAATACACACGGGACATGTTACCAGGTGAACAGTATAAGTGAGGAGAGTGTGTTCATCTGATGGTTTAATATACACGGGACATGTCACCAGGTGAACAGTATAAGTGAGGAGATGGTGTTCCCCTGATGGTTTAATATACATGGGACATGTTACCAGGTGAACAGTTTAAGAGAGAAGAGAGTGTTCCCCTGATGGTTTAATATACATGGGACATGTCACCAGGTGAACAGTATAAGTGAGGAGAGTGTTTTCCCCTGATGGTTTAATATACACGGGACATATTGCCAGGTGAACAGTATAATTGAAGACAGTGTGTTCCCCTGATGGTTAAATGCACACAGGACATGTTACCAGGTGAACAGTATAAGTGAGGAGAGTGTGTTCCCCTGATTGTTTAATACACACAGGGCATGTTACCAGGTGAACAGTATAAGTGAGGAGAGCTTGTTCCCCTGATGGTTTAATATCCGCGGGACATGTTACCAGGTGAACAGTATAAGTTAGGAGAGTGTGTTCCCCTGATGGTTTTATATGCATGGGACATGTTACCAGGTGAACAGTATAAGTGAAGAGAGAGTGTTCCCCTGATTGTTTAATAATCACGGGACATGTTACCAGATGAACAGTATAAGTGAGGAGAGTGTGTTCCCCTGTTTGTTTAATACACACGGGACATGTTACCAGGTGAACAGTATAAGTGAGGAGAGTCTGTTCCCCTGATTGTTTAATACACACGGGACATGTTACCAGGTGAACAGTATAAGTGAGGAGAGTGTGTTCCCCTGATGGTTTAATATACACGGGACATATTGCCAGGTGAACAGTATAAGTGAGGAGAGTGTGTTCCCCTGATTGTTTAATACACACGGGACATGTTACCAGGTGAACAGTATAATTGAGGAGAGTCTGTTCCCCTGATTGTTTAATACACACAGGACATGTTACCAGGTGAACAGTATAAGTGAGGAGAGTGTGTTCCCCTGATGGTTTAATATGCATGGGACATGTTACCAGGTGAACAGTATAAGTGAGGAGACTGTGTTCCCCTGATGGTTTATTATACACGGGACATGTTACCAAGTGAACAGTATAAGTGAGGAGAGTGTGTTCCCCTCATTGTTCAATGCACACGGGACATGTTTGCAGGTGAACAGTATAAGTGAGGAGAGTGTGTTCCCCTGATGGCTTAATATACACGGGACATGTTACCAGGTGAACAGTATAAGTGAGGAGAGTGTGTTCCCCTGATTGTTCAATGCACACGGGACATGTTTGCAGGTGAACAGTATAAGTGAGGAGAGTGTGTTCCCCTGATGGCTTAATATACACGGGACATGTTACCAGGTGAACAGTATAAGAGAGGAGAGTGTTTTCCCCTGATGGTTTAAGAGACACAGGACATGTTACCAGGTGAACAGTATAAGTGAGGAGAGTGTCTTCCCCTGATGGTTTAATGTACACGGGAAATGTTACCAGGTGAACTGTATAAGTGAGGAGAGTGTGTTCCCCTGATTGTTTAATACACACGGGACGTGTTACCAGATGAAAAGTATAAGTGAGGAGAGTGTGTTCCCCTGATTGTTTAATACAAACAGGACATGTTAACAGGTGAACAGTATAAGTGAGGAGAGTGTGTTCCCCTGATGGCTTAATATACACGGGACATGTTACCAGGTGAACAGTATAAGTGAGGAGAGTGTGTTCCCTGGATGGTTTAATACACATGGGACATGTTACCAGGTGAACAGTATAAGTGAGGTGAGTGTGTTCCCGTGATTGTTTAATACTGACGGGACATGTTACCATATGAACAGTATAAGTGAGGAGAGTGTGTTCCCCTGATGGTTTAATACGCACGGGACATGTTACCAGATGATCAGTATAAGTGAGGAGAGTGTGTTCCCCTGATTGTTTAATACACACGGGACATGTTACCAGGTGAACAGTATAAGTGAGGAGAGTGTGTTCCCCTGATTGTTTAATATACACGGGACATGTCACCAAGTCAACTGTATAAGTGAGGAGAGTGTGTTCCCCTGATTGTTTAATACACACGGGACATGTTACCAGATGATCAGTATAAGTGAGGAGAGTGTGTTCCCCTGATTGTTTAAGACACACGGGACATGTTACCAGGTGAACAGTATATGTGAGGAGAGTGTGTTCCCCTGATTGTTTAATAGACACGGGACATGTTACCAGATGATCAGTATAAGTGAGGAGAGCGTGTTCCCCTGATTGTTTAATACACACGGGACATGTTACCAGGTGAACAGTATAAGTGAGGAGAGTGTGTTCCCCTGATTGTTTAATACACACGGGACATGCTACCAGGTGAACAGTATAAGGGAGGAGAGTGTGTTCCCCTGATGGTTGAATACTGACGGGACATGTTACCAGATGAACAGTATAGTGAGGAGAGTGTGTTCATCTGATGGTTTAATATACATGGGACATGTTACCAGGTGAACAGTGTAAGTGAGGAGAGTGTGTTCCCCTGATTGTTCAATGCACACGGGACAAGTTTGCAGCTGAACAGTATAAGTGAGGAGAGTGTGTTCCCCTGATGGCTTAATATACACGGGACATGTTACCAGGAGAACAGTATAAGTGAGGAGAGTGTGTTCCCCTGATTGTTTAATACACACAGGGCATGTTACCATGTGAACAGTATAAGTGAGGAGAGGGCTTTCCCCTGATGGTTTAATATACACGGGACATGTTACCAGGTGAACAGTATAAGTGAGGAGAGTGTGTTCCCCTGATGGTTTAATGTACACGGGAAATGTTACCAGGTGAACAGTATAAGTGAGGAGAGTGTGTTCCCTGGATGGTTTAATACTGACGGGACATGTTACCAGATGAACAGTATAAGTGAAGAGAGTGTGTTCCCCTGATTGTTTAATACACACGGGACATGTTACCAGGTGAACAGTATAAGTGAGGTGAGTGTGTTCCCCTGATTGTTTAATACACACAGGACATGTTACCAGGTGAACAGTATAAGTGAGGAGAGTGTGTTCCCTGGATGGTTTAATACTGACGGGACATGTTACCAGGTGAACAGTATAAGTGAGGAGAGTGTGTTCCCCTGATGGCTTAATATACACGGGACATGTTGCCAGGTGAACAGTATAAGTGAGGAGAGTGTGTTCCCTGGATGGTTTAATACTCACGGGACATGTTACCAGGTGAACAGTATAAGTGAGGAGATTGTGTTCCCCTGATGGTTTAATATACAGGGGACATATTGCCAGGTGAACAATATAAGTGAGGCGAGCTTGTTCCCCTGATGGTTTAATATACACGGGACATGTTACCAGGTGAACAGTATAAGTGAGGAGAGTGTGTTCCCCTGATGGGTTAATATACACGGGACATGTTACCAGGTGAACAGCATAAGTGAGGAGAGTGTGTTCCCCTGATGGTTTAATATACATGGGACATGTCAACAGGTGAACAGTATAAGTGAGGAGACTGTGTTCCCCTGATGGTTTAATATACACGGGACATGTTACCAGGTGAACAGTATAAGTGAGGAGAGTGTGTTCCCCTGATTGTTTAATAACTGACGGGACATGTCACCTGGTGAACAGTATAAGTGAGGAGAGTGTGTTCCCCTGATTGTTCAATGCACACGGGACATGTTTGCAGGTGAACAGTATAAGTGAGGAGAGTGTGTTACCCTGATTGTTCAATGCACACGGGACATGTTTGCAGGTGAACAGTATAAGTGATGAGAGTGTGTTCCCCTGATTGTTCAATGCACACGGGACATGTTTGCAGGTGAACAGTATAAGTGAGGAGAGTGTGTTCCACTGATGGCTTAATATACACGGGACATGTTAGCAGGTGAACAGTATAAGTGAGGAGAGTGTGTTCCCCTGATTGTTTAATACACACAGGGCATGTTATCAGGTGAACAGTATAAGTGAGGAGAGTGTTTTCCCCTGATGGTGTAAGAGACACAGGACATGTTACCAGGTGAACAGTATAAGTGAGGAGAGTGTCCTCCCCTGATGGTTTAATGTACACGGGAAATGTTACCAGGTGAACTGTATAAGTGAGGAGAGTGTGTTCCCTGGATGGTTTAATACTGACGGGACATGTTACCAGGTGAACAGTATAAGTGAGGAGAGTGTGTTCCCAGGATGGTTTAATACTGACGGGACATGTTACCAGGTGAACAGTAGAAGTGAGGAGAGTGTGTTCCCCTGATGGCTTAATATACATGGGACATGTTACCAGGTGAACAGTATAAGTGAGGAGAGTGTGTTCCCTGGATGGTTTAATACACACGGGACATGTTACCAGGTGAACAGTATAAGTGAGGTGAGTGTGTTCCCCTGATTGTTTAATGTACACGGGACATGTTACCAGATGAACAGTATAAGTGAGGAGAGTGTGTTCCCCTGATGGTTTAATACGCACGGGACATGTCACCAAGTCAACTGTATAAGTGAGGAGAGTGTGTTCCCCTGATTGTTTAATACACACGGGACATGTTACCAGATGATCAGTATAAGGGAGGAGAGTGTGTTCCCCTGATTCTTTAATACACACGGGACATGTTACCAGGTGAACAGTATAAGTGAGGAGAGTGTGTTCCCCTGATTCTTTAATAGACACGGGACATGTTACCAGATGAACAGTATAAGTGAGGAGAGTGTGTTCACCTGATGGTTTAATACGCACGGGACATGTCACCAAGTCAACTGTATAAGTGAGGAGAGTGTGTTCCCCTGATTCTTTAATAGACACGGGACATGTTACCAGATGATGAGTATAAGTGAGGAGAGTGTGTTCCCCTGATTGTTTAATACACACGGGACATGTTACCGGGTGAACAGTATAAGTGAGGAGACTGTGTTCCCCTGATGGTTTAATGTACACGGGAAATGTTACCAGGTGAACTGTATAAGTGAGGAGAGTGTGTTCCCCTGATTGTTTAATACACACGGGACGTGTTACCAGATGAAAAGTATAAGTGAGGAGAGTGTGTTCCCCTGATTGTTTAATACAAACAGGACATGTTACCAGGTGAACAGTATAAGTGAGGAGAGTGTGTTCCCCTGATGGCTTAATATACACGGGACATGTTACCAGGTGAACAGTATAAGTGAGGAGAGTGTGTTCCCTGAATGGTTTAATACTGACGGGACATGTTACCAGATGAACAGTATAAGTGAGGAGAGTGTGTTCCCCTGATTGTTTAATACACACGGGACATGTTACCAGGTGAACAGTATAAGTGAGGAGAGTGTGTTCCCCTGATTTTTTAATACACACAGGACATGTTACCAGGTGAACAGTATAAGTGAGGAGAGTGTGTTCCCCTGATGGTTTAATACTGACGGGACATGTTACCAGGTGAACAGTATAAGTGAGGAGAGTGTGTTCCCCTGATGACTTAATATACACGGGACATGTTGCCAGGTGAACAGTATAAGTGAGGAGAGTGTGTTCCCTGGATGGTTTAATACACACGGGACATGTTACCAGGTGAACAGTATAAGTGAGGAGAGTGTGTTCCCCTGATGGTTTAATATACACGGGACATATTGCCAGGTGAACAATATAAGTGAGGCGAGCTTGTTCCCCTGATGGTTTAATATACACGGGACATGTTACCAGGTGAACAGTATAAGTGAGGAGAGTGTGTTCCCCTGATGGTTTAATATACACGGGACATGTTACCAGGTGAACAGCATAAGTGAGGAGAGTGTGTTCCCCTGATGGTTTAATATACATGGGACATGTCAACAGGTGAACAGTATAAGTGAGGAGAGTGTGTTCCCCTGATTGTTCAATGCACACGGGACATGTTTGCAGGTGAACAGTATAAGTGAGGAGAGTGTGTTCCCCTGATTGTTCAATGCACACGGGACATGTTTGCAGGTGAACAGTATAAGTGAGGAGAGTGTGTTCCCCTGATTGTTCAATGCACACGGGACATGTTTGCAGGTGAACAGTATAAGTGATGAGAGTGTGTTCCCCTGACTGTTCAATGCACACGGGACATGTTTGCAGGTGAACAGTATAAGTGAGGAGAGTGTGTTCCCCTGATTGTTTAATACACACAGGGCATGTTATCAGGTGAACAGTATAAGTGAGGAGAGTGTTTTCCCCTGATGGTGTAAGAGACACAGGACATGTTACCAGGTGAACAGTATAAGTGAGGAGAGTGTCTTCCCCTGATGGTTTAATGTACACGGGAAATGTTACCAGGTGAACTGTATAAGTGAGGAGAGTGTGTTCCCTGGATGGTTTAATACTGACGGGACATGTTACCAGGTGAACAGTATAAGTGAGGAGAGTGTGTTCCCAGGATGGTTTAATACTGACGGGACATGTTACCAGGTGAACAGTATAAGTGAGGAGAGTGTGTTCCCCTGATGGCTTAATATACATGGGACATGTTACCAGGTGAACAGTATAAGTGAGGAGAGTGTGTTCCCTGGATGGTTTAATACACACGGGACATGTTACCAGGTGAACAGTATAAGTGAGGTGAGTGTGTTCCCCTGATTGTTTAATACTGACGGGACATGTTACCAGATGAACAGTATAAGTGAGGAGAGTGTGTTCCCCTGATGGTTTAATACGCACGGGACATGTCACCAAGTCAACTGTATAAGTGAGGAGAGTGTGTTCCCCTGATTGTTTAATACACACGGGACATGCTACCAGGTGAACAGTATAAGGGAGGAGAGTGTGTTCCCCTGATGGTTGAATACTGACGGGACATGTTACCAGATGAACAGTATAAGTGAGGAGAGTGTGTTCCCCTGATGGTTTAATATACATGGGACATGTTAGCAGATGAACAGTATAAGTGAGGAGGGTGTGTTCATCTGATGGTTTAATATACATGGGACATGTTACCAGGTGAACAGTATAAGTGAGGAGAGTGTGTTCCCCTGATGGTTTAATATGCATGGGACATGTTACCAGGTGAACAGTATAAGTGAGGAGAGTGTGTTCCCCTGATTGTTCAATGCACACGGGACATGTTTGCTGGTGAACAGTATAAGTGAGGAGAGTGTGTTCCCCTGATGGTTTAATATAAACGGGACATGTTACCAGGTGAACAGTATAAGTGAGGAGAGTGTGTTCCCCTGATTGTTTAAAACACACAGGGCATGTTACCAGGTGAACAGTCTAAGTGAGGAGAGGGCTTTCCCCTGATGGTTTAATACGCACGGGACATGTTTGCAGGTGAACAGTATAAGTGAGGAGAGTGTGTTCCCCTGATGGTTTAATATACACGGGACATGTTACCAGGTGAACAGTATAAGTGAGGAGAGTGTGTTCCCCTGATTGTTTAATACACACGGGACATGTTACCAGGTGAACAGTATAAGTGAGGAGAGTGTGTTCCCCTGATTGTTTAATGCACACGGGACATGTTTGCAGGTGAACAGTATAAGTGAGGAGAGTGTGTTCCCCTGATGGTTTAATATACACGGGACATGTTACCAGGTGAACAGTATAAGTGAGGAGAGTGTGTTCCCCTGATGGTTTAATGTACACGGGAAATGTTACCAGGTGAACTGTATAAGTGAGGAGAGTGTGTTCCCCTGATTGTTTAATACACACGGGACGTGTTACCAGATGAACAGTATAAGTGAGGAGAGTGTGTTCCCCTGATTGTTTAAGACAAACAGGACATGTTACCAGGTGAACAGTATAAGTGAGGAGAGTGTGTTCCCCTGATTGTTTAATACACACAGGACATGTTACCAGGTGAACAGTATAAGTGAGGAGAGTGTGTTCCCCTGATGGCTTAATATACACGGGACATGTTACCAGGTGAACAGGATAAGTGAGGAGAGTGTGTTCCCTGGATGGTTTAATACACACGGGACATGTTACCAGGTGAACAGTATAAGTGAGGTGAGTGTGTTCCCCTGATTGTTTAATACTGACGGGACATGTTACCAGATGAACAGTATAAGTGAGGAGAGTGTGTTCCCCTGATGGTTTAATACGCACGGTACATGTCACCAAGTCAACTGTATAAGTGAGGAGAGTGTGTTCCCCTGATTGTTTAATACACACGGGACATGTTACCAGATGATCAGTATAAGTGAGGAGAGTGTGTTCCCCTGATTGTTTAATACACACGGGACATGTTACCAGGTGAACAGTATAAGTGAGGAGAGTGTGTTCCCCTGATTGTTTAATACACACAGGACATGTTACCAGGTGAACAGTATAAGTGAGGAGAGTGTGTTCCCCTGATGGCTTAATATACACGGGACATGTTACCAGGTGAACAGGATAAGTGAGGAGAGTGTGTTCCCTGGATGGTTTAATACACACGGGACATGTTACCAGGTGAACAGTATAAGTGAGGTGAGTGTGTTCCCCTGATTGTTTAATACTGACGGGACATGTTACCAGATGAACAGTATAAGTGAGGAGAGTGTGTTCATCTGATGGTTTAATATACATGGGACATGTTACCAGGTGAAGAGTATAAGTGAGGAGAGTGTGTTCCCCTGATGGTTTAATATGCATGGGACATGTTACCAGGTGAACAGTATAAGTGAGGAGAGTGTGTTCCCCTGATTGTTTAATACACACAGGGCATGTTACCAGGTGAACAGTCTAAGTGAGGAGAGGGCTTTCCCCTGATGGTTCAATACGCACGGGACATGTTTGCAGGTGAACAGTATAAGTGAGGAGAGTGTGTTCCCCTGATGGTTTAATACACACGGGACATGTTACCAGGTGAACAGTATAAGTGAGGAGAGTGTGTTCCCCTGATGGTTTAATATACACCGGACATGTTACCAGGTGAACAGTATAAGTGAGGAGAGTGTGTTCCCCTGATTGTTTAATACACACAGGGCATGTTACCAGGTGAACAGTCTAAGTGAGGAGAGGGCTTTCCCCTGATGGTTCAATACGCACGGGACATGTTTGCAGGTGAACAGTATAAGTGAGGAGAGTGTGTTCCCCTGATGGTTTAATACACACGGGACATGTTACCAGGTGAACAGTATAAGTGAGGAGAGTGTGTTCCCCTGATGGTTTAATATACACGGGACATGTTACCAGGTGAACAGTATAAGTGAGGAGAGTGTGTTCCCCTGATTGTTTAATACACACGGGACATGTTACCAGGTGAACAGTATAAGTGAGGAGAGTGTGTTCCCCTGATTGTTTAATGCACACGGGACATGTTTGCAGGTGAACAGTATAAGTGAGGAGAGTGTGTTCCCCTGATGGTTTAATATACACGGGACATGTTACCAGGTGAACAGTATAAGTGAGGAGAGTGTGTTCCCCTGATGGTTTAATGTACACGGGAAATGTTACCAGGTGAACTGTATAAGTGAGGAGAGTGTGTTCCCCTGATTGTTTAATACACACGGGACGTGTTACCAGATGAACAGTATAAGTGAGGAGAGTGTGTTCCCCTGATTGTTTAAGACAAACAGGACATGTTACCAGGTGAACAGTATAAGTGAGGAGAGTGTGTTCCCCTGATTGTTTAATACACACAGGACATGTTACCAGGTGAACAGTATAAGTGAGGAGAGTGTGTTCCCCTGATGGCTTAATATACACGGGACATGTTACCAGGTGAACAGGATAAGTGAGGAGAGTGTGTTCCCTGGATGGTTTAATACACACGGGACATGTTACCAGGTGAACAGTATAAGTGAGGTGAGTGTGTTCCCCTGATTGTTTAATACTGACGGGACATGTTACCAGATGAACAGTATAAGTGAAGAGAGTGTGTTCCCCTGATGGTTTAATACGCACGGTACATGTCACCAAGTCAACTGTATAAGTGAGGAGAGTGTGTTCCCCTGATTGTTTAATACACACGGGACATGTTACCAGATGATCAGTATAAGTGAGGAGAGTGTGTTCCCCTGATTGTTTAATACACACGGGACATGTTCCCAGGTGAACAGTCTCAGTGAGGAGAGTGTGTTCCCCTGATTGTTTAATAGACACGGGACATGTTACCAGATGATCAGTATAAGTGAGGAGAGTGTGTTCCCCTGATTGTTTAATACACACGGGACATGTTACCAGGTGAACAGTATAAGTGAGGAGAGTGTGTTCCCCTGATTGTTTAATACACACGGGACATGCTACCAGGTGAACAGTATAAGGGAGGTGAGTGTGTTCCCCTGATGGTTGAATACTGACGGGACATGTTACCAGATGAACAGTATAGTGAGGAGAGTGTGTTCATCTGATGGTTTAATATACATGGGACATGTTACCAGGTGAAGAGTATAAGTGAGGAGAGTGTGTTCCCCTGATGGTTTAATATGCATGGGACATGTTACCAGGTGAACAGTATAAGTGAGGAGAGTGTGTTCCCCTGATTGTTCAATGCACACGGGACATGTTTGCAGGTGAACAGTATAAGTGAGGAGTGTGTGTTCCCCTGATGGCTTAATATACACGGGACATGTTACCAGGTGTACAGTATAAGTGAGGAGAGGGCTTTCCCCTGATGGTTTAATACGCACGGGACATGTCACCAAGTCAACTGTATAAGTGAGGAGAGTGTGTTCCCCTGATTGTTTAATACACACAGGACATGTTACCAGGTGAACAGTATAAGTGAGGAGAGTGTGTTCCCCTGATTGTTTAATGCACACGGGACATGTTTGCAGGTGAACAGTATAAGTGAGGAGAGTGTGTTCCCCTGATGGTTTAATATACACGGGACATGTTACCAGGTGAACAGTATAAGTGAGGAGAGTGTGTTCCCCTGATGGTTTAATGTACACGGGAAATGTTACCAGGTGAACTGTATAAGTGAGGAGAGTGTGTTCCCCTGATTGTTTAATACACACGGGACGTGTTACCAGATGAACAGTATAAGTGAGGAGAGTGTGTTCCCCTGATTGTTTAAGACAAACAGGACATGTTACCAGGTGAACAGTATAAGTGAGGAGAGTGTGTTCCCCTGATTGTTTAATACACACAGGACATGTTACCAGGTGAACAGTATAAGTGAGGAGAGTGTGTTCCCCTGATGGCTTAATATACACGGGACATGTTACCAGGTGAACAGGATAAGTGAGGAGAGTGTGTTCCCTGGATGGTTTAATACACACGGGACATGTTACCAGGTGAACAGTATAAGTGAGGTGAGTGTGTTCCCCTGATTGTTTAATACTGACGGGACATGTTACCAGATGAACAGTATAAGTGAAGAGAGTGTGTTCCCCTGATGGTTTAATACGCACGGTACATGTCACCAAGTCAACTGTATAAGTGAGGAGAGTGTGTTCCCCTGATTGTTTAATACACACGGGACATGTTACCAGATGATCAGTATAAGTGAGGAGAGTGTGTTCCCCTGATTGTTTAATACACACGGGACATGTTCCCAGGTGAACAGTCTCAGTGAGGAGAGTGTGTTCCCCTGATTGTTTAATAGACACGGGACATGTTACCAGATGATCAGTATAAGTGAGGAGAGTGTGTTCCCCTGATTGTTTAATACACACGGGACATGTTACCAGGTGAACAGTATAAGTGAGGAGAGTGTGTTCCCCTGATTGTTTAATACACACGGGACATGCTACCAGGTGAACAGTATAAGGGAGGTGAGTGTGTTCCCCTGATGGTTGAATACTGACGGGACATGTTACCAGATGAACAGTATAAGTGAGGAGAGTGTGTTCATCTGATGGTTTAATATACATGGGACATGTTACCAGGTGAAGAGTATAAGTGAGGAGAGTGTGTTCCCCTGATGGTTTGATATGCATGGGACATGTTACCAGGTGAACAGTATAAGTGAGGAGAGTGTGTTCCCCTGATTGTTCAATGCACACGGGACATGTTTGCAGGTGAACAGTATAAGTGAGGAGTGTGTGTTCCCCTGATGGCTTAATATACACGGGACATGTTACCAGGTGTACAGTATAAGTGAGGAGAGGGCTTTCCCCTGATGGTTTAATACGCACGGGACATGTCACCAAGTCAACTGTATAAGTGAGGAGAGTGTGTTCCCCTGATTGTTTAATACACACAGGACATGTTACCAGGTGAACAGTATAAGTGAGGAGAGTGTGTTCCCCGATTGTTTAATACACACAGGACATGTTACCAGGTGAACAGTATAAGTGAGGAGAGTGTGTTCCCCTGATGGTTTAATATACACGGGACATGTTACCAGGTGAACAGTATAAGTGAGGAGAGTGTGTTCTCCTGATTGTTTAATATACACGGGACATGTCACCAGGTGAACAGTATAAGTGAGGAGAGTGTGTTCCCCTGATGGTTTAATACACATGGGACATGTTACCAGGTGAACAGTATAAGTGAGGAGAGTGTATTCCCCTGATTGTTTTATATACACGGACATGTCAACAGGTGAACAGTATAAGTGAGGAGAGTGTGTTCCCCTGATGGTTTAATACGCACGGGACGTGTTACCAGATGAACAGTATAGTGAGGAGAGTGTGTTCATCTGATGGTTTAATATACATGGGACATGTTACCAGGTGAAAAGTGTAAGTGAGGAGATGGTGTTCCCCTGATGGTTTAATATACATGGGACATGTTACCAGGTGAACAGTATAAGTGAGGAGAGTGTTTTCCCCTGATTGTTTAATATACACGGGACATGTCACCAGGTGAACAGTATAAGTGAGGAGAGTGTTTTCCCCTGATTGTTTAATATACACGGGACATGTCACCAGGTGAACAGTATAAGTGAGGAGAGTGTTTTCCCCTGATTGTTTAATATACAAGGGACATGTTACCAGGTGAACAGTATAAGTGAGGAGATTGTGTTCCCCTGATTGTTTAATATACACGGGACATGTCACCAGGTGAGCAGAATAAGTGAGGAGAGTGTGTTCCCCTGATGGTTTAATACGCACGGGACATGTTACCAGGTGAACAGTATAAGTGAGGAGAATGTTTTCCCCTGTTTGTTTCATGCACACGGGACAATCTACCAGGTGAACAGTATATGTGAGGAGAGTGTGTTCCCCTGATGGTTTAATATACATGGGACATGTTACCAGGTGAACAGCATAAGTGAGGAGAGTGTGTTCCCCTGATGGTTTAATACACACAGGACATGTTACCAGGTGAACAGTATCAGTGAGGAGAATGTGTTCCCCTGATTGTTTAATAGACACGGGACATGTCACCAGGTGAAAAGTATAAGTGAGGAGAGTGTGTTCCCCTGATGGTTTAATACTGACGTGATATGTTACCAGATGAACAGTATAAGTGAGGAGAGTGTGTTCCCCTGATGGTTTAATACACACAGGACATGTTACCAGGTGAACAGTATAAGTGAGGAGAGTGTGTTCCCCTGATTGTTTAATAAACCACGGGACATGTTACCAGATGAACAGTATAAGTGAGGAGAGTGTGTTCCCCTGATTGTTTAATACACACGGGACATGTTACCAGGTGAACAGTATAAGTGAGGAGAGTGTGTTCCCCTGATTGTTTAATACACACGGGACATGTTACCAGGTGAACAGTATAAGTGAGGAGAGTGTGTTCCCCTGATGGTTTAATATACACGGGACATATTGCCAGGTGAACAGTATAATTGAAGACAGTGTGTTCCCCTGATGGTTAAATGCACACAGGACATGTTACCAGGTGAACAGTATAAGTGAGGAGAGTGTGTTCCCCTGATTGTTTAATACACACAGGGCATGTTACCAGGTGAACAGTATAAGTGAGGAGAGCTTGTTCCCCTGATGGTTTAATATCCGCGGGACATGTTACCATGTGAACAGTATAAGTGTGGAGAGTGTGTTCCCCTGATGGTTTTATATGCATGGGACATGTTACCAGGTGAACAGTATAAGTGAGGAGACTGTGTTCCCTTGATGGTTTAATATACACGGGACATGTTACCAGGTGAACAGTATAAGTGAGGAGAGTGTGTTCCCCTGATTGTTTAATACACACGGGACATGCTACCAGGTGAACAGTATAAGGGAGGTGAGTGTGTTCCCCTGATGGTTGAATACTGACGGGACATGTTACCAGATGAACAGTATAGTGAGGAGAGTGTGTTCATCTGATGGTTTAATATACATGGGACATGTTACCAGGTGAAGAGTATAAGTGAGGAGAGTGTGTTCCCCTGATGGTTTAATATGCATGGGACATGTTACCAGGTGAACAGTATAAGTGAGTAGAGTGTGTTCCCATGATTGTTCAATGCACACGGGACATGTTTGCAGGTGAACAGTATAAGTGAGGAGTGTGTGTTCCCCTGATGGCTTAATATACACGGGACATGTTACCAGGTGTACAGTATAAGTGAGGAGAGGGCTTTCCCCTGATGGTTTAATACGCACGGGACATGTCACCAAGTCAACTGTATAAGTGAGGAGAGTGTGTTCCCCTGATTGTTTAATACACACAGGACATGTTACCAGGTGAACAGTATAAGTGAGGAGAGTGTGTTCCCCGATTGTTTAATACACACAGGACATGTTACCAGGTGAACAGTATAAGTGAGGAGAGTGTGTTCCCCTGATGGTTTAATATACACGGGACATGTTACCAGGTGAACAGTATAAGTGAGGAGAGTGTGTTCTCCTGATTGTTTAATATACACGGGACATGTCACCAGGTGAACAGTATAAGTGAGGAGAGTGTGTTCCCCTGATGGTTTAATACACATGGGACATGTTACCAGGTGAACAGTATAAGTGAGGAGAGTGTGTTCCCCTGATTGTTTTATATACACGGACATGTCAACAGGTGAACAGTATAAGAGAGGAGAGTGTGTTCCCCTGATGGTTTAATACGCACGGGACGTGTTACCAGATGAACAGTATAGTGAGGAGAGTGTGTTCATCTGATGGTTTAATATACATGGGACATGTTACCAGGTGAAAAGTGTAAGTGAGGAGATGGTGTTCCCCTGATGGTTTAATATACATGGGACATGTTACCAGGTGAACAGTTTAAGAGAGAAGAGAGTGTTCCCCTGATGGTTTAATATACATGGGACATGTCACCAGGTGAACAGTATAAGTGAGGAGAGTGTTTTCCCCTGATTGTTTAATATACACGGGACATGTCACCAGGTGAACAGTATAAGTGAGGAGAGTGTTTTCCCCTGATTGTTTAATATACACGGGACAATCTACCAGGTGAACAGTATATGTGAGGAGAGTGTGTTCCCCTGATGGTTTAATACACACAGGACATGTTACCAGGTGAACAGTATCAGTGAGGAGAATGTGTTCCCCTGATTGTTTAATAGACACGGGACATGTCACCAGGTGAAAAGTATAAGTGAGGAGAGTGTGTTCCCCTGATGGTTTAATACTGACGTGATATGTTACCAGATGAACAGTATAAGTGAGGAGAGTGTGTTCCCCTGATGGTTTAATACACACAGGACATGTTACCAGGTGAACAGTATAAGTGAGGAGAGTGTGTTCCCCTGATTGTTTAATAAACCACGGGACATGTTACCAGATGAACAGTATAAGTGAGGAGAGTGTGTTCCCCTGATTGTTTAAT